>NW_006767434.1:2432694-2541322 GCF_000264995.1 Punctularia strigosozonata HHB-11173 SS5
GTCGCTTTGCGGTGGACTATCCTACACTTGCCTTGGACCCCCGTTGGACCGCGACCACGGACGCACCCTTCCTCCCTCCGATGAAGACATCCAACGAAGACTTTCAAGTCATATCATATCATCCCATTAGCTTCACTTCCTTCAACGACCACCGCACTTCTGTGCCCCCTTGTCGCCTCCGCCCCGCCGAACGTCGAACATCCGCTCCATCTACATCGGTCACGTGACGCATCTTCCCCGCGTCTACCTGTCTGCTCCGCCTTGCGCGTTGAGCTCTCCCTTAGACCTCCGCTTTGTGCGCGAGGCTTGCTACGTTGAATGCTCCGCCTTGAGCGAGCCAGGACCACGCCCACCCGCTCTGCACCTCGCAAGCGTGACTCAGTCTTCTCCGCATCCCGCGTTGAGCCTTGTCGCATTGGCCCCGCTCCGCCTTCCAATTGGGTTCTCCCTGACCCCGCCTCTCGGCCTGTTGCGAGACCGCGCCGGCGATGGCATCCCCTGCTCCGCCTCCGGGAGCCTGTTCCGTCTGGGCTCTCCCTGACCCCGCTTCTCGGCCTGTTGCGAGATCGCGCCGGCGATGGCATCCCCTGCTCCGCCTCCGGGAGCTTGTTCCGTCTGGGCTCTCCCTGACCCCGCTTCTCGGCCTGTTGCGAGACCGCGCTGGTGATGGCATCCCCTGCCTCGCTTCTGAAAGCCAATGATTGACATATACCTATGTTGCTCAGTCTATCGAGGATGCTTTTCCCCAACCGCTTTTTTCCCACTGGGTTTTAGTGGTTGGGTTTTTAGTGCGCCGACATGGATCGACTACAGCGCAGGTAGGGGCCTGAAGAGGTCAGGACTCTGGGGTAGGACAGACCTGGAGTAGGGCATACAGTACGATACACATTCATGTAATTATGCACACTCTGGTCGAAGCGGTGTGTTGGCTCATAGAGCGGACGGGAACCGTGTAGACCAGGGTGTCCCGGCTCGCCACTAGTGCGAGGCCCTGGGGCCCGGCTGTTCCGGTATTGGGACCGCGCCGGTTAATACTACCTACCTACCTACCAGCTGCCTACGCCACTTCGGCGCACGCGCTCGAACGCGTACTCTTCGTCGACGACGTAAAGTCTGACAATTATATCCCGCACCGGTCTATCGACGAGGACCAGCGGGGTTTTCGGGATCGGAACGGCATCCGCAGTGCAGACGATGTGAATGTCTACCGGGCGTGTGGCGAGCATGAGGACAAATTTGATTGTATATAAGCCCTCCCGTACGGTAGTTGCGCCAAGTATCAGCAAGCTGAACACAATTGGCTCGGGACTCGTTCCGGCTTATACAATTGATTTGTAGTTCGAGGGCAGATTCCACGGCTCGCGAAGGCGTAGATCATGGTGTCTGAAGGACCAGACGATGTATTTGACGACCACCAGAGCCGCCATGCAGGTCCACAGGCGGTTAGATAGCATGGCACAGAGGGGGAGGGGCAGAAGGGGGAGAAGGTGAGTGCGTACGGCAGCGACGACATGGGTATGCCCTTATGTCTGCGTCTGGTTGCGCAGAGAATATAATGAAGGAACCATCCCCTGCCACGTTATATGATGGGCTGTTAACGAGTTAATCCTCGGCTACACTGGGTGCTGGGGTGCAAGACGTCTCTATAATTTATCTCTGCATGCATATCTGATTGTACTTCTCTGGCGCACAGGCGATGGAATTTGCGTGTAAAGGGATGATCGGAAGCTAGGTCTTACCAGACAAGAACCAGAGCTTCAGACAGGCGCCCATACACGTGCTGTTGTCGCCACGTTTGGCGCCACCTCCGGACCGACCACTTGTGTTGTGCAATGAGCGACGCACCCGTTATCTTCAAAAGGACCAAATCCAAGGTCGCCCAACGAGCACGGACATCAAATGCCGAGAACAACGAAGAAAATCCGCCCGACGATGACTCAAGCGAATCCCCCAGCACTCTCGCCACGAAGCTGAAGAAGAAGGCGCGCTCAAAAACCAAATCTCGGCTGAGCTTCGGTGGGCCAGATGAGGACGTGAGCGTTCAACGAGTGATATGGTAAACACGACCTCACTCGGCCTTAGGAAGGCGATGGCGATGTTTTCCAGGTCAAGAAGTCAAACCTCAGTCGCAAGCTGACTCTAGGGAAAGCCTCTAGGTATCTTTAGTCCTCGCTGTGCAGGTATGGGCAATCGTTGATGGACCACAAAGCCCCCTACCAGCGTCATTAGACCAGGCGAATATATCCGCTCAATCCACTGGACCCGTTTATGACGCCGCGTACCTATCTCAACTCAAAGCGAGCACCCCCACCACTCGACCCCGTCTCGCCACTGAAGAGTCCACGGACGTGTCGATGGATGTGGACGATGCTTCAGGGCAACGTGTATCCGAGATGGACTTCATAGGTGCGCAAGCAACACACAAACATTATCTCATGTTGACGCTCTCAAAGACAATGCTGGGGCGGCCATTCCATCTGAATCGACAATCGTGGCTGCGAAACAGAAACGTGATCGCCTTCGCAAAGGGCCTGAAGAGGACTTCATATCATTGACGGTCTCTAAATATGATTCGGGCCCACCAGGGCCACATCCTGGGAGTCGTCTTATGCGGGAAGAGGATGAAATAGGCGAAGGAGACGACGGTATATGCGGAAGATGTACGCTGGATCTGCAGGAATCACTGACGGCTCATTCACAGAATTCGCCGAATACACCAGTGCTCAGGAACGTATTGCGCTTGGCAAGAAATCGCGCAAGAAGGAAGCTAGTAAGCGCAAGGAGGAAATCAGGGAGTTGATTGCTGACGCGTGTGTACACCAACTAGTCCTCGCTGAGCGCCCTTGGCTGACCGGCCCTTCACAGCGAGGAGGAGGACGAAGAGACGATAGAATGGGAACAAGAACAACTCCGCAGGGGTGGACATTTGGGCGTAGAAACTACTGAAGGCACCGTCAGACAGACGTACAAGCCTGCTCCGAGTACGTCCGATACATCATCACGCTGACATCTAGGCTGACCAAGTTTCCAGTACCTGCCGTGACGCCTATACCCTCGCTGGGTCCCTCCATCCAGCGTCTTACACAGTCACTCACCTCTCTGACGACCTCTCATGCTGATAGCAGCACATCTATGCGAAAGCTAGCAGATGAGCGGGAGCAACTAGAGACTCGTGAAACTGAGCTGCGTGAGATGATTCGTGAGGCTGAAGCCAAGAGGAGTTGGTTTGCAGCGTTTCGGGAGTATATCGAGAATGTTGCGACGTTTTTGGATGAGAAGGTATTTCAACTCTATCCCCTCCTCTTCAGGCATCGCTGACATCGGAGTTAGTTCCCAATGCTGGAGAAACTCGAAGAAGAGCATGTTTTTCTCCTAGCCGAACGGCGGGACATGATCACCAAGCGACGACAGACGGACATTGAGGATGATCTCTCAATATTTCTGGGTTCTCTCCCCGCAGAAGCTGAACTTGAAGAGGTCGTGGACGAGCTGGGTCGCGTTATACCGCAAGCGAACCCTGAGGCTTCTCGACGCGCCAGGCGCACGGCTCGTACTTCTCGCCATAATCGTCACCGAAGCCTACCTCGAAGATCGGATCGCAACGAGGAGGAAGGATTTTCAACGGATTCTTCTCTCGATCCGCCAGACGCTGTCGACTTTGAGGAAGCGATGCGAAGGCTGTCCGATGACCGAGAGGAGATATTGGGTGATGTACGGGCGGCGGACTTTAGAGATCCAGCCAAAGGTCTTGCTAAATGGTTCAGCGAATGGAGGGAGAAGTTCGGCGACATTTACCAAGGTGCATGGGGTGGTTTAGGCCTCGTCGGCGCTTGGGAATTTTGGGTTCGGCTCGAGATACTTGGGTGGGATCCTTTAGAAGTGAGTTGATTTCAGCTTATATTGGGCGGGTATTTGATAGCCTATCTAGGATCCCAGAGGCTTAGATAGCTTTCGATGGTACACTTCGCTCTTTGAATATTCTCGACCTCGCAACCCGGATGCCGACGAGGACGACGAGGACGAACCTGCGCTGAGCCCAGAAGGCGATCTCGTCCCTTCGATGATCTCCACCGCCGTAATTCCGCGTGTATGCAGAGTTATAGGTGGCGGCGCATTTGATCCATACTCTTCGCGGCATACTCGAAAACTAGTTGATCTGGCCGAACAACTTGAAGTATCCGTAGCCAGCGATAACCAAAAGCTTCAGGTGCGTACAAACGATTGCCTATATGAGCGTAGGTTCTCTCTTACATTCAATGTAGATTCTCCTCAAAGCGGCTGTGTCGGTCTTCTCAGATGCTGTCACCGCTATGACCAATGTCATCACTCCGTACATGACATTGGTGAATCCGCGTTTCGATCCAGAAGCAATTCCGGCCCGACGTCGTCTACTAACAAAGCAAAGCAAACTACTGCAATGTATGCTTCAATGGCGTAAGTATACCGGCGAAAAGTTTGGTATGGGAGAATTGGTGACTACGTTAGTTGGGGAGTGCATGTTACCCATAGCGGAGACGGGTTGGGAGGTGGGTGGTGAGGAGCGTATGCGAAAGGTAACGTCGAGACTATACAGTTGCATTCGTCGGCCCATTGACCTCGTCGTTGCTTTAGGTCGTCGCCGCCTTGCCTTCTGAACTCGTGCCAAACGCGGTGAAAGCCCGTCTAGGCGGTGTGGGTATTCTACCATGAGTGACTTCATCTCTCTGCCTTATTCATGGAGTTCGTTGCATCAATGTTTGGACGGATCTGATCTTGCCAATCCTGTCGACCCCGAGCACAAGGATTCGAATCTTTGAGTGACGACAGGCCTGGCACTTGTGCCTTTATCCACCTGTAGTCGCCATATGCTGCTCGGCATATCAGACTCATCCAGGAAACTCTTTTGACCTGCGCTACATGGAGGCTTCTGCGGCCGAATGACCCACTGTGCGCACGGTTCGTTCGGTTGTCCGACATATCGACAACTTTCCACGACACGTATCCGTACTGTTACTACAGGGCGCGTTCGCTGCTGATCCTCAGCGAATGAATCAAGCAAGCGTCGTTCCGGTTTTATCACTGTTATTAGTATACACCCAGCGATGATAGATCCTCGCGTCTGAGGTTGGTATACAGTTTGCATGCGCTAGCAGTTAAGATGCGCTTAACGTTGTGCCCTGTTCAGTGTGCATATGCGTAATGGAACACCATTTGCTGCAGATGAGAGCGCTCTTGGGCTTTGCATGCGTAGGTCATGCGGCTTGGTGCGGCTCGGCCGCGACGCGGCGAATCGCTCCGCGGTTTTCCGTCGAACTTGCCTCTCAGAATCACAGTACTACTAGTTGTGGCACGGCCGTCGTTCAGTCATGTTCAAGTATATATCCAACGACGTGGGCCATCCAGCTCTGGAATTTCTTTGCATTCTTTGATGGGGACGTTCACGTTGCTCTGACTTCTCATGGGACTCACCCTACACGGCACAATGCACACCCGATCTGCAGGAACTCGCGGCGATCATCAAATCCAAGGACAAGGTGGCACTCCGGGACTATATTGTGATCGACGTGCGCGACGATGATTATCGGGGTGGAAACATAGTGAATGCACTCAACAGCCCTTCGGGGCAATTCCTCGCGAACGTGGACGATCTTGTCAAGAAGACGAAGGTGAGTCACCTCCGCAGGAGATATGCGTGGCTGTTTTGAGATGCGGAATAGGATATACCGATTGTCGTTTTCCATTGCGCACTCTCACAAGTGAGGTGAGCATCCGATATGTTCGGGTGTCCTTACTCGGGGTGCTCATTCCGCCCTTCTAGAGGACCGAAAGCCGCTCGGGTACGACTTTCGTCCAGTTCGGGAATCCTTCGTGTTTGATGCCAAATAGATATACTCGCAAACGCGAGACATGCTCCAAAGTGAAGGGCAGGACAAAGCTCACGAGGTGTTGGTCCTTCGAGGGGGTTTCACGGAATTTCAAGCAAAATTCAAGGTGCGTAACGACTATTCCCGGCATAAGAGGATGCAAAATAACGTTTGTCCTACTCTTCAGGACGACCCAGAACTTGTCGCGAATTATGATCCCGAGGCGTGGCAATCCGAGTGGATCTGAGCCGGATTTGCCTGAACCATGCTGGAACTATGCCTGCTCGTGCAGTTCGTGTTATATCATGTCGACAGGCACATAATCGTTAATGCATCGTTGGATTTGCCTGGCGCAGAAAATAACGAAGTGCCGGCAACGGCGGGGCCATTCACGCAGTTTTATGAAGGCCGTCAGCACATGGCATGTGGGTAGAAGCACTATGTCCACTTGTCCATGGATTGGGCGATCTACGCATGGGGCAAGTACAACTAAGCACGAGTTCATTGCTTGCGCGGCGTTTCGTTGGGGTTTTCAGTGCCCTCCTTTGCGGGGTCGAGCTCAGTCTGAACCTGTTTCGGGTCCTGACCATCCTGTAACATAGATATTGGCGGATGATCACATTGACCGCCTCCATGAAACTCACAGTAGATTTCGACCGGGCGTCGCCTTGGTTGAGGGGCTCGCGACCTCCGGCCACAGTGCTAGGTTTCGATGTCTGCTCCACGTCTCCCTCGGACTTCTCGTCTTGACCGGGAGCGCCTGAAAGATGTAAAAACCAGCGAATCTCTCCGCTATACCGGGAAACTAACCTCCGTCGAATTCTGAAGTCTCTCCCTGCTGGGTGCTCTTGCCTTCCTCTGCTTCCTCAGCGTCCTTAGGCGAGTCAGCTTGCTACATGAGAGGAGTGTTTGTGAGCGCTGAGATTTGAAGCAATACCTCATGGCTACGCACGTAGGCCTCCGTAATGCTTTCTTTCACTTCTGCCGCTGGAACTTCGGTCCCTTCGTCATCCTTGGTGGGGGTGGGGGTGTGGGGAATCTCCTTGGCGTCATGACCATGTGAGCCCTGATGTGCAGCAGCATGATGTGTTCCGGGATGTTGGGTCAGGATGTAGTAGGTCTATAACGTGGCAACGGTGGTGAGCCCGGACGTGCCTCAGCAACTGTGTTCCTACCGTAGGAAATGTGATCACACCAGCGCCGATCTAATTTGCGGTATTAATGGGATAATAGCTAGGGATTAGGATATGGGCTCCTACCAGCCAGGGCAAATCACTAGACTTGGCCTTGACCTCGTCCGCTGCATGTGTGCTAGCCCAACGCTGACCACCAGCGCGGGATGTGCCAGCAGAGGTGCGGCGAGCAGCAAGGCGGAAAAGTTGGCGAGCAAAGCGAGACGACATTGACCTTTTGGATGCTCTAGTGATAATAATGCACGGCGAGGATATACGTACGGAGGACCTCGTTGGAGGATGGTTGGTTCACGCAAAATGACGTATATACTCTCGGAACAGGCCGGTAGGCTGTAGCATCGTGCGAGTCGATGAGATCATCGAGCTCATTCTCATCAACGACTCGGACTGTCCTTGCTCTAAGTGCGAAACATGGGACATTCTATCGCTACTTGGTAGCCGACGACTACTCATGCATCGTTACACGGCCAGCTCCTCCAT
Organism: Punctularia strigosozonata HHB-11173 SS5; assembly: GCF_000264995.1. Taxonomy (NCBI): domain Eukaryota; kingdom Fungi; phylum Basidiomycota; class Agaricomycetes; order Corticiales; family Punctulariaceae; genus Punctularia; species Punctularia strigosozonata. The sequence goes on from NW_006767434.1 coordinate 2,440,211, forward strand.
CGCGAATGTTGCCCCGCAAAACCACGTCACTGCTCCCACAGAATCAAATGTCGTCCAACAGAAAGCGGGAAACAAGACGCATGAATCTCTCCCGCTCCTCTAGTTGGGGCATATGGCTGCTCTCTGCGAAGGTGTACCATCGTATGTGAGGTATGCTCCCGAAGTATCCTTCTACCACGTTGTCTTGCGCACTGTCATAACGGCCATTGATCAAGAGCGTCGGGGCGTTGATATTTCGCGCTTCATCAACGATCGTCCAGTCCTTGATCGTCCCAGTGATTTCGAACTCGGAGGGACCGTTCCTATCGGGGATCGGATAGTCAGTATAATCCCCCATGGTTTGACTGAATGTTACATTGTCATCCAAACCGTGTCGTCTTTGTTATCCGGATCGAAACACGCCTTCAGCTCATCCGGCGTGGGATGGACGCGGCACATGTGCCTGCCGTAGAAGACCCCCATAGCATCCTGTGCACTAATCGTAAGTTTCAAGCTACGTGATCGACACTGACGACGCTAACCTGATACTCCTTCGAATGATAGGCACCTACACCTTCCTGAGCGTCTAAGACATCCTGTACCTCCTTTGGCAGGCCTTTGCGAAGGGCGTTCTGGGCGATGGGCCATTGTTTCATATCAGCGGGCGCGTTGGACAGAATCAATCGGCGAAGTCCTTCCGGCCTCTTCGTCGCGTGTCTCGCGGCTACCATCCCACCCCATGAGTGACCGAGTAAATTGTAATCGTTTTGGATGCCTAGATGCCGGAGCAGATTCTCCAACTCGTCCACGAAGAGTTGATCTGCCCAAAACGCTTCGTCAAACTTCTTTTGGGGCAACTGGGTGCTTCGCCCGTTGCCTATCTGATCATACAGAACGACAGGAATAGAGTAGGCTTTGGTGAGGTCGGCAAGAGGGAGGAGATAGTTGTGGACAACGCCTGGCCCGCCGTGCAGTCCGATGAGTGGTCTACTCGACTTTAAGTCGCCAAAGATCTTGTACCACGTCTTGCAGGGCTTTCCAGCAGCGGGCACATTGAAGTCGGCATAGCCCTCCGAGACTGATACTTCCAGTTCCAGGTCGGAAGCCGACATGACAGAACGCGGTGAACCTGGGAGGCTATCCGTGTCGTGCCGTTGACCCCTCTTTATAACTGCCGCTCCGAGTGAAGCTAGCCTCGCCTCAAGGTCTTGCCACGAGTCATGTACGCCATATCAACGCATGCTCGTTACCGTATGCACGATGTTGGCGGCATGACCTAGGCCCCATCCCTCTCCGCTTCTGCGCTACTGAACGTAAGGGCGGCGCCGAGGTTACACCACAGGAACGCTGAGAAGTTGTCAAAACACGAACTCAGCCCACAGAGTGAACGCCCGGCGTCTCAGCCATTCCATTCCTCACTGCAGGCAAACGACAACGTCTTCACATGAGGTGGAGAACATGTATGCTTCTCACTTCCCTGCTATGCCTCCAATCCGCTCAGTAGCCACGCAGAACAGCCGGGCGTGTAAGCATGGCGCCCCTACATGGACGAATCAGAGGCATACTAGGTCATAGCGAGCTATATCCGCATACACCAGTTGAGAGGATGACCACATTTGGCCCAGACGGAACTAACATCGAAGGGTAGTGGTATGTCAGCGTCTCTCGCACAAGTTACCGTTCAACAAAGTTCTCACTGTCAGGTGCCCATGAACCCTTCTTCAGTCCGAGTATCCTCGGTATGCGGCACGATACTGGCTCGGGCTCGGCACCAGGGAGCCTTTGAACTTCTTCACGCCAGCGGGCTCATCGGCATTGGTTATTACGAAAAGTTGGACGTTGATAACGCTCCGGATCCGTACTGCACCTGGGCTGTCGACCTTGCCCGCAATGATTTGACATATAGGGCGCTCTACGGCGTTCCGGAGTCCGGTATGATCGAGAATCCTCTACGGCACTGCCACACCGAACTCCGGTCGTAACTGACCCCGACACGTTCGAAACTTCGAAACTGTCCTGCCCAGGCTGGGGCTCCGAACCCGTCGCCGCATCGGTCTTGTATAGTTTAATCACGCTGATGGCCTTCCGTGCTTGCTGGTGAATCTCGGTCATGTCGCGCGAATGCAAGGTCAGTATATGCGCTCGGTCTATGGATCCTGACAATCCTCGAAACCCGATCTTCCTCAACGAAACGCTTCCACTCGGCTGCCCCAGCCTCTCCTCGGCGGCATTCCTTTGCCTGTCAATGCTCAGCTCTGGAGTCGGTGATGGCGAAGCTCGGTCACAAGCGTAGCCACCTGGTCGCCTGCTCGAGTTGATACCGGTGCCGAAGCCTGCGACGTTTCCGGCCACGAAGGATCGCAAGGATTCGGAGTTCTCGTACCCCATCTTACCGTTCCCCATCCTGCCGATCGTCCCGGTACTGCGTAGGCGTTGCCTCGCTGTCCGGATGGTGGGCAGATTTGTCTTGCAGTGCAGCTCGATGGCCCGGCTTGATCTGGGGTTATAGCCTCGCATTCTGTGGTCAGAGGTCCAGCTTATATAAGGAGTCATCATCAAGGGCTCAACCTGCAATGTAACCTACTAGTACAGACGTCGCCTGTCTATACCAGACCCAACGAACACATATTGTTGTTACGTGCACATTCACGCATTCAGACAAAGTACATTTGTGAATGGTAGAACAGAATTTCGCTGACGGACCGCATGCTCACTGGCTCAAGGAGGGATTAATCGAATATGTCGGTCGCGTACCGGCCTCGAACGCGCTCGAACGCAGCCTCCGCCTCTGTATTGTTGCAACCTCTTGATTCTTTGATAAGCTCAATAAGCTTTTCCTTCACGCCTGTCGCCATTTTGCGCGAACCACATGAGTATAGCTACACACGAGACAATTTTTAGACACCCATGGACGACGAAGACGATGGTATGAGGTCTACCTGGGCGCGCTCGACGAAGAGCGCGCGGACATCCTCCTTGTCATGCCACAGTCGCCTGGCCCGCCCATCAGTCGATTCGATCCAAATGCATGAGGGTGCGAGCTGATGCCACTTACTCCTGCACGTACTTACACCCAGCGCTTTGCTCCCGCGCGCGGGAGAAGGCTGGGCGTAGGTCGATGACTCCCTCTGCAACCCACTTCCGGGCTTCGCCGTCGGTCTCGTCAAAGTAGAGGTAATCCTGGTCAGGCGCGTGACAACCGAAGAAGATGAGCATACGCCCGACGGAGCGGCCGGCATGCTTCTGCGCTGCCCGCTCTTGGATGAAGCCACGAAAGGGCGCGATGCCCGAGCCCTGTCAGAAATGATACATGTCACTCCTGTTAACTGACGATATGGCGAGTAGACTCACCGCGCAGAACATCACGATCGGAACATCGGGATCGGCGGGGAGATGGAACGACGCGGCGGATGCGCGGACGCTCAAATGAACCTTATCGCCCTTCCGTAAGCCCGCGAGGAATGTCGAGGCAACGCCCAAGAATCGCTCTTTGCGGCCGGAAAGCGCTGGGGCGTCGAGCACGCTCACGGTTACGGACGCACGAGATGGATCAACTAGGCTGCTGCTCGAGATTGAGTACTGTCGGATGCGCATGGCGGGAAGCATGTTCAAGAACGTTGCAAACTCGACATTGATCGAAGGATGCGCTTCCAGGATGTCTAACACACTGAGGCGCTTGTCGATGACTTCACTACGGTGCGCGCTAAGCAATGTCTGCAGGGCAGGAACGGAATCTTCAGAGGACGAGGTGGCAAGCTTGATGAGAGTATGCAGGTCCCGAGTCGTCGCGGGCTGTGATATTTCGACGTAGCCCGTCAAGAGTGTGTTCACGGATATATCCTTGTTGATAGGGAGCGGGGTGGGTCCTACGGCCGTGATGTTGATCTAGGAGCAAGTTGGCTTATCATTGGTAACGCTCAGCTGTTATGCTTGCCTCTTGCTCGTCCGGTAGCCCGAAATGCGCAAGTACACGACGAACGTCGCGTTCGGGGTTACGTGGGAGGCTGAACCAATGAATATACAGCCAAATTTCCTATATCAGGCACGTACATGGCCAGGTAGTCGCCAGCCTGATACGACATTTCTTCGGGCAGTCGGAACTCTAGACAACCACATTAGCTCATGAAAATCGGGCAAAAGCGTCAATCACCAATATGTCTCTTTTCGGATGTGCCTGGTTTGCTTAGGATTCTATTCTCGAGTACCGTACCTAAGGCTGCATCAGCCTGCCGCAAAGCTGCCGGTCGCGCGGTTCCGCGGTCGATGACCCTGATACTCAGATTCTCTCCTATAGCCGTGCCTGTGGTGGTGACGGTCTGTAACGGGATATCAGTGCGCTGTAAGAATGACCGCTGCATGCATACCTTTTCCAAGGTCTCCCAGAACAAAGCCTCGAAGTTATCGAAGGCCTGGAAGAACATCGCATCGCTTGCATCGCCTTCCCCTCGCGGTATGAGAGGTGTAGCACCGCGTTGTTCGAAAAGTGAGTCGCAAAGTTTCGGGATACGCTGGTAAGTCTGGACCCAGTCGCGATTGCCGCAACCAAATACAGCATATTTAACGCCTTCCAGCTCTGCACCTTTCAGTGCCGAGAGCCATCCCACAAATTGGGCCGCGTTGTCCGGAGGTTCTCCTATGGCAGATTGAGGGATACACTACGGCAGTATACCAAACGGAGTATACCTTCATATGACGCGGTGATAATCGCCACAGGCCCGTCTGCAGGAACGTGGCCCGTTGCAGAATCAAGGTTTCCAAGTGTTGCACGGAAACCTAGACCATGTCAATAACAAACACCCATGAGGTTGAAGAGGGCATATGCATACGTACCATGGGATGCGGCATCAGTTGCCAATCGTTGAGCAAAAGCCTCGGAAGAGCCGCCGTTCGATCCGTAAAGAACATACATTGGAGGCCGCGAGGGATCCGCGGGCGGACGCGGCTTCGACTCCTCGGGGTCCTTTCCATCGTCGCTCAAGATCCTGAGCAAAGTAGACGAGGGAGCAGCAACGAGTTGCCTTCTTCCTTTGCGCGGAATGGCATGTACATGAAACTGGTTCGGCTTGATGGTGAGGGTCTGCTTGATCTTCAGCGTGTAGGAGGGGTCATCCATGATGAGGTCAAACTTCTGAAAAATCGATGCGAGCACGATGTGCGCCTCCTGGAGAGCGAAAGCGCGGCCCTATACATCTGTTCGGATGGGAAGCCCAATGACGGAGGAGAGCATGTCAACATACAATGCATCCACGCATACCTAAAACAACATGTGAGTCCAGTAGGACATACATGAAGAGGAATCTCACCATAGCCGAAGGGTTGCCAAGCATTAGGCTACCTGCTGTCAGATGAATAGCAATGAGGTGCATCAAAATAGCATACCGGGAGTGCCTCGAACTTCCCTCCAAGCATCCGTTCCGGACGGAACTCTTCAGCCTATATAATCTCGGTCAGTACGTGATGCACCGATGTGTCTCCCACCCACGTCTTCTCCCCAAACACTGGGATCACGATGGGCGAAAGCGGCAAGGATACTCAACCTTGCCCTCGCTTTGACAGCGTACTTGCCCTTGCACAAGGTGGTATCCTCCTTCGGTGAAACGGCGCGAGCAAACGCAGTAGGCGAAAGGCGCAAGCTCTCCCTCATGCACGCTACGAAACGTGTGGTCAACGAAAACACTCGGATATGAACAGCGAGAACCACGACGCACCAACCAAGTAAGGCATCTTACTGATATCTTCGTATTGAATAGGCCTATCACCGATCACAGTGTCGATCTCTTCGCGCAGCGTTTCCAAAGAATGCGGATTCTTGAGGAGATAGTACGTTGTGAACCCAAGCATACCTGGGTCTCAACGTGTTAACGCCTGCAATAGCTCACACGGATCCAACGAACCTGAGGTGGTTTCGTGCCCTTCATGCGCATAATGTTTAGTACACTGATGTACTGGCTAGTTGTCATGACTTACCAGCGATGAGAAACGTTATGAGCTAACAGCAACATCGATGTTAGAGATATAGTGGCCCTGAAGGATCTGCGGCCCACCAACGTTGTACCGTATGTTTTCATCACTTAAACCTTCACCTGTCTTTGGGTCTCTGCCGTTCAACATCGTATTGAGAACATCCTTGGAGTCAACCGGATTCGCTTTGCGATCGGCGATGACTGGCACAGCACTGAGCCTACGGCCACGAAGCTGTGACAAAGGACGTACTGTGGTCTGCAAGTGCCGCCATCGTCTTGATATCTTGGTCCCATTTCGCTTGGCTACCTTTCATGAAGGCCTGTACGAGACCCGGAAGACGGGAACGGGAACCAGCTTCGACCAGAAAGTCGGACATCGATTTGACAAACGGCTGCTGATTCTCCTGTATAGCTTTTAGTTGACTGCGAGGGCAGTCAGGCTGGATTCGTAGAGTGCACACCATATAGAAAGAATTCATCCTACGTGTGTTGCATTCAGCTAGGCACGCACGACTATACCAAACGGAATTCATACCTATATGACATCGCACACAAGCTGATGGTATCAAGAGTCAAGCGAGTGTAGTCTTCCTATATTCCCTGCTGTCAGTCGTCGGGGTTTACGTGCATACAAGCTATGTACCGTCGGGTCAATGACATGTGTAGAGCCAAATCTGGCGATGCGGTCAGAAAACTTTCAGCGAGTGAAATGGTGAGCACCATGCCTCTCCCATTTCAGCAAGAGTTGCGAGCATATATCAATCATGTCATCGAACATGCCACGCAGCGCGACCGTGCCAAAGGCGGGCATTAAGAGCCGATCTGAGTCAAAATGGTAGTTGATGTTGTAAAGCCCGAGTAATGAGCGTGACTTACGAGCCTTGCCCCAATCTGGTTCGTGATTATATGCCTGCCGTTAGGTATTGGCATGCGTCAGGTTCGACGGCAAGCTCAGTATCAGGTGCGTACCGTGAAGAGGCCGTCTCCAGCCCCAGCGCGGATCTCTTCTAGTGCGCCACGGACAGCTTTTTCGAATCTTTTCTCGTCACTTAGCTCGTTCTGCAGCTCGTATGAGGTGCAGAAAATGACTTCCTCTCCTATAACAGCTGGTTGAAAAAAAAAGTACTCGACGTTGAGTGCGGTAATGCAACATACCGGCGAGTACGAGCTTGAAGATACCGCCGTACTGTTTCGTGAGCAGTGCATAACTGCGCGCCGGCACCTCCTGGTCGATATCACGGAGGTTGCCCAAGAACGGTACGGCTGGTGGTTGTGGGATCGGTGTGGTCATTGATCGCAATGGTTTGGATATGACCTGCCGTTGACATGCTCCCCCATCTCCCTTATATACGTCCATCTACCGCTTAAGACCGCGAGTGCCGTACGTTGAGCGTGTCATATCCAGAATGCTATGTGCAAGAAGAAAGGCCGCAGTCGCCCTTTCGAGGGTCCACGAGAACGTGACATGTCTTCGAAGGCCACTTTCGGAGAGAGCTTGTTCCATGAAACGGCGGGCTGGGCGCTGATGAAAGCTCACGGGACAACCCCAGCCAACCTGACGTGGACTGCATAGAGAACCGTAAAGCTTGCAACAACCGGTGATGCGAGTGTGTCGATCCCGGAGTGCACCAACGTCGCATCGAACTATTCCATGGAACCGCCGTGCACCCGGCAGGACCGCCTTACCTGCGGGCCCTGCCTGAACTCGCCAGAAACCGGTGGAGATAGAAGCAACCAGATCATACGAAGTAACCGTATCTCCCGAGATCCATTCAGCGTGCGAGGATGACCGATCGGATAAGCGAGCAACGCCAACAGCTCGCGGCCGCTCATACTAATAGCAAATGGAGCGAGTGGGCTTTCGGTGGCGATACATGCCTTTCCTTTTCAGGATGGGCGTTAGGCTGTAAGACTAATGAACATCGAGAGTATTCCTCAATAACATCAGTACGGCCATGTTCCCATTGGCATAGTTGTGGTCAGATAAACTGCGCTGTACCTTTGTAGATATCCAGGACTTATTAGAGGACTCGAGGATCCCACACTGACTCATGAGATGATCAACGCGCGGACGCCCACCGTGGAACCACCACTCTTGTTTCTTGTTCATGTCGACTCGTCCCCGTCCCCGTCCCCGTCCTCGGAAAGCTGTCGCCACTTCGCCACCAGATGGTTCATCTTCCTCTGGCGTCCCCGTTATCTCTTCCGATGTTAGCCAGCGCGAGCAGGAGCTCAACCGGGATGATATGTTGTTCATCAAGAATACAACTCGTAATCCAAACACGTGGAAGCGGCTAGAGAAGTCTACGCGGGGTGATCCCTCATGTACTGTATCCCTTGCGCAAGTCTAATGTCATATATGCGTTGTCTTTACAACGCAACGTGAAGATAAACTCGAATCGCGAACCTCCTCGCCTTCTTCGGGTGAAGACGAAGACGGATTATCGACGTCTCGAGTACGGTCGAATCGCAATCGTAAACGTACCAAAGAGGCCGAAGTGACTCGTCTGAAGTGGGAAAAACTCAAGGAGGAGGCTGCATTGTGAGGGCGGCATGTATATGCACGGATATGTAGCTTTACTCACTCAAGCCGTTCTTGAGGGTAATCTCCGATTCAGACGATAGTTTTCTTGATGTAAACAAGACCGAAGACGTCGACCGCTGGGGGGAGGAGCTCACTCACAAGCGTAAACGCGGCCAACGTGATCGGTCGAGGTCCATCACCCCGCCGCCCGCCTTACCACAGGCTACTTTGCAACATGCGCGCGAGATTATACGGCAAGTGTTCTCTTCGTCACGTTCGTACGTTCTCTGAACCAGGTTCATTAGGCAAGCGCTCGATGGACGGCCCCGAGCATACTCACCCACCATCGAGCTCGATGACGATTCCGACGGCAGCATTCAACTCGATCCTGAGCTCGCAGCTATACAGAAAAACGTGCGTCTTCAAGCCGCGCTGCCCCCGGCGGAATCGGGCGGTCCTACGGAAGTAGTGATCACCGTGAAGTGGAAGCCGCATCCGGCCAAAGGGGAGGGGAACGGCCGACAGACCAGCTGGATTTTCAGGCTAAAGCGGGTGAGTGTAGCTTCCTCGCAACAACCGGACTATCGATCGTTGAACGGGTACATGATCAGTACGACACGCTGCGGGCAGTGTTCGAAGGAACGGCTGATGAGGCGGACATGCTGGTCGATAATGTCGTTCTCATGCAAGACGGCATTCGTGTGTTTCCATCTTCAACTCCGCATGGCCTCAACATGTGGGCAGAAGGCGAACTCGGTCAGTCAATCGCTCTGTTCTTTCATTTCCTTCCATTGACCCACGTAACAGAGGCTTGTAATAAACAAACTTTCGAATACCTTCGTACCCATCGGAATACTCGTGGACGCTCCCCATCGATACCACCAGCAGAATCCCATGGCCCTCCGCGCTCACCTTCTCTTCTTCCCTTTGCGCCCAGCGAGCAAGACACATCGGGTTCGGATCTTGGCTCGGACACCCAGGAGTCGGCTTCAGACACGTTCAAGATCGTCCTCCGCGCCGAAAAGGCGCCGAAGGATGTGATTCTACTCGTCCGACCCACCACGCTTTGCAGTACGATTGTGGCTGCATTCCTGAAAGCGAATGGGCTCGTAGAGCAATATCCGGATCCTGCATCTACTGCCAAGAACGTACCGCATCTAGTCGTGGATGGCGATCGAATGCCTCCAAATGCCCCTATATCCGACGCAGATTTGGAGGAGGGTGACATGGTCGAAGTGGCTGGATTATAGCCATAACTGTTACGACGATTTCCATATTGTTCTGGGCTTCTCTTCTATGATACGTGTAGCATCCAACGAACCGTATCTCCCTATCGTACATGACTCAATCATCGTAACTTACGCTCGTCGGAAAGCATATATATGCGCACTGATGCGATTAATGGGCTTTCGCAGCTTCTTCGCGAAGGGCCGCTAGCCTCTTCTCCTCCTCCTGTCTCATCTTCTGTTGGATCAACACCCTCTTTGGCACTATCATTCTCCGTTCGCCGCTGATAGACCAGCCCTCGAGAGCATTCACGCCCAAAGCTCTCAAGGTCTTTTTCTCCACCAAGCTCAGGTTGTGACCTGAACCATCGAACCGGAAGGGTTCTTTGAGTGATACAGGCGGATTGGTGATCACCCTAGGCGTCCGCAGGTGATTCTTGCTGGCTGAATGCATCATGAGGGGATGCATGAGCACCACGTCGCCGATTTTTCCAGTCATTTCGACGAAGTGAGAACATCGCTGAACCTCACGGAGATGAGACCAGTATCCCGGGACCGACGTGTCGACGGGGTCCATTGGAGAGTTTGTCCCGGTCGATGGAACAAATTGCCGATCGACAGGCATGACACCTTCGGGGTGCGAGTGGAGATACTTTGCGATGATGTCGATGCCGTCAGGACATATGTACGTTCCTGGAATGTTGGAATAAGACGAAGGATACAGGGAATCATATTGCATTGAGACAACGAGCGTACCACCGCCTCTTGGCTCAATGTCCGAGAATACGGGTATGACGAGGAGTGCTTGTTCCGGCGAGTCGAGGAAGTGGATCTACATCTTTACAGTTAGTTTCAAGCTATCTCCCGTCTGCATATTTCTTCGTGACTCACGAAGAAATCCCCATCTACGTGCCAATTATCGAGCTCCTTCGGCAGAAGCGGCTCTCTACCCACCAGTTCATGAAGCCCGAGGTTGACGATGAAGCCGTTTGACCAAGTGGCACTTTTTTCATCAATCCGGTCTTCGCCTCCAAGCAGGTCACAAATCGCTGCCCAAGCCTGTATCAGGAAGCGTGAAATCATTCTTACACGTTTCTTCAAATACGCGGCCATAGATTACCTTCGGCGCGAAATCAGCCACTTTGATTCTCTTGGTGTCCGGCATATGGATCCTATCTCTGTCGGTCGGCCATGTGGACTTGTCCTTGGGGTCCATTCCCAGGCGTGGCCAAAGTTCGGAGGTCCACTGTGCCGAGGCCTCACGCGTGAAAGCGCCGTCGATGCGGATGTATCCATATTCGAGAAAGTGGTCGATGTCTTCGGCTTCGTTATCCGCCGACAGGTATGCAATGGTCAATGTAAGCGAACCGACCAGAGGCGGGCCACTCACGCGTCAGATATTGATAGGTCATTGTACTCGAATTCCAGACGCAGCACGAAGTTGTGCTAGTACGACCCTGCCTTGAGAGACAAGCTGCTGTCTTTTGACCTATTGGCGGACAAATCTCGGTAGCATGTGTTTGCCTCATGAATTGGCACGGTTGGCGCTTCGACGCAAGGATAGATCACGCAGCGTCATGTTGTCTACGGATGTAGCAGAGGACTCGCGGGGTGAGGTTCTGAACGACGGACTGCGGCATCGCGGGGCTCCGACGAAGTCGAATTCAGTTCGGGAACGGACGCGACTTCAGGCCCTAACATCCAGAATTGTGTTGCGAACTTCGTCCGAATTCTGTACCATGCATGAGTCCAGATAACGAGGGCCGGAGGGCATATCTTGAGGGCTCACCTACGTCATCGCAGTGGCAAGGTCAAACACTGTTAATCAAGGTAATCGGATACAAGATGCGGAGCCCAGAGCAGACGTGAATACACCATGCTCGGGAGGCAAACCCCGCATCATAGAAACCAATTAACCAGAAACGTATCCTACAGACTTCAAGCACAAGGTAGCATGCTTCGAGCACAGTGTAGCTTAGGAAAGCCTCCTTGTGCCTTCCATTAGATCACCTACCATGTCCCCCACTATATCCAACACGGCTGTAGGATCGGTACTTGAGCTAGGAGGTGTTGTTGGGACCACAGCCCCGAGTTCGCTCCCAGACCCGTGTCCGTGTCCGAGAAAGGTGGACAGAATGACGGGAATGAACAAGCCAGCGACAATCAATCCGGCACGGGTTTTTGCCCCTATCCCGTCCGCACTGTCATGTGAGCCCGACGGATCTTGAAGAACAGTAGCGACGTATAGGAAGCTGCCTCCCTGCGACAGCAATATGGTGAGAATAACAAAGAATGAGCAACATGCTCAGCTCACCGAGAAGAGAATTATGAGCGCTGTCCAACCCGTGGACCCGGCCAAACCGAAGAGATAGAAAAACGTATAGGTTATTAAAGCAGCGGTCGGAGTTGATGCCGCGAAGACTGCTATGTGCTTTTTACATTGACTGCGGGGGAGGGATAACGATAGAAGGGACGCGGAAAGAGCCAATGTAGTTGGTGCTGCAGGTCATTCGACGTATCAGTATTAAAATCAATGTTATTCAGGCTGGCGATACTTGCCTTTGTGTAATAACAATGCCAGGAACACTATGAATGATAGTTCGGAAGAGTCATGTGTACTATCGGAAAGAGCGGATATCCCAAGGGCGAGTCCGTCCGAGAACGCGTGTGTGACGAGGCCTAGAGTGAGCGCGTACGCGCGTGCTCGACTCTCATCGGTGCCTCCTCCTTGATGTTGATGGATGTGGGAATATGAGACCCGTCTTGCATGCGTTGGACGAGTACCGTTCACATGTCCATCCTCGAGGTCTATGTCGTCAGCGTCGAACTCAACGGTCGTGGATTCTGTATCTTTCGGCCGCTGATTCAGAGCTATGTTGGTGGACTGCGAATGGGCGTGATGTCCATGGCCGGATATGAGCTTCTCAACTAGGAGCATAAAGGTAAAACCTGATAGGATAGCGACAGCGAACTTGTTGGTCGGAAACTCCCAGTCGGCAATGGTGGATTCTGCAAGGGTTTCTGCGCCTCTGAATGGTATGAGCAACGTTCGGCCAAGGGGGGCACTGTTTCACGCACTCAGGGATAATAACTGAAGGCTGGGAGTTCAAAAAATGTGGCACTCCGTTGTACGCGACTTCACTCACCGCCCAGAGCAGCACCGAGCAACAGGCCGGTACCGAGATTCGAAAGGCCGTCCGTCTGCCGTTCTGTCTACAAATTTGAGCTTCATAGCTTATATGCCGTATGCACACGTACTGGAGAACGCGAAAGACAATGGCAGCATGCCGATGCCGAACGCGCTCGCGCCGAGCAGGATGCTCTGAACAACCAGCAACGGAAAGCCCATGACAAACGAGATGGTGACACTGCACCAGAGACAGGGCACGGCTAAATCCAGAGATCCGTTGCGAGAGATAAATCAATCCCAGCAGTTGCGGCAACGGTTGAAAGTTATGGTGACCTTGAAGTTAGCCAATTCCGACTCCCCCGAAGGGAAGGAGTTGGTTCTTTTTCCGACCACTTCGGTCACAGTGACAATTCTGTGACCCCCCGCCAAAGCGTGATGAAGGCGTGATAAAGCGTGATTTTGACTCTGGCGTGGGAGCGTGACAGCTGTAGGTGTGGGATTGCTTACGTAAGTATGGAGATCAGTTCAGGGATGAAAAGGTCCTAGCCGTGTCAGTTTCCCATGGTCGTTTGCCACTGACCGTGGGAGAAACAAGACTATTTACGTAATCATAGTCCCTCAAGGTTTGGCCGGTGGCTATACGTCGAAGCACCATGACACTTGCCTATTGCGGTAGTATAGGCTGGGGCATATGGCAACGGAACCTCGAATAGAAATAGCAATAGTCAAAAAAGCCGCTAAGCCCAGATTGCCGGTTGACCGGGGCATGTTGGCGCCAGTTCGCGTGTGTCAGAACCTCGGAGTTGCAGTCAAATATCTGAGAAGAACAAGGAGTATCGAGCGGAGGCTTGCGTTCGATCTCCGACATCCGTGTCGCGCAAATGCCGATCATGGCACATGCCTATACATGCCGGCCGCTGATCCGCTAGACCGGCATTGTCTACTTATGGGGGAGTCGGACGCGGCGCTTGGCGCCCCCTTACCCACGTTCTGTCAGCTACTTGACGGGCGCCTACTACAAGCTCTGTGTGGCTGTTCGTACCTCAGCGCTAACGTCTCCAGACCCTCCCGACACAACCGCGTTCATAGCCAATTCATAGCAGGCTTTGGTCCAGCAAACTACAGACGTGCGCTCACCATCCCACAACCGCTCAATACCTGTCAAATTGATTACCATGTCTGGCGACGAACACCATAATGATGAAAGTCAAGCACGCAAACGAGCCCGACTGTCCCCGTCATCCAATTCTAACGGACACCCACTACCCCCTTTGTCGCTTTCTATATTGGGTGTCGAACCTTTGGACGAGTTTATTCACGAAATCGCCGACTTCGTTCACCACATGATCATGACACGTCCGGAGCACCTGGGTGGATCCGTCGAGGTTGAGGCGAAGATCGGCGTTTTGAAGGACAAGCAAAGCGGGATGCGGTTGCAGTTTCCGGTCTTAGTAGAAACAAGTCCGTGACATTTCTTACGTACTTGATCGGAAAACTGATACATCGCAGTACTGGCCCCGGACTCGATTCCCTCTCGCTTCGAGTCAAACATGTCTGCAGCCCAGCACAAACATTTCAACACTCTGCTGAACAAGCTCAAGGTGGACCCACCACAAACCGCTTCCGAAATATCCTACACTCACAGATACTTGGTTGACTCGTTCTACCCGCCCGCACATCCCGGGGAAAGAGAAAAGATCCGAGTCACGCGAGATGAAAAGACTGGCACAGTTCTTGAATGCACGCAGAAGATACGTCTTGGGGACTTGAACATCTACAGCCCGAAGAGGGCAGCCGACTGGCGGATATCGGTTAACCTTGAGGTACCAGTGGCACCTCCGACCGGGACTGCGACACACACGCGCCGAAAAGATCGGCTCTCATACTCACACGAGGAGTTCAACATCGACCTCACGCAGGTCACCTCAAACACCTCACCTAACGGCCCGGTATGAGTCTCGCGCGGACATTGGTTTGCCTGACGCTAACAACGTGTCACCTTTCACAGCCTGAACTACTTCACGAACTGGAGGTTGAAATTGCCCGCCCAGAGTTTCTGCTGGCTGCGGCCATGCGAAGAGGGGACCCTCAAGCCCCAGAACATGAGCGGAACGCGTTTGACGAGCTGATCCGGGCATTCGTGAATAATACCAGGATTTTGCTACGAAACACAGGCGGCGATGGCTTCTAGGATCTCTTGAGAAAACGTGGCTGAAGGCCTGGAAGTGCGGTGGTCAACGCATCACACACTCTTGTTTTCGCGTAACATTTCATACGTTCAGCTTGTCGTCAAACAATGCTCCAGGGGAAGACCAAACAACGTTCCGCGCTCCGCGAATGCAAACAGTCAACCTTCGTCCCGTTGGTGGGCTGTACTCTACTCAGCGGACAAGTGCGCGTTGTCCATGCACAACGTTGACACACGCTCTTGAAGGACTGAAGGCATATATCTTCCATGACCTGTAAGAGTGAATCGTTTCCATGGCCATGTCTTTTTGGGAATGAGGGGACCTCTTTAGACGTGAGTTGTCCCAGCCGCATTTTTCTAAAGGTTCGTTGCTGATCATAGCTTAGGTTTTGCGGACACGCGAATCGAGCCACACACTGTATCGGCCATGCTCGTCATACCTGCAATTCATCGTTGCAGGGTTACGACCCTCCTCCCTCGCTTGATACTCCAGAAGTACTCGCCGGCAGTACTCGCCGGCAGTACTCGCCGGCGGCCGCTTCCTTGAAGTTTCCGAGGCTGTGTCCGACAAGCCCGTTCACAAAGGCTTCCGTTGAGCCGGGCGCACTTTAACCTCGGTATATTCCTGGAATGGCGATACGTAAAGGGAAGACGCAAGCGGTTGCGTAGAGCCTACCCAAAGTGCGGGGCTCCGATATTCCTTGGGAATAACGGCAACGTCGACCGAATGTCCAGATGCTCGTCATGGGTTAGTTAGAGGAATGCCTATATCCAGATTGCCTGCAATTGTACGTATCAATCGAGCATCGCTGAACAGAGCTCGAGGTAGGAGATCTATCCTAAAGTCCTTTGTTCGGCCTGTATGCGCGCCTTGCGCAACCGCTTGAGCACTCTCGCTGGTGTTTCATTGACACCGTGTCCGATAAGTCTCCCCTGGAAGCATTAATGTTGCGGTCGTCAAGGTATCTGAGTCGGCTCAACTTTGACTCCGTCCGTCTTCACCTGTTGTGCTCGTCATGATCAGTGCTTGTCATGACTAACATTCATGTGTTGCAACTGTGTTGATACGATGCTAACAGCTCTCTTCCACTCAGCCTGATATCGCATACCTCGACTCGGGACCGTGGGCGGGTACTGGTTTCAGCATGCATTCGGTGCCTTGGATTGTGGGGAATGGCTGTACCCATATATCTTCGCGAACTTGGACACTTTTCTCGTTGCGAAGTGTTTCGTTCCAGAATAATCATCGGTCTCGTCGGTGGAGAAGCATATGCATGTGAACAGGACGATGATTAGAACGGTCCTCGAGAGTCGAAATCTGCAAGTCGCATGATGCTGGTCATCACCGCGCAGTCCGCATACCTTCACATGGTATGGTAGATCTCGTCAAAGGAAGATAGAGGGCGCAATGACAAGCGTGTGCCCGTTCGTCGAAAGCGTGTGAGTTGTTCGGTAGTCGGAACGAATCACACGGAACGACGACGTCGTGCCGACGTTGAACGTCCCACATGGTTAAGTACACTTCATTGCACGGGCCCGTGGTTCGAGGCCAGGACTACGCAACGTTCGAAACCCAGTTCCATTCGGCAAGGCTGTCCAACTACCTAAGAGGGTAGTCACAAAGGAGAAGGGACGGCGACGTGTTTGTGCCTGTGTGTTCATGAGAATTCTAGGCAAGTCTAGCTTTGCTGAGTTGTGGTTCGCACCACCTAACAGATGATAAGGCCTATCGGGATTTTTCTGGAGATGGGAGTCCTGGATGATCATATTCGGAATTGACCGTCGTTAGGGTCCGCGCGAGAAGAAGGAAGCAGCGTGAACGGTAGACCATCGTCCCGGCAAGCTCCCAGTTATCCAATTGCTCGCCCTCGACCCCCTGGCCGCTCTGGCCGCAGGTCTTTGCACCTACGCTCATCAGCGCAGGCTGGTGTATGTCGCTCATTTCGCATTTCCTCTATTTACTCTAGGTCGACGGCCAGCCGTTCGTCCTTGACTATCGGGTTCTGGCATGCCAGCTCCTTTCGCCTTGTTCTTGGCCGGCTTGCTGGCATTTGGGCCTTCAGCAGTCTCAGCTACCTTCCATTCAATCACCTTTTCTTCCGTTGGTCAATGCGGCCCTCTCAACATCTCATTCTCCGGTGGCGAAGCGCCTTCCGCGCTGCCCATGACATTGCACGTCGTCCCCATCAACAGCACCGAGCTCATATCCATAGTCATCTCGGACGCGGATTGGGACGACAAAACGCAGACCGGAGCCGCCATCACTTTCCTACCCCTCGCAGCTGGTACTCGGTTCGTGGCATCATTGGACGATGCCAACAACAAGAGCACGGGTGGCATTTCGGACATCATAGAAGTGCAGCCGTCGAATGATTCATCCTGCCTCCCTTCGTCGACCGCAGTGGACGCCCCGCCGCACTTCAACCTTCCTACGACAGTCTCTCAATGTGAAGATTTTGTTGTTAGCTGGAACACCACCTCCCCTACCCCATCTGTCCGTGCCTTCCTACCGAAATTCTTTGCTGCGAGGCTCAATGAGACGGGAGCTGCAACTCCCACTTCTGCCTCGTTCAACATGGACATAGCTCGTGGGCTAAGCGCGATTTTCCTGGTAGATGATGGACACGGAAACTTCCAATCTACTCCGCTTCTTGCAGTGGATGGTGATACGTCCAGCCCGACGTCGTGTTTCCCTACCTTCGCTCCCACCACAGGCGCCGAAGCCACAGCACCGAAGCGTATGTCGGGGTATGTAATCCCATTCGATATTGTCGAGGCTGTTTCTGAGATCGTTCGCAGGAGCGCGGCCATCGCCATTGGCGCGGCGTCAGGCGGTATAATCGGGAGCATCGCGGTTCTCATGGCCATCTACGTTTACCGCTACCGCCTGCGTGAACGACAGCGGATCTTGTTCGAGATGGAGGGGGGCGGCCAGGCTCCGACCAAGGAGAAGTTGGCGCAAGAGGAGTACAGAGCGCCAACGCCCGGGACCATGAATAAGGAATTCAAGTTTCCTCCTTCGCCCTCAAGCACCCCCAACCAAGCCCGCCGCGCTACGCACCGGATGGAACCCTCATACTCTACTCGGACATTCAGTTACAGCGAGGATCCCCAGACCATGTATGACCGCGCGGAAGATTGGAATCCTCCACCCCTGCCCTCACCGACTCAGCAGCTCGCCGCCATCGCAGCTAGCAAGCAACCGGCATCGGCTTCACCTGATGCTCTCGCTACACTTGACATCGAGCGTGCGCTTGAGATGGCCACGATGTACAACGATGGGGATGGGGAAAGCACGATGGGCCGTAGCACCGCCGACGGTGGCTCGACGCTTCGTCTCGTGCAGCAGAATTCGCTGCTACTCTCCGACCTGCCTCCTTCCGCCCCGAGTCTGCGCCCGCCTGCCTTGATTGTACCTCGGCGCGACCGCGACGTCTTCAAGTCCGGTGTTCCTGAGGATGCTCTGACGTCCGCGCCAGACCACTCGAAGCAGACTTGATGCTAGTTTGCATCGCGTTATATATACACTACATGGATGTTGGCTGAGCCCCCCGCACACCGTACAGTTACTGCATTGATGACGTATGCTGGCAGCTGATGCCGCGAGAGTTGCCGAGGTTCTTTGCTACTTGTTACGAACAATGGATTCATTCAACCTTGCTTCTGCTATAGATCGTTTGCCTCTCCATTAGGCACTGGGATCTGATTGTTCGTCTATCTTCGATGTATCATAGGGTTTCATCATCAATGTACACTAGCGTAGTGCAATTCGGGACCTTGCGTACCCGTGTTACACGTGTCTAGTACTACATCAGCTGCCGTTTCGTCCCCAGTGCATGCCCCTCCCAGCTTTACTATGCATCCACTCGGCAGACTGAGCGACCTTATGGATTGCGCACGAGGCGAAGTCAAACCTCCCATTTGATTGATCCGGCGTTCGAGTGTCCATTCCTTGCACGAAGGGCACTACTTTGCACGCCGGTCACATTGACTTACCGGCGTCGCGCGTTTCTGACACCAAACTCTCTCTCTCATCCGCCCGTCCCCGGCCTCCATGTGTTTTCCCGAGGCACCAGAGTAGCCGTGTCGCAGCTTCAGCCGGAGCTTGCGAATGAAGTTTCCGCGCCTTCCTCTGATTGAACAGGTGGCGTTATAGTTGACGTTCCTTCTTCGACTGCTGATGGCTGGACGCTATCTGGTCGCGCGCTCTGCGAAGAGATCGATTCGCTCGTAGCGGAGGTCCCATCTGCCACCTTCGCGGGCGCCGCGGTCGACGGTTCCGCAACCTCGTCTGATGCTGGAACATTGCGCGGGAGCGGGGTAAGGCAGGCAAAGGTGAGATACGAGGTGTGCCCCCGCACTTCGGCAAAGACGCGGGAGACCGCAGTTTTAGGTTTTTCTGTGGTATCGGAGACAGTTTCCGCTCCACTCGGTGCCGCGGCTGGGGTAGGCTGCACTAGGACCGTGGAAGCGGCTGGCGCAGCCGGCAGAGCAGGCACGTCAGTGGCCCCCGTGAGCGGCACGGCAACGGCGTCTTCGGCGTCCATGGCGTTATCGTCGAGGCCGTCATCCTTTCGCAGCCGCTTGTCGCCCTCCGTCTTCTCCGGGATGGACTCCTCCTCATCGCGCTTGCGTTTCGCCCCGTGTTCCTGCTCCTTTGCCAGTGCCCGTGTCCGAGCGCCCGCGATCTGCTTTTGCCTCTTGTCCTCCTTCTTGATCTCGGAGAGCCTGAGCTTATCCCTGGCCACGGAGACGCTGACCGGCTTGGCAGCGTAAGAAACCTCGTGCGGCCGAAGAAGCGTCTCGTACATTGTGATGTCTACACGTGGATCACGCATCGCGGGGTTCAAGACATGACGCGGGAGCCATAATGAACGGGAAAGTACCGGAGAAGCCGTTTTCATTCAGGGCGCTGACGGTCCGAAGAACTTGTTCCATGCAGGGACTGAAACAGCATATACGAGCCACGCGATCTTTCTGGGCATGTTAAGACGACGTCTTAGCTGTGACGGAGCGGGAGCATCGGTCGAAAGACGCACCCTCAAAGCCTGCTTAGCGTGTGGAATAGCATCCCAAGGAGCAGGAAGGTCGAGGAACACTGGATCGACGAGGAGCGTCAGCTGCTAGCTCTGTAAATTGGGTTGCCAGATCTACCTGCGTCGGCTTGATCGACGACGGTGAAGCCATCCTTACAGACATTCCTGTGCGCTAAAGTGACGTTGTTCATTCCATGTCGAACAAAGTCTTCTCTGCGCCGAGCGAGAGGGTGTTAGAGCGGATCGATACCGGGTCATTGGACGAGGGGTAACGTACTGTGCCTTCTGCGCTCGTGTCTCGTGGAACTCGTAAGTGTACAAGTGGCCGGACGGCCCGATCGTCCTGGCTAGGGAATGCGAGAACGAGCCCGAGCCGGTACCTTTGCAAATTCAGCCAGCTGGCTTATGCAGTAAACAAGCTCACGGTTTACCTGGAACGGAGGATCAGCACCCTTGTTACATCAAACTCGAGTAGATACGGCTCTAACAATCTCGGGAGAACCAAGCAAAAGCGAAATGAACAGGCGGGGGACCAATGCTCGGGCCCGGGATTCATAGAGACTCGAGCAGTGTTGGCGCAAAAGAGAGCGAAAAGGGATGTCATTGCATTCAGGGTCGCAAAGAACCTCCCGAGGCGTGCATGTGGACCCGGGCTGATGCGCTCACAGGAGATATGGCCGGATGCAGGCGCAGAGTGAAGATCTCGTGGCGGATCTGCACGGGGACACGTAAAGATCCCGGCGCGAGATCGCCGGCACAAAGCGCTGGGCGGATAGCCTGCGACAAAAGACAGAACGGAGCCCGACACGTAGTGCATGATGGGGACAATATGTAGCGACTGATGGATGGTAACGATCGAGCAGCACGGAGCGGCCGCAACGTTACGCATACAGAATAGAACGGGTCGAACGAGGAGGACGTGATGGGACTCACCGGCTTCGACGACGGTGCTGCCTGTTCGTATGTTCAGCCAACTGGTGATGAATGCTATGTCCGCCATGTACAAGATCTGGGTGCGATGGGGCAAAGCCATCGTCCACAGCTCTGGCGTGGGCCGCAGCAGGTGGATGAAACCCTTCCCGTTGCGGGAGCCCAGCTTGGTGCCGTAGGGGACGCCTACGAAGTCGGCATGGCGGTAATAGCCAAACTTGATGTTGAGGTCCTTGCCCGGGGTGACGACGAGCGGCAAAAGCTGGTCTCGCGTCTGTTGGGGCGCGGAAAGGCTGAGCAGAGATCGCAGCAGAGGAGGATGGCGCACTGACGAGCCAGACGATGACCGTGTCGCCCGCGGAAATCTCGCGTGCGGTCGACCAGACCATGTTTGTGCTAGATGTTGGGCAGCGGTGAGAGCAAGGTCAAGCCGTCCTGCGGTGCTGAGAGCAGCAAAAGAATAGGCGCCGGTGCAGCGACGCTGACCACTGCCGGGGCAGTGATGGGGCACTGACGAGCGGCTGCCAGCGGCACATGGGCTGAGCAAGTGACGTGTGCAAAGATCCGAGGGGGCGGGCTGGATCTGGTGGCGTGTCCCGCGGAGTTCCTGATGGTGTCCCGGGTTTTAATTGGAAGGTGCTGGACGCGAGATCCTGGCGAGATCGCCGCCCGTGCACGCCGGAGGTTAGTCGCCTCCGCCGACGAGCTGCAGCCGTGGGCACAGCGCATCAGCTTCGAGATAATCCTTCCCAGCGAGCAAGCCTTATAATGTCGCGCACGCCCTAGTCCGTCCGTCCTTGTCCTCGTCCTGGCACGCGCGCTAACGACGCCGCTTCTCTCTAACACGTCGAGCTATTCTTGTCCCCGTTCTCACCCAACGCCGCTGTCACCCAACCTGAACCACACCCCCCGCCCAGATACACTCCCCTCCGGGCGCACCGCACAGGCACTGCCCGAAACGGATCCACGCGTCCGGCCACTTCTCGCAGTCTCCCCCCCATCACGCCTTCGCCAAGACAGCCATGTCTGACTCGCCTTGCGTGTCCTTCAGTCAGTCTTCGTTCCATTTCATCGTGCTCCATCGCCACCGCGTGCTGACCGCGCCCCCGCCGTGCAGTCGGCATAGTCGATTTTACCCAGGAAGCCAGATGGATATTCTGCAGCGAATCCGTCTACGACCTCCTGGGCTACGAGCCCCGTGAGCTCATCGGCCGGCCCTCGCTAGAGCTCGTCCATCCGGACGAGTTCCGGGACGTGAAGCAGATTCACTAGTACGTCGCTCATCACGGCGTTCGTCTCGCACATCCTGACGCCCCCGCGCAGCGACACCATTTCCCAAGATAAAGCAGCCGTCTTGCTCTACACCCGGATGAGGCATAAGGACCCGTACAAGGGATACATACTTTGCGCCGTTGTGTGTCCTGATTCAGATCGTCGTTGCTCCGTACGCTGCTGACGCTCTGTCGCAACGTTGTAGTCTCGCACCGTCGCGCATGACGTCCTCGTGGGTTCGGTCTCGTTCGCAACTCCTGGTCCGAAGGCCATGCACACAGCCTCCACCGCCCAAGAGATCACCGTCATTGCACCCACAGCGAAGAACTTTCAGTTTCGGGTATGTTCACCGCCTTTGTGGCTTTCTCGATTCGTCTGCTCAAGTCGCGTAGCGCTGGAACGACCCGGATCCGATGCCGAACCTACCGCACCCCACCACAGTCGACTACACGCCGGGCTCACGATACTCGTCCCCGGATACGGATTCCGAAGACGAAGACGCGAGCGAGAGTGACCGAAGCGATCGCTCCGCCTCAGATGCCGAAGAAATGACGTACAGACGAGCGTCTCAAACGCCTCCCAGCGAGGTCTCGTCGCCCACCGGCTCAGACGCCTCAGCCCCAAAATCGCGATCGCGGAAACCCAAGAACAAGGGGCGCGGATCTCACAAGGAAAAGGGCGTGATCTCGTTCGACCCTTTGCCCTCGCAGTCCGTGCGCACGGCGCTCATCTTGGACCGCTTCAGCACCCGTTGCCCGATCATGTACTGCAGCAACGACTTTCTGCTGCAGACGACGCTTTGCATGGGCCGGTCCATATACGATTTTGTGGCCAAAAAAGACGAGGACCTTGTCCGGAGCTGGGTGGACGCCGTCAAGGGCTGGGGCGTGAACGAGCGCGGGCAACCGAGCGACGGCGGATTCGGATTTGGGCGCTTTAGGTGTTGCAGGAAGGGAAGGGACTCAAGGTAAGGCAATGTCCACTCTTGAACGCCGTAATTACCTTGATTCGATACATTCTGACAGTGCCGCCGCACCCGATGCGTCGCCCACGCGTCGCGAGCGCCATCGTCAGCACTCGGTTTCGCATCCTCACGCGTACCCGAGCCCGTCAAACTCTAGCAGAAATAATCGGGATCGGCGCAAGGACAAGGACGGCGAAAGGGACAGGAATGGGAGAAGATTTAGAGAACGCGAGGACGACGACGAGTTCTTGGTCGATGCCATCTTCAGCGCGCATTCGGACGGTCTGATGGTCATCCTCCGTCGAGCGCGGTAGCGCATGCTCGCGATTTCATTCACGTTTTCCCTGGTGATCTTGTACGGATTTGGATGACCTATGGGGTGTAACAGGTTGTGGTGTTTCATTGGCTCGAGGTCCGTGGATGTAACGATCTTCTTGGTTTCTCACCTTCGGTTACTGAGCGTTGACAATGTTTACGCGTTTACATGTTAT
Source organism: Punctularia strigosozonata HHB-11173 SS5 (assembly GCF_000264995.1). Classification (NCBI taxonomy): domain Eukaryota; kingdom Fungi; phylum Basidiomycota; class Agaricomycetes; order Corticiales; family Punctulariaceae; genus Punctularia; species Punctularia strigosozonata. The sequence goes on from NW_006767434.1 coordinate 2,463,914, forward strand.
TTCTGGATACGCGTGCCGCGTCCTCTCGCCAGAAATGCGCGTTGAGCGTACGGCATCATGACTTCTTTCCGGGTTTACTCCGGCGGCATCCGTCGCTGATTTGCATGGACCCCAATCGACGTCGATCCTCGGACATCTAATACCATGCCAATCACCACCAATTAACACTAGCGACTAGCCGACGGGCAGGCACCATCCTCGCCGCTAATGACCACCTGGGGCACTCGTGGGTACCAAGTGGGTACCATGCATGGCAGGAATGATGTACGACTGCAAGCGCCTTCAGGCGAGCTCCCATCATTTCCGTCCCAACGAAGGTCGGACTCTTCGCCCGCATACGTTGGTGAATCGAGTTCATCGACCAGCTGGGATGAACAACCCCACAACACCCTCGACTTATTATAAGAAATGGAACCCGCGTCGAGGCCATGCTTACGATCATAACGCCACTAGATCACGCACTAATGCTCTTTAGACCCAATCAGAGAAGGTCCAGACTCGCGTTACGAGGTGGACTAATATCGGTCTTCGAGATAAACCTTGAGGAGCATTCATCAACTTCTGAAGGCTCGCCGCGGTCAATGCATTGTATAAAGGTGGAATGGGACGGCGGATCAACGAAAATATCCCTGACCGCAACGGTCTAGACTGGCCACGACAACGGCAAACATTGTACATACTCGCGTAACGCGGAGTGAGATGGCATGCCGTCACCAGTGTTCTGCGTGCGTCTCCGGGATTGGGGAAGACGAGCGACGAACACTGCTTCCGGCTAGAACTGACGTAAAGAGACGATGGTGAATTGTCCCCTCGTGCGATCCGGCAAGCTGCGAGAGAAGAGACCAGGATTAGCAGCCCTTTTGTGCATATCGAACCGTTGATATACACATACTTCCGGGGAATCGGTCCGCGATGCACCTCGAGATCGAGGTCGGGGAAACTTGGAGAGAAGAGATGCGTGTCTCGCCATGCGTCATCGATCAAGAGATCAGAGTGTATGGGCATCTCAAAGGACCAGGATGGGACAGGTCCACCGCTGCCGACGACTTGAACACGATCATGCATCCTTCAAATCGATGGAGGACGCCCGAAGGTTCGCTTTTGACGGTTGTAGCCGGGAAGGGCATCCTGAGGAATGAGGGCTGGAAGATGTCAAATCCGGCTTGCAAATTTGAGACGAGCCAGCGGTGTGTCGATTTCGATACGATCGAGCGAAAAAGGATGGTTCTGTAGCAGAGTATGTATGCGTCACTGTTCCTCGACACCTCTTGAGAACGTTCGGGCGCTCGAGGATCACGGTTCAGCGTTCACTGTGTGTGCAAATCGAACGAGGCACCAAGAAAACGATCCAAATGTCCTAGGCGCATCATCGATACTCTGTAGTAAGCAAGAATTGCATCTCTGATCCAATCTGGTGGGGAGTAATGCATATGGGCTATGCGGCAAAGTGGTCAGATGGCGAAAACACGGGCATTTGCGAGGGACATACGAAGGTGATCGCTTAGGTGAGCGTGAGGCGCTGAGCCCGATCGCAAAATCGCTGAGTAAGTGCATACATAAAATGCGACATATTCGCTACCGCGGCGCTATGGGCATCAGACTCACGGTAAAGCTGGCTGCGGCTGTGGGTATGGTACGACGATGCCGCTGGCAACGTTCAGCGCATGACAGAATATTCTTTCGGGCGGTACAGCGCTAGAAGCAGAGTCCGTGGAATATGGGAAGCATGAACATGTAGAGAGGTTTATCTTCCGGTGAGATCGTATCGCCGGGACGTGTTCAGTACTGGCGCTCAGAGTTGAATTCAATGCGCTTGCCTTGGGCATTTACATCGCCCAAACAGGCGCGGATGAGAGCAATCATCGTGGCTCTGGTGGTGGCAGCTTCGCTGCCTCTTCGCGTGCCTTCCGCCGGCCACCCATCGCAATGGTCACGTAGTCCGCGCCCCCCAGAACAGGCCCGTCATGAGTTTTGCGCGCGGCTGTCTTAGCTTTCAAGCCTGCTTTCCGCTTTGCGGCGCTGATCGCAGCTGGATCAGAGTGCGAGGTGTGACCTTGTCCCTCTCTCGTATTCGTCGGCGCCGTCGGTTTTTTCTGGTGGATGCGCATATCAGGCCGTCGTCCGGACACGCGTGAGAGGGCAGCCTACCGCGCGTTTATGAACCTTTGCACTTCTGCCCATTTTGGTCTGGTACGAGGGCAACACGAGACCAAGGATCAGCAGAGTAAGGTCCTACTAAGTTTCGAGATAGTCGAGTTCAATGGTCCACGTGCAATTATCAGTGGGAGCGCAACCGAACTCGGACTTGAGCTCAGATCTATCCGGGTAAACTTCTAAGCTCTGGCTTGAGCTTAGCTCTGAACACTAGCCTCCTGCGACTCGCGCATTGTGAACGCGGAATCGTCGGCGGGCATTGAAATTGGTCGATGGCTTGATTTGCCAGATGAGAGCTGTACACCCGGTGCTGGCAAGATCCGTTCCGCTACCCCGCTACCCCGCACACGTGCTGCGCGACGCCATTGGAACGCCTCTTCGTTGAAACAGCTCCTGGACCATTCCACTGGCCTAGTGAACTCTCCGACGCCGTACTGGATGTTCATCAAACTCTGTCGAGGATGGCGGCGGGGTCTGCCACATACGGCTTACACATGGCGAGTTGCGGCGGCACAGTATCATCATGGCAGTCTCCCCGCCTCCCAAGTGCCTATCACGCCCAAACTGCAGTTCATAAACTCTGTATCGACGGATGGCCAGAAGGTTCCCACCTATAGGGTTCTGGATGGCAAGGGCCAGTTGATAGACGGAGCAGAGCTGCCGGACGTACGTCTCCAGTAGGTTACTGTGTCGGTATACGTATGAAGCGAATGTTCACAATATAGCTGGGCGAGGACATGGCCACCAAAATGTGGGAAGGTTCAATTAATGTCACTCGATCGTTGCTAACGAGAAACAGCTACGAGAATATGGTACTCCTGCCTACTCTGGACGTCGTCCTCTATAACGTCCAGCGTCAAGGCAAGATCTCTTTCTACGTGAGTTTACCCAGCGATCCCGATATCACTTACTGATGCACTGATAGATGACTGCTGTAAGACATCTGCTGTAATGTATCACATCTTTACTCATGGTCTTCTCGTGTAGCATGGGGAAGAAGCCACCATCATAGGCTCAGCTGCCGCTTTGGCGGACGACGACGAGTGAGTTGCGCATGTGTGTCCGTAGCATCGTCTCTGACGCAGTCGTTATCAGAGTCCTGGGTATGGAACGATCATATTTCACCCTAAGGTAGTTGAGACTGAATCCATTTCCTGCAGGTCAATACCGCGAGATGGGAGTCCTTCTATGGCGTGGGTTTGGCATAGAGGCCGTAATGAATCAATGTTTCGGTAACGAGGGCGACACATCTGGGAAAGGAAGACAGATGCCTGTGGTGAGTACAAACGAGTCGCGGTCGTGGTTGCCGAGCTGAGCTCGTGGCGTGTAGCACTTCGGTTCCAAGGCCAAGCATTTCCATACCATTTCATCCCCGCTCGCAACCCAAATACCGCAAGCTGCAGGCGTCGCGTACGCGTTGAAACGCTCCAAGCGCAAGAACTGTGCTGCCGTCTTCGTACGCTCTCGTTTTCGTCTTCCATTGTTCGCGCACTGAGTATGTTAGTTCGGCGAAGGCGCTGCTTCCGAGGGTGATTTTCACGCGGGAATGCTACTCGCATCGACGATCCCCTCGCCGACTCTTTTCCTCGCGCGAAATAACGGGTTCGCCATCTCAACGCCTGCGAGCGAGCAATTTGCGGGGGACGGCATCGTCAGCCGCGGGCCTGGGTACGGCGTGGAGTCTGTGAGGGTGGACGGGAACGATGTGCTGGCTGTTCTTGGTGCGGTGAGAGAGGCAAGGCGGAGATGCGTCGAGACCGGGAAGGGTGTCCTCGTGGAGGCCATGACATACCGGTGACCTTGGGCTGTCTGATAATAACACATTGATCTCGATCTGACATCAGCGATGTGACAGCGTTGGTCACCATTCGACTTCGGACGACTCCTTCGCATACCGCGCACGCCAAGAAGTCGAGGAGCGTAAACGCATCGATAACCCGATCGCCCGTTTTAGGTTCTGGTTGGAGTCGCGGGGCTGGTGGAACGAAGACAGAGAAGAAGAGCTCAAGGCACGGCTGAAGAAGGAGGTCATGAGCGCATTCAAGAAGGCCGAAAGTCTGAAACGCGCCGAACTTAGTGAACTATTCTCGGACGTGTACGCTGGAGAAGAGCCTTGGAACATTGTGCGTTATATCCGTTCAAGTTCCTGCATACGTATTGAACGTAACACACAGCGGGAGCAGAGAGAGGAGTTATCGAGCTTGCTCAATAAGTACGGGAATGAGTGGGAACCGTGGAAACAGGAGCTCGAGAAGTTCAAGGGTCGGGGCGAAGAGCTCATGGGCACAAAGTAAACATGTATATGCACGTGTGCACTGCATGATCATTGATGGTCAAGCAAAATCAATGTGAGGAAGACCTGGCTCTGGGCATGCGTTGGACTATCGACGTCGTGTAGTCTCAGGTTCGATATTATGACATGCGTCATGCGTCTTGATGTGGTGTCGGTTTCTCCAGCTTGCACGTCGGTTTGACGGTCTATTCATCGCAACGGGAGCGTGGGTCCGTTCTGCAGGAGGATCGAAACCGAAGTAGCTAGAGATCACCGCCGTTGACTACTGCCTCGTCTTAGGGATCCGAACTCGAGGTCGTTGACCTTCGGACTGGTTTGAGATTGCCTGTGGAATGTCAGTACGAGGCGACGTGCTTGCGAGCAGTCCGGCACACCTGGCTCAATGACGTCGAATACTGTAAACCAGGAAATGACTTGGTATCATAGATGACAGTGGAACAACGGGCATAACAATCCCCTAGCATAGCGATGGGTCCACTGCCAGCCCCTGCCACCGAACCAGTCGTGGGTGATCGCAGATCAAAGGCTTTGTATCTGAAAAAGCAAGACCCAACTCGTCGGATAGCGAGGTCCTACAACTAAAGAATCAAGCACATATTGCAGGGCGCAACGCGGAGCACGAACGGAAAACGTGAAGACTATCATAGTCTTGTTATCGTAACGAAGTCTCATAGCCTCGACTGCTCGAGCACCCTGGGTGCCGACGTGAGCTAATTAGATACACGTTGTGAGGAAAACTCACGATTGCATCTGACGTGATGGAGTCGGATGCTCGTACGGGCGCTCCATTTACCCACGCAATGACGGGGTCCGGTCCAGTGAATTCTTGAATGGGCATGACCGTCAGAGGGACAGGCATTTCCTCGGACAGCCCATTCGGCGAGGTCATGGGCCAGTCAGGCTGAGCGAACTCATCGTGCGACATTGCCGATGCAGGTGAAGGCATGCAGGCTGCATTGGTGACTGGGATAGGCACTGCATGAGGAGATGCGGGAAGAGGGAAGAGGTCGATATGGCATATCAGACCAGATACTTCGAGCCGGCTTATAGTCGCGCCATGAGCAACGGCGCATCATGAAAGTAAAAAAGAAAATTGGGATACCTGTAATCTTCGACCTCGACTTCGTATATTCCACTGGCATCGCGGACGGTTCTGTATGCATGGAGTTGTACAACTGGTGGCTTCGGGGATGGAAGAAGGAAAGTTAACGAAAGAGGTCCTCCTTATGACATGACTCACTGGATCAACGGTGCGCCTATCCTTCAGGCCGAATCTGGGGAGAGAACCATCAGCGCCTCCGAGTCGGTACCTGCGGCAGACCGAAGCTCACTTCCTGCCCCTGGTGGCGGACTGAATTTCCCGTAGTCTGACGCGAAGATTGGAGAGGGAAGACTGCACCGCGGGGACATACGTGGGTGGGGCGCTCAGCGACTCCATGGTTGGTACACGAATCCGTGACGGTCATCCTTTTTAAGCAGGTGCATATGGGAGCCATCTTGAAGCGTTCGAGACGAAGACCCGGGCATTGGCGACATCGACGCCGCATAGGCACCGGAGAACTGGTGGTTTGATGTTATATGGCCCCCGCTGCTCGTGTATCCCAGCGGGCGTGAAACGTATATACGGTTTTGCTCGAATGCCTGCGCCTGCCTGTTCCGTCTCGCCAACGTTGATCCATTTTCAGGGAAGATGCTCGCTATGGGGCGACAATTCTAGTCGGATTGGATCATGGAAACGAGTTGGAGCTCCGGCGTTGACACATAATCCGGGGGTATGATTAACGTTGATAGGCCAGAGTATTTTGCCGTCCGCGCTCGTCGTACTCCAGTCGCATCACAGGATTCGGGAGCGAGCGCGAGTGCAAAGGACTCGGCGAAGTACAAGAGCACTTGAGGACATGACATCATCTCGCGACGATAGTTCGGCTTCGACTTCAGGTTAATACGTACGTGGCCGTTCTGAGTTCAATAACTCAACGCCTGACGTACTTTTCGGCACAACTTGGGCACGATGTGCTATCCGCTCGCACAACAGTCTCGGTTCATCTGAATCATCCATTTGAATTACCAGGAACATACCTGACAGTGACAGTCTCACGATGTCACGTGACCCTACCGCGGTCCGTCCGACTCGACTTGCACGCATACTGTACAGCGCGCTATACATATACTCTGGTGTACCGGGTGCCTTGTAGCAGCTCATGCCGCAGGATAATAGAAGCTCGGGAGGATACAGGGACAGTCGAAGGAACGACTACGACCGAAGAGACGACTACAACCGAAGAGACGACGACGACCGAAGAGATTATATCAATTCACGAGGCTACAGCGGCAGGCGGAGAAGATCCACCTCTCGAGAACAAGACCGTTATTTTCGACGGCGAAGGGATGAAGTGAAGGACATTAGGCGCACTTCCGGAGAACGCGAGCCCGACCGCGAACACGAGCACGACGGAGCGCGCTACCGGGACGCACGACCAAGAGAGAGGGCGAGAGACGTGGATAGAACCGGAAGCTCCGGACCTTCGCGCACAAACCGGTCTGCGTCCCCCCGCCGTCGATCACGGCCTCGCTCTCAACGATCGGGCTCTCGTTCCGCGTCACCCGAGGACAAGGCAAAACCAAACTTCGGCGCTTCGGGCTTGCTGGCGGCGGAGACGAAGAAGGTTCAACATACCGACGGGACAAGCACGGTTCTCAAGTACCATGAGCCTCCCGAAGCTCGTAAACCCCAGGCCCGCTGGCGCTTATACGTCTTCAAAGGGAGCGAGCAGGTCGGTGAGTCGTCGATGGTTGGTATGCTATAGGACAAACTCCCACGAACGAGACAGAGCTGCTTCATATCCACGCACAAAGCGCGTATCTCTTTGGTCGAGATCGAGCTGTCGTTGACGTTCCTCTTGAGCACCCATCATCGTCCAAACAGCATGCTGTCATACAATGTATGTTCACACATGCTCGACTAGCATTATGATTGCTCGCTAATAGGTGGTCTTCGTTCCTCAAGATCGAGCGATCAACGAAAAGAATGAGTTCGGGGAGGTAAAGGCTGTTGTCAAGTACGTTCACAGGGTCAATGTCTCATCTTGGTAGCTCAATTCCCATCAGGCCTTTCATCATCGATTTGGAGTCTACGAATGGCACTCACGTCAATGACGTACAAATACCAGCTGCTCGTTATTACGAACTCCAACTAAACGATGGTAAGGCGTTCTATGCGATACGCTCGCTGTTCCTGACCTTTTCGCCTAGTTATCAAGTTTGGATTGTCGGCTCGCGAATATGTCCTACTTCACGACGACGCCGCATAGTTTTCAGACAGGGTAAACATCGGTACTCTCAGGCACGTTTCGCAGGTATGAGGAAGAGTATTGTAACTACGCCAATACATCTGATGTTACAACACATTGTTGAATAGTACTACTACGCTGCCCTTCTGTTACGCAGTCCATGGAAAAGCCAAATGGCCTGGCAGTGTCGACAAGCTCTCCGGAGATGATAGAGTACAGATAAAATGCGGCATGGTTCATAAACGTCGTAAACATCCCAGCTTGCCTGCACGATGATGGTCAGTGAATGTCTTCGGGCGGCAACATCGAGTTGATGACATACAGAGGGATTTGAAGTGAGACGATCAAACGATGTTGCCCGTGGACGGATGAAGGCTCAGGTCTCCGATGCATCCGATGCTCCTGTTGTCTACATGGCGTTTCAAAGCATCGCGCCTAGAGAAGGTCTTGAAGCAACCTCCGACTCTCATGCGCCCTTTGAACTCCACCTGTTTCGCGGTGGGCCCGATGCCGTACTCGGCGGCGTAGGCGACTGGCACCCCGCAGCAGACCCAGTTGTTGCTACGCATGTGGGTGTTGATGTGACGGTTGAGATCGGGGCGACGCCTGTTTTGCTGAACGAAGGGGCAGTGCGGGCACCCCCACACCTTCTTCATCGCTGCGGCATCCTGGGAGGACGGGCGCTTGGCGGCGACCTGGACGTTACGCGACCTCGGAGAAGCGCGTGGACGCTTGGCGGCTTTCTGCGGAGCCCGGACCACAGACGGAGAGCGGCCTCGTTTCTGGGGCCGTGGCGATGGGAAAGGCTGGTATTCATCCTCGCTGCTGCCGTCTTCACTCTCGGAATATGACTGGTGGCGCCTCGATGCGCGACGCGGGCGGAGGGAGACGCGCGAACCGATGGTGTTCGTGTACACGGGTTCCAAGCTGAGAGCGGCGGTCAGTTCTGTCGGGAGTGGATCGTAATGGCCGTGTGGTCTCACCTGGCGGGACCTTCGAGAAGGTGTCTTGGGTCAATGGTAGTCACCGGCCAATCAGTAGCTGAAGGGGACCTGCCCCTATCTGAATCGGAGTCGCTGCTATGGCTGGAGTCTACATCGGTACTATCGCTGTAGTACGGCGATTGGGCCTCGGACGTGGACGAGTCGTCCTCGGAGCCCGACCACATGGGGGACGGACCCGTTTCGTCGCGGTGGTAGGCATCGGTGGTGAGAGGCTTTGCGGCCTCGTACATGAGCCACCTGTCGTGCTGATCATGCCTGGGGACCTGCGGATCCTCGAAGTCCAACAGGGAATCGATGAGGTTATCGTCGCGGGCAATGGATGCGTAGGACATGGTAGTCGAGAGGTGGGTTGGCGAACTGGTATGGTATCGGGCTCTGGGGGTGACCTTTTATTCGCAAAGGTGACCGGCGCATTGCTTCGAACTCCCATTATCCCTTTGGTCTGTCTTTCAACACGGGCGAACAATGGACGGCGGGGCAAGGAGGATGAAACTCCGCTCGAGGGGACGCGCCGAGGAGGTAAGCTTCACCCTATTATCACCTTAAGGCGGCTCATGTCAAGGCAGTGCCGATAGGCGCCTTTGTCCGTACGCGATCAGAGACATGGGCGATGGCAATGCCCACCAAACCGTCCGTTGTTACTCGCTGTCCAGGCGCCGAGAGGATGATGATCTGGCCGAGCACAAAGGACTTTGACCCTGTTGTCGGCCTTCAGTCGCATCAGGATCTTGCTCCAGAGGAAGGCAGTGGGTCGCTCTCAGGCTGGAGCTGTATTGAGCCATACCACAAATTCTCCGTGAGCCTGAAACGGCGATGAATGGATGGCTATCGATGCTCACATTTGGTCACAACCCTCAGCCCCTCCTGCCTCAGTCTTTGGCCAAACTCCGACATGCTATGTGACGCCGCGCGGGAACGATCGGTCGGCACGCTTCGAAGGACAAAGGGAGTCTCAAAGAGCTGCTTGAAACGGAGGACAACGTGTTTTTGTGATGACATAGCAAAGCGTGGGTATCGTACTGTAGCCTGATGGCGATACTCCTCTTGTGCGTCGAACTCCGCTCGAGGTGCCCTCAGACATGCTGTCGACGACTCGACCACTGCCGAGCTCGAGCACCAACGGCTCCCGATAGGACATTTAAATTTCCTTGCCCATTGCTAGCGCCGGGGCTATGCGGCTGGGCAGGGAGGACAGGAAGGGGGTTGGGTTGGGGGCGCACAGTTGTAAGTGTCAGCCAGGCACTGCCGCGATATCCTCCCCCGTCATCTAGCTCGCGTACGATCAGTCTGCACAGGGACTTTGTGTCTATATGTGAGGTTGGCATATCATTCTTGCGAACATACTTGGGGATAGAACCAAGCCTTCGTTATGTACTTGTTTGTCCTGGGCCCCACAAACATGGACTTCGTTGACCGTGGGATCGTCAGACACTTAAGCGCGGGGTTGATTAAAAAGTATGTCAAGGAGTAAGTATACTTACATAGACTTAACCGGTCTGTCCGTGGATATCAGAAGCGTGTGGTCCATGCTCATGCTCCCAACTGGGATCTTCTTGAATAAATCAAACAAGGCCTGCGTGCTCGTTCTAGCGCGGGACAGTCCGTGGGCCTCGAAAGGTCCATATACCCACGCTACGTTCGTTTCAACCGCGTTGACGGACTTCGCGGCTCCGACACCTCATCAGGCAGCATTATACATCCACTTCTGGCCATCGTTGCAGGGCTACAATACCCGATGCAATCTAGCTATCCTAGACCCTATGCTAAAGGAGATCCATGGTTTGAGGACGGAAATATAGTTTTGCTCACTGATCTGGACCCCGAACCTGTGGCATTCAAGGTTCATCGTACGCAGCTTTTACCCCTTGCTCCGTGATTTTGGTCAATGGACAGGGTGAACTCATTCAGGTGGCGTTCTTGCAAGGCATTCCGACATCTTCAGCGATATGATGGCACTCCCTCAACCCGAACTCTCCGTCTTCAGCGATACTGTTGATGACTGCACGGTCGTTCACATGCAAGATATTCCATCCGAACTGTCCATCTTGATCAAGGCTCTTTATGACGGAATGTAAGAAGCATTGATCCACATATACAGGCGTTGATTAAAGACGATTGTCCGCAGCGAGTTCGGTGACGGCAACCTGAACGATTTTCTGGTTATCGCCGCTATCCTACGTCTCTCAACGAAATACTTCGTCGGAAATTTGAGGACTAAGGCCGTACGGTTTCTTTCGTCATCGTGGGCGCATACTCTCGAAGGTCACGATGCCTTCGTTGAACGAGCTACCTCCGCGCCTTCCGTAGAGGGCATGTCCTTCCCGTACGTCCATCCCCTGCATGTGCTCAATCTGGCTCGCGAAACAAACGTGAGGATACTGGTGCCTTCCGCGCTCTACTTCCTGTCGCTGTACCCTCTCGCGGATATCCTCAGCGGCAATCACCCGAAGCTCGTCTCTTCGAGTCCATCTGCGCCATCGTCCACCATCGGCCACGGAGACTTCGTGGCCTGTGCACTGCTGTCCCAATACCGGGTCGACATCATCCTCGACTTCATACGCGATTTCTGCAACATTCGCAGATGCACCTCCGGCGCACATCCAAACCTGGCGGACACGGCGGACGCTGCTATTGCGCTAACATGCAGCCGTGCTTTCGCGTCTGTAGCCTCCCGTCTCTCGCGTTCCTGGAATGTCCGGACTGGCCCGCTGTACCTCATTGCACAAGCGATGCAGGAGGTCTCTCAGCGCGCGAGCATATGCGACAAGTGCAAACATCAGTTTCGTACAGATGCCAAGAGCCGCCGAAGAGAAATATGGGATGGCATACCGGCCGTCATCGGGATGCCGAGTTGGGAAGAACTGATTGCAATGGACTTGCCTGATCGGACATAAAGTCGTGTATGGCCTGTGTATGGCATTCCGAAACGGTGCCGCTGCGAGCCCTGTTCTGCAGTCTGATGCGTCGCAATTCGGGTCTCACGCGGATGCGCCCGTCGTAGCATGATGTCAATCTATACCGCGCGTACTCTGCATACGCAGCGTGCTTCTGCATCTGTGAGTGGGCGGTCAGAAAGATAGGAAAACAAGTGAACTACCATCGGCATAAGTTGGAACGTGGGAAACGTTGACCGTTCGTAGGAGGCGCATTGCAATGCACAAGGTCACCGGAGAGGAAGGCTCAGCTGAGCACGTGGGCATAGCCATGGGGGGTCCATCATCTCAATCGCCGCATCGCGCCTTGCTAGGATCTCCTTCCGCCTTCCCGCTCTTCTGCCTCTCCTCAGCTATAGCTTTCAGGCAGGGCTCAGGTACCGTCGATACCACGCTACATGATAACATCCTCTCGGTATGATCCCGTGAACATCCCTGCCTGTGAGAGAACCGAGGGACGACTACATGTGTTTTCGCAACTGCAGGTGCGCGATTGGATGCGCACACGCCATTTACCTTCCATGATATTTCGGCCACTCAAGGTCGGACGAGATAGAACGGATGCACACGACTTTGCCCTCGCCGAGTGGTTCGCGTTCCCGGAATAGCCTCGGGAGCCGCCACGAACCGTCGCTAGGACGAGTGCACCATCAGCAGATGACCCCCTGTAGTGAAGTCAGGCGTCTCAACCAACGCGGCTGTTCCGCAGTACACCCTGTTGCCTCCTGTTGCTTCCCAAGTTCTGGCAGATGATGGCTTCCCAATAGTTGCAGCAGCGATGTTGGGGTGGGGGATAAATGCCTGTGATCTGCAGTAAGCCCTGTAGCGCACGCGTGCCCGAGCCCTCTGCTTCGAGTAGCACAGCCTACCAGCGGCCAGTACTGTCAGGACAATGTTCTCCGTCAAGTTCCTCGGACTGCAAGTCCTCCTGTCAGCGGCCGTTGCGCTCGCTGCTCCGGCGTCTGTTCCTTCTTCGTTGAAGGAGCGTGCTGTTAAGACTCTCAGCCCGTCAAAGCTCAATGCCTTCATACCATATACCCAATTCGCGAGCGCCGCGTACTGCTCGTCGAGCAGTGTCAAAACTTGGGATTGCGGCCCGGCATGTGACGCTCTTCCCGGATTCGAGGTGTCCCTTACGGGCGGCGACGGGGATGACGTGCAGCTGTGTGAGTCATTTTACCACATTCACGTCTTTGGACGAGTTGTAACCGGCTTGACACTCCTCCAGATTACGTTGGCTACTGGCCTTCAGAGGATGCGGTAGTGCTCGGTCACCAAGGCACCGATCCTACGAAGTTGTTGTCCGTGGCTACGGATATCAATGTCATCCAGGGATCATTGGATAGCAGTCTGTTCCCGGATCTGCCAAGCGGCATCTTGGTGCACAGCGGCTTCCGTGACGCCCAGGCATCCACAGCTTCCACCGTGCTCGCGCAGGTAAAGTCTCTTTTGTCGAAGAACAGCGCAAGCAAGGTCATCGTCGTCGGACATTCGTTGGGCGGCGCCATCGCAGAGTTGGACAGCCTCATGCTCAGGTTGAACTTGCCGAGCAGCGTCAGCGTCAAGGCGGTGACCTTCGGCACCCCGAGGGTGGGAAATCCCGCCTTTGCGAGCTTCTTCGACAAAACAGTGAGTTATGTGTCGCCCTCGCTTGGTGACTGTTCGTCTGATGCACTGCGCCACAGGTAGACGATTTTACGCGCATCGATCATGCTCAGGACCCGGTTCCCATCGTGCCTGGAAGAGGGCTGGGCTACTCGCACCCGAGCGGCGAGATCCATATCTTGAGCTCCGGTACCGCCGTCTCGTGCCCGGGCGAGGACGACGCGACCGACTCACAATGCACCATCGAGTCCGTACCCAACATCCTCGTGGGTAACATCGTGGACCATCTCGGACCCTACATTGACGGTGAGCATTCCTTGTGCCAACCCGGCGTTAAGTGACGAATGAACATTGATTGCCGGTTCGCTTGTCGAACAGATATTTGGATGGGCACGGCGCTCGGGCAATGTTTGTAGAGATAGCATACAGGCCCTTACTCATCGTGTATGAATATTTATGACCTGCATGTTTGTTCCGCACTTGACCTATTATATCTCTATCGTGGAAGTCCGGACAGAGGTTGTTAGATGGCGATTGAATGAGAATGGAAAAGTGAGGTGATGATTATACGCAAATAACAGACGGCGACAGCGTGCGCTGCAAAGTAACCCGGGAATCACAGACGTGAGGAGTGACACCGTCTATTGCTTTCGCCTTGACCGGATACGTTTGCCAAGTTGCACCGCTGGGCCCCATCTATGCGATACAAACGCTTCAATATCTGGCGGCTAGCATATGGGAATGGGACATACCCTCTAATCTTTTTCTTGGGCTTGGGAGGGTACGCGAAGTCTTTCGGGTCATATCCCTGTCGAAACTTCTCCATGGCCCACAGAATGTACCTAAAGTATACATCAAGTCGACAGTAAGGCGTGAGCAGGAGTGAGACGTCCGGAGATATATTGCACGAACTTGCGATCCTTGGTATCGACGTTGGCTGCGCGAAGCTCCGATCCTCCCATTCGCCAGAACTGCCTCCAGTCTCCAACATCCAGCTTCTCCTCTGCACCGCGTCCAATGCACTTCAGAAAGGCCGCCGGGGAGGTGATGTTGCCTGCAGCAGACGTGTCGGATGTGTTGCAGTCGACCGTTGGAGGAGGCATACCTCGTACTGCCGGCACGGGTCGGAGAGAGGCCTGGCTTTTGTACGTCCTAACTAATGTTGCGAGTGCACGGTCCAACCGCCGCCAGTGGTTCAACAGCGACATCTAGGGGAAGGAACCGAGTCCCGCGGTTGACCGACAGCCAAGGACCTTTTCGTGGTCACGGTAGCGCGAAGCGAACTACAGCCACGCGCTTGGGCTCAACACCATTGTCCGATCACCACATTAGGCAGGCTGAGACGGACCGCGTCTTCGTCCAGCGCCCTACACCACCACGAACATGAAGACGAGACGACGGACCAAGGCCGCTGCAGCTGCAGCAGGCGACGACGATGACAACGCGTCTCAGGCCGGCACCGACGACGGCCAGGGGGTACTCAACATTACACTGCCGAACGACGTCGACATTGACTCTTTGGCAACACTTCTGCCTGATGTCTCCTTCACGTCGCTTACGCCCAGCGGCGCCGTGGCGCTGATGAAGCTCATTCAAACGCAAGCCATGATGGTGGACAACACTCAGCGTGAACTGGAGGAATGCAAGGCCGAGGGCGAGAAGAAGGACGTGGAACTCGATCAGGCTCTTCAAGACAAGGAAAATACCGCTCAAGAGCTTGAGACTGCTCTGCAGCTGGCGAATGACGAGTTGAAAACGGTGAAGGAGGAACGCGACAGACTCGGTGAGCCACCTTTTCCAGCTCCTGTCCGGTGACGGCACTAACAGACAACCCCAGCCGCGTCCCAACACACCTTGCAATCCCAGGTTGCTTCCTACAACGCATCTCAGACCAGCTCGTCGACCGAGCTTGACACACTTCGGCATCGGCTGGACGACTCGGAACGTGAAAAGCGTGATCTTGTCGCGGTCATAACGCGTCTAAAAGAGGACATCACACAACGGGATGGTGAGCAGACACGTCACTGCCTTCGCAGCACTTGGGATCTCACACAGAGCACAGAGGAAATTCAGACGCTCCGCAGCAACCTCAAGCAAGCGCGTCAAGACCACCAGGCTCTTGAGAGCCAAGTTCGTGAATTACGGTCTACCGAGACTTCCACGAAGGTGAATTACCGCGACCTTTTTCCTAGATTCATACACTTACTGGTTTGTTCTCCAGTTCAAAATCGATTCTTTGGCGCAACAGCTGCAACTTGCCCAGTCCGAAGTCCAGCGCACTTCAACCGAGCTCAGCTCCAAGACGGAAGAGTTCGCCAAGTATCGTCGCGCGCGCCATGCAGAGATTACTCAGCTGCAGGCCAAGTATGATGCGCTACAACAAACTCACGGCCGCACAGAGAGCACGCTGAAGTCGCTCCAGACATCACACGCCTCTCAGACCCACCAGCTTACTGCCGCACTTGCTCAGGTCGAGGACCTCAAAGTCAAGGTCGCCGAGCAGGACGCTCGCTACTCGAGCGAGGCCGCAGGGCTGAGAAGACTCGTAACGATGATGGAAGAGCGCGAGGCTGGTATGAAGATCATCGTCGACAACTACGAGGCTGAGTGGAGGAAGGTGGGCGACGCGCAAGAGAGGAAGGAAGCTTTGTTACGCGACGACATCGAGAGAGAAAGGCGACGGGCAGATGATGCCGAAAAGCGCCTTGAGCAAATGGAGAAGGTATTCGAGAAGATGGACCGCGGCGAACTGCCATTCCCCAGTGTCGCCAGCGGTGTGCCGCAGACACCGGGTACACCCGCAACACCGAGATATGCCGGGTCGCCCGACGTTTTCATGCAGGGCATCATGGGTCTCAGCCCGACTGTCGCGATGGCTAGCAGGGCGCAGAGAAGCGGCAGGACCTTCACGGAAGTGTATGCGGAATACATCAAGCTCCAAGAGGATTTCGCGAAGAAAACCTTCGAGTACGATCAGATGGAACGCACCCTTACCCAGGTGTTAGCACAAATTGAGGAACGGGTACGCATCTGTGGCTCGTCTTCCTTCTACCGAGCTGATAGTTACTAGGCCCCGACTCTCGCTCAACAACGTGCCGAGCATGATCGCGCTATGGCCGAAGCCTCCCAGCTGGCTTCCCAGCTTGCTGACGCTCTAGCGGAGCGTGATAAGCAGACTGCTGCCGCCAAGGATTCCACTCAGAAGCTGAAGCAAAGCGTTCAGGAGAACGAGATCCTTCAACAACAACTAGATGACCTTGGGCGTCAAGTCCGGACGCTGCTCAGAGAGCTCGGTCGGCTACAAGACCCGACTATTCCACCAGATGAAGAACTCGCCCAAGATGAATCCACCGCGCCTGCTGAGAACATTGAGCAGGTCATCACCAACAACCTTGTTCTCTTCCGATCCATCAGCGGACTGCAGGAACAGAATCAGAAGCTGCTCAAGATCGTCCGCGAGCTTGGTTACAAGATGGAAAACGAAGAGAAGGAGTATCGTGAACGCATGGAGCAGGAGCAGAACGAAGCGGTGGTCGAAGCCATGGAGATGATCCAGACCCTCGAAGCACGGTTGGAGGCGCAGAGGAAGAGCCACGAGACGACTCTGCAGGCCTACATCAAGGAACGGGATTCGTTGAAGGCAATGCTTGGTCGATCGTCACATGTCGGTCCTTCGTTGCCAAACGGCGAAGCTGCTCAGATAAACGGCGTTGTCCCCGATTCCTCCGATCACGCCAGGGAACTGGCAGAGATGAGGGAGCGTTATGAGTCTACACAGACGGACCTTGTTGCTGACGCGGAGCGCAATCGTGAGCAACTGGCTGTTGTTGAGCGCGATGCTGACCGAGCCCGTGCCGAACTCGCTCGGCTGAGCGCGCGTGCTGAGATTTTGGAAGGTATGTGACTCTTTGTGCTCGGCATGGTTAGATTTTCATAGCGTGTTATCCGCAGAACGTCTGCGTATCTCCAACGACCAATATCAGCAAAAGGTTCATGAGCTCGATGCCCTGTCTGATCGTCATCAGCGCCTGTACGAGCAATGCACCCGCTATGACATCGAGTGCAATAGGGCTACAGAGGATCTTGCGCTCGTTGCGTCCAAGCTCGAAGAAATGCGCAATGAGAACGCCAATCTCCGCGCTGAGAAGGCTATCTTGCAGGTGATTGACATGCACAGCGTCGTCAACTTGATGCTGAAGCATCCCAAACAGGACATTCAAGACAGACTTTCTGAAGAAAATAAGACCTTGTCACTCAATGTTGACCATTTCTCCAAACTTGTGACAAACATTCAGAAAATGCAGAATGACCTGGAGCGCTCCGGAGAGAACGATCGTCGTCGACTGGAGGCACAGATCCAGATGATGGAGACCCAAGTGTGAGTGCTTTCCGCGTCTCGCGCGTCACACAATTGAACGAACCGGGTTATAGACTCGATCTACGTACTCAGCTCACCCAGGAACGGGACACTGTTCGCCATCTGACACTGCAGAAGGACCTTGAGCTTCGCGACCTACATGCGAAGGTTGAAAAGGCGGTAAGCCGAACTCGTGAAGTTCGCTGTCGGCAAGATTTTGATTCGTCTCGCAGCACCAAGAACTGAGTAAAACTCGGGAATCATTGATCGGTGCTGAGACGAGCAAGAAGCACCTTGAGGAGCGCGTGGAAGATTTGAGCAAACAACTCCAGGGCAACCAAGAGAAGCTTGCTGTGTACGAGCGTCGAAGTGACGGAGTTCCCGCACAACAAATGCATGCAGGAATGAGCCGGGAGGAGCAACTTGAAGCTGAAGTGGCAGAGCTCCGGTGCGCATGACTATAGGATTGATCTCGTAGCTGCCGTACTGATGACCTAATCTCAGATCTTCATTGAAGGTAGCGCAAGTTGAGTTGACAAATGCCCGCAACCATGTGCAACAGTTCCAGGAGATCAGCCAAGCCAGCGAGTCTGCGCTGGCGTCTCTGAGCTCCACGTTTGACGAGTACAAGACGTCTTCTGAGGCTCAAATAGCCAAGCATGAGGTAAAATCTCAGTATCATTATCTGCTCAGAGTTCTCATGAAACTATCGTAGGCGGAGTATACAGCAATGAACGAGAAGCTGCACGCCGTACAACAGGAGCTTGCGCAAGCCTCTCAGAAGTATACTGAACTCAAGTCCTCTTACGATTCGGATCGAGCGGCATGGGCCTCGGATAAGAAGACGCTCGAGGACACCATTGTCGATATGAGCACTTCTGAGAAACACTCCGAGAGCGACCGGGTGCTCTTCGAAGCGGAGCTCCGTCAACAGCAGGATCGTGTCAAGGCATGTCGGTACAATCGACCCCATGTGGCGAGATGCTGACGGCTGCTGTAGGCTGCCGAAGATCGGTACTCTAGGGAAGTGATCGCTCACGCAGAAACCATCAAGGCACTAGAAACTGCCAAAGCTCAGCTTTCGACAGCTCAGAACAAGGCTACAGAAGGTGTCGCTGCCGCTGAGACCGCAAAAGCAAATCTCATTGCGTCGGAGAATAGCTGGAAGCAACAGAAGGCGGCGCTGGAGAAGGAGATTGCGGACCTCGCTGCTCGGTAAGGCTTTGTGATCTTTCGCTATTGCTCTAGCGCATACTCAATGCTATTCAGCTGCAAGGACCTCACTAGTCAGAATGACACCCTCCATCATCATCTTGAGTCAGTTAGCACGCAGGCCACGCGCATCAGGCAAGCCGCGGACGCCTCGGCTCCAGTCTCGGAAGACGATCAATCCGACGACACCGATTCGAAATTGTCCGAATTGCGATCTGTGGTCGCATACCTTCGGAAGGAGAAGGAGATAGTGGATCTACAGCTTGAACTCAGCAAGCAGGAATGTCTGAGACTGAAGTCCCAGATTGAGCATCTCTCTCAGACACTTCAAGAAACTAGGCAGGCGTTATCGGAGGTATGGTGGATGGTTGATCATGATACATGCATGCTAACCGTTTGCCCCAGGAACGCGAACGGGCGGTTGATGCAGCAGCGTCGCAAGCTCAGCACGCGGAGCTACTAGAAAAGATCAATCAGTTGACTATTCTTCGCGAGAGCAATGCAACATTAAGAGCTGAATCGGAAGCCAACGCTCGACGCGCACGCGATCTGGATTTGAAACTTCAACGACTCACAACAGAGTTGGAGCCCGCTAAGGAGGAAGCTCGCCTTGCTCAAGCGGAACTGTCGGCTCGAGATGCTCAGCTACAACGTCTTCAGGAAGAGAACAAGAAATGGCAGGAACGCAATTCGCAGTTACTGACTAAGGTGAGTGTTACGTTCTGGAAGTTAGCTAATGTTTACCTGGCAACGCAGTACGATCGTATCGATCCTGCCGAAGTACAATCTCTGAAGGAGGAGATTGAACAGCTGAAAAAGGAGAAAGAACAGGCAGTATCCGAGCAGGAGCAGCGATTAGCACAGGTAGGCCGTCAGGGAGTCCCGAAACGACTCCGTATTAACCCAATGACCACAGTTGAGCAAGATCCAGGAAAGCTACACGAAGCTCAAAGATGCCGCGCAGCACAACAACGGAGTATTCAAGAAGAGGATGGCTGCCGCTCAGGAGAAGGAGGTCCAACTCACCAAGACCATATCTGATCTACAGACTCAGGTTGAGGCATTGACTTCTCGCTACAATGACGAGCAGGCCGGCGGCGCTGAAGAACTAAAACGACTTCAAGATCAGATATCTAAGATCAATCAAGAGAAGGCGGCCTTAGAAGCCGCTCTCAACGAGGCTAAGAACGCTGCCTCGGGTCCTATCGGTGATTCCGCAGAACTTCAGTCAACCATTGTGGGTTTAATTCTCGTCTGGTTTTGTGACACGATTTGACTCAATTGCAGGCTGAGCTCCGGGAGGAACGCGATCGTTTGCTCAAGGAGAAGGAAACGTGGCTATCACATGCGCCTAGTGAACCCAGTGGAGATATCGCTGGTTCTGGACAGCAGTGGCAGGCCGAGAGAGATGAACTGATCAAAGCTCGTGATGAGGCTGTCTCGCAAGCACAAGTGAGAGACAATGTTGTTTATTTCGAAGTGTTCTCAATCGCGTCCGCTAGGTGGCGCAAGCGAATGCGCAGAAAGCGCTTGAAGAGATAAAAAATGTCAAATCTCAGAGCGTATGTGATGCATCTAGAGCCTATGTCGAATACTTACGCTTGTTCCAGGATAAGTTCCAGGCTCGGATCAGAGAGTTGATGAAGCACCGGCAAGCAGACTCCGAAAAAGCTGCGTCGCAGCAGGAAGCGGCGGTCGCAGCGGCGGTCCAGCAGGCAAGAGCGGAAGCCCAAGCATCAACACCGGCTCCACCTGTCGAAGCACTTCTTGCGAAGCACGCAGAAGAGTTAAAAGCCCTGGAGAGCCGTCTCAACGAGAAACATGCCGCGGAACTCAAGACTGCAGTCGACAATGCTGTCGCCGAAGCCAAGAAACATTCGCCACCGACTGCCACAGACGGCGACCGCGACGCTGCTATAGCCCAAGCACTTGCCAAGGCTTCCGAGGAATTCGAGGCGAAACTCAAGGCCGAGATCGAGTCCGCCACTGAACGTGGGCGCTTGGAATCTGCAGCGAAATCCAGGCTGAAGGACCAGCAGCTGACGAAGGTGCAATCCAAGGTGAAGGAGCTGGAAGCCCGCATCGTAGAATGGAAAAACGCCGGAATTTTACCCGAGGATGCGACGGTGTCTCCGACCAAGCCGAACACCGCTACGGCACCTGCTACCAAGCCACCGACAGCGACAGCGCCAGCTGCAACCCGCAAGCAATCCGTGAACGCTGCCGCCGGAGGATCCGCTCCAGCAGCGCCCCCAGCAGCCGGTAGGGGTCGAGGTGCGGCGCCTGGGCGTGGAGCTCGTGGGGCCGCGCGTGGTGGAGCGGCCGGCAGAGGGGCATCCGCGGCGGCGGCGGCAGCAGCAGCAGCAGCCACTCCTACATCGGGGTTGGCGATCGCTGGCGCTGCGGGTAAACGGGCGCGGGAGGATGGAGAAGCATCTGATGATTCCGGCACTAAACGGTTGAAACCTGCTGATGGCGCCGCCGCCAAACCTGTAACTTTACGCAGACCACCAGCAACATAGCATATCCATCCACGCATGTATTCATAGCTGTTTTCAGATTTGTGTTATATAATGTGACTGCATGGTAGATCCTGTAATCCGCTCGTAAATCGCGTTCGACGTGAAGTACATGAGCATCGTTAAAGCAAACCGATAGCGTTCAAATAGATAGATAACATGTAAGATGACCAGAGCGATGAGATGGCAGGAAAAAAACAGAGCAAAGCATCGGGCAGTACAATGAGAACTCGACGGGTACGGGAAGGAAAGCGATGCAAAGGTTTAATCAATCCGAGATAATCTGCGAGAAATGGTCTTACCGTTCACGGCAGCTTTCAAAGCTCGCCGCACAACGGCGAAGGAGTTACGTCCTTCTTCGTCTTCTGCTCGGGCATCCACCCCCGGAGGGGACATGATGCCCAACTCGTCCACAGAGACGGCCTTCAAATAGTCATCACTTGACACTGGCGGGGGCATAGGGCGCCGAGAAGAGTTAACATTGAAACGTTTGCCGTGTCTCTTGGGGGGGATTGGAACGGTCAGGTGGTTATGCCCGGTAGGAGCGGTATTGTTGGATTGATATCCAGCACCAACGCGTTTCACGCCCGACGTTGCCATGAGGAATCGATCATAGACCGTCTCGAGCTGTCGACGAGCGGGTGTGTCCGGTATGGGTGGACGTTCGGTAGCTGGTCTGGGAGGATAAGGGTCGACATGCAGGGGTGATGCGGTTAGACTGTTCATCTCCTTGAGCATTGAACTATCTGGAGTGAACGTGTCTTGGGCTCCGGGGGTTCGAGGTTCCGCGACGAATAGTTTCCGATCCACAACGGCCGACAATGGCAGGGAAGGTTTGGCCGGAGATGTAGATACTATAACAGAATGAGCGTGCGCAGGAATGGAACATTGTACAAGTTGCGCTTCTTACCTCGTTCGAGTTCCAAATTCAGCCATTCCTTAGGTGCTATATGCTTTTGCAGTAGATCACCCTGAGACCGCCAACGATCCTTGCGTTTCGATGGGGACTCCAAGTCAATCTCCGTAGAACGCGACACCTCGGAAGGTTTGGGAGAACGCGTGACGATGGTGTATCTGCGAGGCCGAGGCGGCGTTGCGGTTGTATTGGGTGAAGCGAAGTGCACGCTGCTCTCCTCCAGGATAGTTGATGGTTCAGGGGTAGCAAGGTCCGATGACCGAGGCGAAGCCGTTGAGGGGAAGTAGGATGTGTTGAATGAGCCGTCCTCATAACCGTCCACAAAAATCTGATTTGCAGCCAGGGGTTTGCGTGGAAGTCGCGAGGAACGGTTTGAACGCGTTTGAGATCGTGAGAGAGACAATTGCCTGGAAGGTGGAGCGACAGGCAGTACAGGAGCCGCGTGCGTGCTGCTCAAGACGAAATTCTGCGACGCATCCTGTACTACCCCTGACGTAGCCTGTATCAGCGTTCATCCCAGAAAAAAAGGCAATCTACTTACTCTCAATATTTTGCATCCATGCTGTCATGCGGTCCTCCACCGTGGCTGCGTCAGACTCTGCGTCAACGGGAGCACCCGCTAGTGCACCCAGTGCGGCTCGAGACGTCGCTGAGCTTCACGTCAGTACTCAGCTTCAGTTCAGTATGACATAGCTTTACCATGACGGATGACTGCATCACCCCAGTCCTCATCATCACTGGTCCCCACAGAAAGTCTTGGATTGGGTCGTTTTGCGACGTGACTGATCTGATTCAAGGAAGACTTGTACGATCGCGCAGTCTTCTCAGCCAGTTGACCTATGGATGCCTTGAAACTCTGCTTGAACATATTCAGAGAGGTGTCAACATTTGGCCGCGGAAGGACGCCGGTGGTATCGTCCATATGGATAAAGCTGGAATCTGATAGGGTATAAGGTTAACTCATGGATCGAATCCGTGGAATTACGTTGACTTACCCCCCGAGTTCACATCCTGAGGCAAATCGCCTTTCGCGAGTTTCTCCTGACCGGAGAGCAGGAAAGCTTGCAGGCACCTCTGCGTCTCCTTCTCCTGTCGAAGAGATCCCAATCCCGTGTTCACCGTCGAGGGGGTCGACGGTTTGGAAGCATCCTGTTCGGGAGCGACGATCTCCGTCGTGGCATCCTCTTCAGAATGCTCCCGTCCAAATTCAATCTCGCTCTCCACTTCGAGCTCAATCGACATTTCCCGTAGTCGCTCCCTAGCGTTAGCCCATTCTGCGATGCGCGATCGGACTGAGTCCGAGACGCTGACATTAGGATTAGAACGTGAATGGGAAAACGAGCTGCTGGGTAACTCGGCCGGAGCGTCGCCATCTTCATCTTCCATGACCTTCGAAGACACTGCTATCTTCTTCCCCTTCGTCGTTGGGTCCGCAACACCATGCCTTCGCGACGTCCGGCCAGCTTTCTTCCTGTCGGCTGTCTTCGGTGAGGAGTTCGCACTCATATTCTCCTTGTTTCGCATCGATCTTTGGTCTGATCTGGAGGCGAGTATATCCACCGAGGAGTCGGCCGCGCTGGATGGTGACGTCGCTATCCTTGGACCCAGCGGTCTACGAAGAACATCTCGACTCTTCGTTGTGAGGAGGACAGCATTCTCCTTCTGTGTACTTGATTGCGTGAGGATTGATCTTTCCTCTTTGATGGGTGTAGGAATAACTGGCGGCAGTTTCTTGAACACAGACACGGCTTCGCGTCTCACGTGGCCTCCCAATTCCTGGGTAGAGGTCATGGGCTTCAACTGATTCTTATACCCATCATGCAGAGCGGCATTGGAACGGGTAGCAGAAAGGACGGGTATTCCCGATCGTTTGGGTCGTAAGGATGGTTTCGGTTTGAGCGCAGGGCGCAGGACAGCAAGGAGGGCTGCATCATCTTCGTTGCTCTCTGCGTATTTCCGCTTCGCTTGTTCTGATAGTACATCGCATGAGCATTTGCCGGCGAAAGCATGATTGGTCTAACCTTTCACAGCAAGAACTTTCGATTGTGTCGCACCAAGAGCAAGCCCGCCCCCATGCTCGGCACTGGCCCGGGACCTCTCAGGTTGCGACACGGGCTTTGCGGTCGCAGGAAGAGCTCCGTCTACGTCACGGGAACCAGGTAACATGTCGTTCAGCTTGGATGGCGATTCTCGTTCTCTGACGGGACCGGATAACATGTAGTTCTCCTTGCGTTCCCTGGGCTTGGTGCGCGCGCCTCGTCCACGGGTGGACCACGGTGATATGATGTCCACAACACTCGGCGAACCAGCACCTTTGCCTGACAGTCCCATGACACGGGAGATGCTCTCGGATTTCTCTGATAATCCGATCAGTATGGCAGTTCGTGTAGTGCGTATAAATTACTTGCTGTGTGCCACTTTATTCGTTGTTCTTTGACTAACATCCTGGAGTTCTTGAGACCAGTAAGGATCTTGGAATGCGCCGACGGCCGTGCAACGGAGATCCGCATTGGGTGCAAGCATACGTCGGAGCATGCTCTCAACACCGGAACTGATGTTCCATTGTCCAACCCACTTTCCGCGTATCTGCGTCGTCAAACATCGTGAGCGTGATGCAGATAGGCTACGCGAAGCATACTCACAGTACGTCCCCAATAGGCTTCAAGCTCAGTCTTCGTACTAAATTGCTCCCCTTCTTCGTACTCGAAGGGAGTCCGGCCCACCAGGAGCTCAAAAAATGTTATCCCGAGTGACCAGACGTCGGACTTGCGTGTATCATGCTTAAGGCCTCGCGCGCGTTCGGGGGATAAATACTGAGATATGAACGGCAAGACAATCAGTCATGCTCAGTGTGAAGATGATCCGAAAACAACCTCTGGTGTGCCATAGCTCACGGAGCTGATGAACGCTTCCGAAGATTTGGGGTTATACTGCTCTGCAAAGCCGAAGTCGACAAGTGTTGGCACGTTAGTCTCAGAAAGAAGAATATTGGCTGGCCTGCGATTGGGACAAGTGTCAGTATTAGTTCATGCATATGCGCTATGAATCCTACTTGATATCATTGTGAACCACGCCCCGTTTATGCAGATAGACGATGCCTGACAGAAGCGACTGCATCCAGGGCTTAGCACGTGACTCGGGCAATTCCACGGGTATAAGCCGAGGCAAGTACGCCCTAAATGTATGTTCAACGATGTCAAACCAGAATAGTTGGAGGAAGGAGCGCACATGGTTATCAATGCGTAAGATGGGGTGATAATAAATGAGTAAAAAGGAACGATAGATGGATGGGGGTCGTCATTGAAGGAGCGGACGATCTTCATCTCATTCCATCTTAGAGGGCGCGGGCGTTAGCTTTGTCCGCAGAGAATCACGGACATAGAGCACATACAAGGATCCTACGCGAGCGGATGCTGTCTTACTCTTGTTGCGATGGACGAGCTTGACCGCGACTTTCGCGTCCGATAACTTGTCGTGGCCGCTTCGTGGCCGGCACAACCATACACTCCCCCAATTTCCAAAGCCGATCTTGGCCACCGAGTCAGTTGTTGTACTACGAAGCTCAGCCAGGCATCCAGAGCCCACCTCGTTGACAAAGTGCAGTTTCTGCGCCAGAGTCTGGTCGGAGATGGAGAAGACGTCCGTTGCGCCGGGAGGGGGCAGCGGGGGGTCCATCTCGGGGCGGTAGAGGAGGGCGTGAGGGGAGACGAGGGTAACACGGCAGACGACGGCCAGGAGACGAGAGAGAGGCCATGTGGGAGCGTCCCCGCCGAGGGTTGGACATTGGACAAACATTGCTCAAAGAACGCGTACCGGACGCCCCCACAAACTCTCCTCACCCCAGTCACATGACCGCCTGTTACTTCCGCTTTCCTTTCCAGGAAATCGCTTTACTGTCTCCGGCCCCAGCGTACCCGCGTTCGAGTATGACCGCGCTTGACGTTTGCCAGAGGTTCATGCGATACGGCCCGCCGGCGACCATTTTCAGCTACGCATTGACGGTGGTCCGCAGTTATGTTCGTTGTCAGCTACGGCGGGGTCATCCTCTTGTACTGCCTCAAAGCAACTTCCCGAGCTGACTGCCGATCCTCAAAACAAGCGCGCCTGGCCGATGGAGCGACATTTATTCCGCAAACCACGCGAATACTACCGATAACGGTGGATGCAAAGCTCAGCACGGCGGGGTGTGCGTCATATCAAGGCATTTGTCCTTCCTATCCCAAGGAGTCGAGATAGCAGCATGGGACCGCGGGTGCATTGCAGTCAGGGTCACCTTCTGCATACAATGCGGCGGAACCACCATTGCGGCAACATATGTCATAGAGCCAGAAGCCATGTACGTATCAGCGCCTCCCCTACGGGTTTATGCCACTGAAATTGACACCTACAGTCGGCGGTTCTGCCGCCTGCATGAATTTGAATATATTCCCGCAAAGCATAACTGACAAAACCTTGATGGATAACCAGAACCGCGACAAATAACGCGAGCGTACCGCTTTCCCCCTGTCTCATGTTATACTGGCTTACTCACAGTACATGATTTCGCCCGTCAGATATTGCTCCGCGTATTCGCAATCGTCATCGGTCACTTTCCTCCAAGCTACCGATACAGCACATGCAGGTATCGATATGTTGTTGCTTGCTTGAAAACCAAGAGTCACCCGCCCGGAAATGACCCGCAGTCTTCATGCACATGCAACCGTATCCCACCCATCAGGTCGGTGTCAGCCGAGACTTCCGAACAATAATCGTATGGGATAAGTCTGGACGTACCACTATCTGTGTCGAAAGGAACCACCCGCATGTTGCATTGAAAGTTAATCTTCCTCTCCGAAAGCGTCACGTCCCCCCTTGCGGCAGCCATTGCACGATGCCGCGCGGCCATCGACAGCACTGATACCATGCGCGATGTAATCCCTTTTCCGATCCCGCAGTGTGGAGTTACATCTAAATGGTTTGGTCACCGCTATCCCCGAGGCTTCGGGACATGAACACGCGAAATTGGTGGCCAAGACAGCATGAAGCCATCCGTACACGCCGACGCGTCGTGTCAATACAGACGTGCTAATGCGGAGACTAATCCCCATTTCCCTTACACCGTCCAAATATACACAGTAAGTTCAGCGTCATCTGGCGCATGTGTCTGATGGTCCTATGAGAGCCTTCCTTTGGTCCTGTTCAGAAATCAGTCACGATGCGACTTCCCTGTGTGTCCTAATCTGGCTGAAATAACTTACTGTCTGTGTCCAGGCTGGATGCCCGTCTTACGGGTCGAATCATGGGACAACGGTTCTCTGTCTTGTCTATGTTGCAGATCCGTACGGTACGATGCATGCGTTCGAAGACGATGGCTGCAAGAGCGAGCCTGCAACAAGAAAAGTGATGAGTAAATCGCTCGTTGCTGCGCAGCGCGAGGCGTGGTTGAGGCCATGACCGGGATTCGTGTGTGACTGCAAGTAGCCGCCGTATCAGAAGCATGACTTGTGCGTAAGCTATCGTTCCAAGGGAGTTTCATCTCAATGGCTTGCAGCGTTCCAGAAGAGGTGAAAATTGCCGGCGGACGCCCCACCGTGCGCGAGCGGTACCCTCACTGTCTCCTATCCCAGAAGTCTTGCAGGCATAACATCTCATAGGTCCGCAAGCGCGGCGTGACGCTATTGAGTACCATGTAAGTTAGTGAGCTCTCATGACGGTAGCCTATGCTTTTGATGGGGCTTCGAAGTCATGTACATTCCATGCATACCATTGTAATGCGGATCGTTGTGGGTCGAAATAACTCGTGTTCGATCGTCCGTGTCTCAGACGGCCACTGACATGTTTTGCTGTAAGGCGAATGTGAAGGAGGCCACACATCCACCCAAACTTCACTGTGCTCTATATTCAACAATTGTCGGTACCGCGATAATTCGCGGTTTACACCGCAGAAAGGACCGGATTGCTTCGACGGATGCGCAGCACGGTGCCAGTGGTGCTATCACGATACTCAGCAGTGCTGATATTTAGCTCCGGCGTTTATATCCTCGGCTCAACGAACAGTCGATGTGTCCACAGCCTCGACCGTTTCTACTGGGACGTGATGCATCAAGTTGTATACTTTCAGCGCATGAACGCATGGAAGTAGACCTCAGCTGTGTGCATCTAATGGTGAAGTCGTATCACTCATATGGATGGGATGATGATCCAGGTCATAGCGACACGGCGCCTCTAAATTAT
Organism: Punctularia strigosozonata HHB-11173 SS5; assembly: GCF_000264995.1. NCBI lineage: Eukaryota > Fungi > Basidiomycota > Agaricomycetes > Corticiales > Punctulariaceae > Punctularia > Punctularia strigosozonata. The sequence goes on from NW_006767434.1 coordinate 2,492,410, forward strand.
TACGAAGTCCGATAGCGGAACAACCGGTTGTCATGCAATGCTTCGAATCTATGTTTTACCTAACTTGAGAATGACACGACAAGTTCACCGTGTATACTCGGCATCCGTTTCATCTTGACATGCCAAATGATACATGTAGTCTCTCGGGAGACGGTCACTGTGATAGCTGCTACCCTACCTTTCCCAGAGTTCTGGAATTCCCGTGCTATGCGTTGAACGTTAACATGATACCTATCTTAACGACTCGGGATGCACGATTTAGGATGGGATTATGCCTTATCCTTGTACTTCGTGTTGCAACTGAAAGATGCGCGGTTTCATCAAGCGGTGTAGTGGCAGCGTACTAGGAGATCAGGTTTCCAATCAATCGACGTCCAAATGGCGGTAGTTGGGGTTTTCCTTTCTCCATAACGAGTCAAGACGCGTATACATTTGTACGCACGTCGCACCTAAACACTAGTCCGGTTACTACTAAACTGCGTCGTGAGAATGCGGTACGCGTGACGAAGTAACGACGGTCACACAAGGCAGCTTTTTGCGCTTAACTTTCATTATGCTACTTCCGTATCTACCACTTAAGGTGGTCACCTATATCCTACAACGACGGGCAAGGATAGAATCAAAGACTGCTTCGTGACCATGTGACGAAACTCAAGAGCAATTCAACCAGCATAGCCAGTTACTACTTACTTGACCACGGAGCGGCTCGGTGGGGTTCGATAGCGTCGCCTTCACGTACATGCGCTGGCAGCGGATCTATCTCCGGGATCTGGAGAATAACGGAAGTCTGGCTGGTATACATACGTACCGGACCTGGAGCTGCGCTTCTCCCGGAGACTGCGTAACTGGCATGCTTCCGAGTCGCTGCTGTTCCAGGTTCCACGCATCTCGGGACCAATGCCAGCACAGCCATCCTCAACGACTTTGTGCGCGCGCCCTCATGAACTTGAACCTCTGTGATGGCAGCAGGGGCTGTCGGGCTTCTGTGACGCAAGAGAGCTTCAGCACGACCGTGGCCGTCCTGCCCGTACCTCCGTGTCTCAGCTCATACAGGACGAGGTTAAAAGGAGCGGTATGCACACATCTTCTCGGTCATCAGAGCTGGGTACTTAACAAGATGCAAGCCGCCTTTATATACGAGGATCCAGAGGGAGAGGAAGCGCGGCAAAAGCGACCGAGGATCATCACTTCCTGTGATGCATGGTATGTTTTCCGGGATAGACAGTACATGAGATTAACCAATTCTAGTCGCCGACGGAAACACAGATGCGAACGTACTCTATCCAGCGTCAAATGTGATGCGTGTATCACTGCGAAAATATCTTGCAGCACCAACGATCGTCAGCGATATTTCGTCGAGAGGCGTCGGGTATTAGAACAAACGCGAGACGTATCCGCGATACCTCCCGCAACCCCGACAAGCATCCCGCCCCGTTCTCAACCGTCGCAAACGAAGTGCGTCTATTTAGTACAGATGAGAGAGTGCTCTAATTCATTCATGTCTATCAGCCTTAACACGTACGACACGTCAGGCTCGCATGTCCTCCTATTCGAGCCTCAAAGACCCGGAGAACATTTCTTGAGGCCACATGCAGCCATAATGCCCACATATATCCAAGTCTTCTTCCAACATATGGCCACCGACTATCCCTATCTTAGCTTTGAGGATGTGATGCGAGCGCATTCTCTTCAGAGATTATCGCCCCTTCTAGCCAACTGCATAGCGGCGCTAGCGGTACCGTAAGCTTCTGACTGTGCTCTCCGCATATAGGATCCCCCACTTAAATCGAAACTCCCAGATTCAGTAACCTTCCTGCGGATTTGTACAGCATCGCTGAAGGTTATGGTCATCATGCCAAGGTTGTAATTGTGACATACCGTTGTATCTGAAGGTTGACCCAATGCACAGGTACTCCTGGACCTGATCCTGCGTGGGATGGACTCCTCGATTGACATTGTCGAAGCGTTGATCATGATAGCTTGGTTTGAGTATCGCAGTGGCAGGCATGATGGTAGACAAGATATATAGAATTGTTGTGATATGCTCATACTGTTCCACACCTCACAGGCCTTTCATTATATTATCAGGCAAGTGTTCATCACCGCTCTGATATGTGGCGACTAACGGACGTCCTCAGCTTGCGATAGAGATGGCTGTCCAGCTTGGTTTATGCGACGAACCGCAGTATGCTGGTTCTCCTCCCCAGACGAATCCTGCGTACCTTGTATGGGCTGCTATCTTGAGCCTGAATCATGCGATGTCGCAAAGTAAGTAGTCAGCCTTTCGCTACTGCAGGTCTTGACATGGATGATATTCGCTTCAGTACGGGTCGTCAATCCATATACGTAGTAAAAGCGCGTTCCTAAGGATGGCAACGGCATACAATGCGCATACACGCATCAGCAGGGGGGGCACTTTACTTACGTGAACGGAAAAGGGTTTGAATCGTCGGGGACGAGCTAGTTATATATGTAGTAGAGGGCAGTTTTGCAAATACACAGTGGGCTACGCAGGTTCGTGGACCTCAAACCCTTTTCTGTCATCTGCGAACGATTGGGGCACGAAGTGCAAGACCTAATCTTACATCGCAGGAGCGCAACCCAACCCATTTGGCGCAACAAGCCGCAAGCGCCGTGCCGGATATCGAACGAAGATAGTCAAAGCCTGTCGGTGAGCTAACTGGCCGCGTACCCGGAACTATCCAAATCAAGAACGAGGCGATGAGGCGCCAACATGCAATGTGGCCATGCCATTCAGCTTCAGAATTAGGGGTGCATGATTACTATGAGCCCGTTCCATCGGATCTTCCAGATATTTAGACGAAAAGAGGTGAATTTTCCGACGATCCGCACATCATGGGTTTCGCGCCTCGTTTCAACCACTCAGCCCATCCCGATTCATCCTCCAATAGCTTCTTATCGACGAGCGCATAGGCTACTCTGGCACAATCAGAGTACTGGGGTTTCCTACATGATTCTTTTGTCAATACGGAGGAGAGTTGCATAATCGTCTACTCACCAGGTGCAAACCAGCTATACGCCTTTCTGCGTCCGTGTATCCAACGGAAAACATCCACCAGACCTAATGACGGGATAAACCGTTCATTGAAGCAGACGCGAGGCGAGTGCCAGTCTATCGACGCCAAGGATATGTTGAAATCGTCGACGAGAACGAGCATCATGCCTCGGTCCTGCATGTGCTGGCATTCCTGTTGTATGAGTTAGTTGATTTCACGTACGAGTCGGGTCTTCGGCGACGGTTTATCTAATTTTTTCGCTGAGCTCCGTGGGGTTACGCACGTAGCTCGTCATACTAACCTGGGGGATTGGTACTAAGGTCTTTCCACAGAGCGTCGCTGCCGTTGAGCGCGTACACATTGACAAGCGCGTGGCCACTACGCATTTCCAGGATGATTACCTCCCATCCCGGATCCCGGTCATCTTCCCGAGTCGGACAGAAGCTTTCCCTTCACATACATGGCAACCCAAAGCGCCGGTGCCCTCGCCTGTTCCTGATCAAGGAGTGGTACATCTTGTATGATTCACGGGGGTGGAGATCAGAGCTGGGCGATCCTCCAGGAGGATGAGCTGCAGCTTCCAGCGCCCTGATCCTTTCCGTATATGTATGGGCGTCCTGATCCGGTCCGTATATGTATGTCGTACTCTGACCTCCTAGAGACCAATGAAGTCGGGAAAGCTGTGATGCTCAATCAGTGCTCAGAGAGGGTTCGGGGCCGCCGTGCACTGCTCTGGTGTACTCCGTGAGCTGGCGGTTGATGTGGATGAAGGACGGAATTTCAACATTCCAAGAATTATATGCGCAATAGAGTCATCGGGCGACGGGATGAGACTAGACGGTACGGCAAGAGTGGATGGATCGAGATTCACGTTTCGTCCATTGGGAAGACGTCGTATTTGCCAGGACTGCAACGGCGTTTGGGCATCTTCAATGCTTGAGTATTGGATTTAGGGTGTCGAATATTTTGTGTTTCGCTCGCCTTTGTAGTTTATACAGGAAGGAATGGCATAAATACAGATCCACATACAACGAAGATAATGAAAGCAATAACCATATATGCCTGCTTACATCCCGTCACGGCTCTGAAATGACGTCAAATCCGATGAACGAGACTTCACCGAGGAATAAGCTCGAGGGGTGCCTGATGCAAGTACGCGTTGCATGTAGTTGATGTTGTTTGCATGCACCACAGTTAGCCAAATGAATAACTACTACTAGACATCCACGCATGTGACTACGACGGGCCATGCTTTTCTCCCTTGCTTTCATCCACGAGGGCCTCCGTTTTCACCATTTCTGTAGGTTCCTGAGCAGTCGTTTCACTGGCATTTCCGTCTATGGGAACGCTTTTGAAAAGCCTCCCTTTCCCGACGATTTTGGGCGAGCCACCAGCATTTGTCCTTGTGACGGACGGCTGCCTGTATTTCGCCCGCTCGTGCAATACCGCTCCCAGCGGCGCCGCGGTTGCGGGAGTTACAACGGTGGGGATTGCAGGAGACTGGGATCCCGGCTCCGTCGTGTCATTTCCTGCCGGGCCTCCTTCGGAGACGTCCATAGGCATCGGCGACGCTGAACGACCAGCAGGCGTGAAGCTGCCCCCGACTTGGGGACTGCCTGGCGCCGTAGTTGAAACATCAGCGGGTGCGGGTGCAGCTTCCTCGGAAGAAGGTAGACTCCTCGCTTTCTTCGGCGCAGAAGGCGTAAGCTTGATTGACCTGGGTATTCTGAATGATGGCCGGCGAGAGGCAGGAGGGGATGACAGGTTGGTTTTGGCGCCGGGTTCAGAGTTCGGCGTACTCTCCGGAGCTTTGGATGGCTTCTTTTCGGGACGGGCGAAGTGGTAATCCGGCTTGACACCTTCCTGGTCGAATTCATCGTAGATCTCTTCACCAATGAGTTCTGTGCAGCGACATGAGCGTCATCATACTGCGGTTCGATAAACGCTACAAACCTTCGAGCACATCTTCCAATGTAATGATGCCGAGTGGCATCACACCGGGCTCTATGCTTTGCGTTATCTCGTTTCGGCCAGATCTGGGTAGGACGGCGTCCGCAGGCATGTTCTGCTCTAAGCCACTGCCAAAAACAGACAGCTGATGCGGCTGGCCGTTTTCCTTTGATTTCTTGCCATCTTTCGTGTCGTCTTCATCATCGGTGGTGTCACTATCGCTCGAGTCCGTCATGCCAACCTTGTCCTTCAATCGCTGTGAAAAACCTTTCTTGACCTCTTGCTTAACACTAGCAGCCACCGCCTTGCTGAATCGCGTGACAACAGCTATGTGACTCCGGCCTTCTTGGAACTTGTCAAGGATCCCGAGAAGAAGTTCATTCTGAGGCACGAAAACAACGCGGTTGAGCGGCATTTCACGGAGGGGCTTCGCATCCTTCGGATCGAGCAAAACACACTGACGATAGCAACATAAAGACTGTCAATGACTGTAGAGAAGGTTGCTACGCAAAACCTACGTTTTTGACCAACAATATCCCGATCACTTTCTTGACCTTTTCCTTCCTGACTTCGACGTCATTCGTGAACATCGGGACCTCGACCCAGTCATATACAGGTATACGACTGTGTCCAGTGCTGACTACGTTGTGGAGCGTATCATGATCGAGTTTCGCGGACAAGGGCAGCATGAAAACGCTGTCGATCGGTGTCATCGCCTACATGAATTGTCAGGACCGGATAAGAACGCTACCATGGGAAGGTCCTACATCTTTCGCCGTTTTCTCTTCGAGATCAAGGGCAGCACCTATGATGGTGACGGTGTCACGTTTGAGATCACCACCGTGAGCTTCGGTTGCCGCGTGCATATTGACGAGTTCCTTGAGTTCGGACCGGCGATACATGATTCCATGGTGTGAGCCGAGGACGAACTCGAGAAGTTTGGCCACTGGCCAAGCGACAATGCCCTGTGAAGTGAGTCAAGAGCGATGGCTACCCGACGTGATGTGCTGCATACAAGAGTCCAAATGAGCACGCGTGTGAACGGCGCCATGATCGCGCCGACCGCCAAACCATACCGAGTGCATACAGACTGCGGGATGATTTCCGAAAAGCTGCAGAGAACAATTGATCATCGGAATCGGGAAGAAAGGGAGGGATTCTCACATGACGATCAAAACCGTACTGACTACGACACTCTGTACCCCACCCCCCAAGACGGGGTCAGAAATGACGGGGAGGGTTTCATTCACGACCATGTTGGCGAGTAGTAGCGTGACCAACAGGAGATGCCCGTTTTTTCGTATGGGTTGAATTTTCCTAGCGTAAGCTTGCTGCTTTCTAGTGGACAGTGAGACGACGAGCAACATGAACAACAAGAGCAACATACGGCGTTCCACTGACACTCAGGACGTTGAGTTGCGTCTCGTCCAAGCTCATATAGCCCAGGGTCAGCCCGGCAAACAAGCCGGACAGAAGGACGAGGACGGGTATGAGGACGATAAAGACAATCCTCTGAGCTCCGTGTATTTCACGCTTGGCGAAATGGTGGTTGTGCGTTCGTGCATCGTTGAAGTAGCCTCGAACCAAGCGCAGGAGCGCGGGTACAACAGATACTATTGAAGCATGATTGCGAGAGCCGAGATGTATAGGGGCCATTAAAGGCGTGGGGGTGAATGGAGAGGGGGACGTTTGCTGGTGTCAGATTCAGAAGCTCAGAGCAATCAATGCCGAGCCTGTGTGGCGGGCGGACGCCCCTATGCCCCAACGGGACTTGCTGCTTACATACTCCGACATCGACCGCGTCACGGCGCGTCATCGTGTCTACGTAGCTGCTGTATCTAATCTTCTCCCTCTCTGATGCGAGCTATAGATGGACGACGTCAAACCTCACGTACGGCTGTGGGTCAGATACGACTCGGAGTTAACTTCTGACAACCGCGCATAATAGCTCACAGCAAGAAAACCTCTCCATGTACTATTTCTTCACCCCCAGAATCAGCCTGATACATCCAGTGCACCTGATTGGCAGTCTTGCGTATATGTCGATCATCCGGCTGCTTACAGTCAAGGCAATAATGCAATCGGCGCACGCAAGGTTTGAGATTCGCACTTCGGAAGTTCCGCAAGATATATGGATGGAAGCCGTTAGAATACAGCATCAACAGTATAGATACAGTCTACGTACAGTCACTGGACATAGCGAGCAGTGGAAGCAGTCTCGAGCGCCGTTCGCGCTCTCATAATCTTCATATCCCACGAGGAGCCGAACATTCGATGAGCATATATGCGAAACAATGGACCAATAAGGAATTTCCGCAGAATTTGCCCCTTCCTTTTCCGTGCTGTGTGCTTCGAGTATGAAAACGGCGCGCGTACTTACCGAGTCAAGCTAGCTATTTCCGTCGCAGCACAACGCTATCCATCTACCGACGACTGGATTCTGCTTAACTTCAGGATCTCTCGTCAGGGTTTAATGCACAACTTACACTAGTCATCAGCTGAAGCGCGCACTCGCGGACGGGAACCGTTGGTTTGACGTGCAATTGCCTGAGCACGGGGAGCGGGTCAGCTGGCCATTCGAAGCACGATACGGTGCCATACTTGCCTCAGTGAGAGGCGTTGACCTGACCAGCCCCGGGAAAGTTTTCGTATCCCAGACTTTCACGGGCCTCTGCGAGTAGCATTCGGCGAGTACGGGGATCGTCGAGTGCTGCTCTCCGGGGCCGAGGCGTTGTGCCGAGGATCGAATGTCGAACATCTTGTAACGTAAGACATATTCGCCCGTCTGCTTGATGGATAAATCCTAATGGGTTGATGACAGTATTTAGCATGACGTCTTTCGCCAGATGCGAGGGCCGTCTTGTTCACCGAGAACGGAAAAACAACCATGTTCGTACCGCCATAGTACACAATCGTCGCCTCGACCGCTCGCGCACCCTGATCGTGTTATATCAGCAGTTGACCGTATGTGGAGCGCACTCACCACCATCTCGGACGTCATCACGCTAGACTCTGGGATCCAGCTCCAATCTCCGCTGCGAACAGTCCCTGGAGTGGCTTGCGGAGGTGCCTCGGTATGTCCTCTTTGATCTAACACCATGGCGTCGGCGGCGACGGATGGGATGCGATTCTCGAGGGTGACGCCTTGCATCGGGTCTAAGGCACTACCTCCGTATGCGGTCCCAGCAAAACCAGCCGCGCTCATCTGAAAAGGCATCGCCCCACCTGTCGAGACTGAACTTTGTTGCCACTCCGACATGCCAGAAGTCGTGCTCGTCGCACTTGACGAGGCTGCCCATGATGGTCCGATGGTCACGTACTGTTGTTCGTGGAACATGTACTGCGGCGAGCCAATGGTCGATGTCCCCGGAGTAGGCCCCATCGGTGTAGACCCGGTTTTCTGGTCGCTTTTCTTGCCGTCTTTGGGACTCAGGACGGGGAAAAGATCGGCGAAGCACATCAGGCCCGATGTACGGACTTGCCTGGCAACAAAAGGTTGCCCAGATGAGGTGGCCATTGCAGGTCGAGGGGATCATCTGCGGCATACCTATAATCCTCGATTTCTTGCTCGCTACTATACGGCGTATCACTATTCCATACCTCAAAAAGGCGAAGCTGTACTACGGGAGGCTAGCAGCCGAATGCCTCGTCAACGCCAAGTACTTTGTAGGGTGTCAGTGCCCTCACTGGATCGATCGGGCGACGGTCCTTGACACCAAATCTTCGTTCATAAGCATCGTTCTGGTCGGTGGCGCCGAAAATGACGAGAAAACGTACTTTCTGCCTCGGTCAGCTCCCTGTATCTCCGTCAACGATGCTCTGATAGTCCTTCCGGCGAACTGGCCAGAACTGAAATAACCGGTATAACTGATGCCAGACATCCCAAAGGGCAGAGGATGGGAGGATCCACGGTGAGCTACATGATCCCACTGGGTCATATAACTAATACTCGAATCAGCGATAGCCAATGCGACGACGTCGTTGAATACGCCTAGTTCCCGCACACTGGCGATGCGGCATGGCTCCGGATTTGTCTCATCCGAGCTCTCTCCTCAATGTCGCGACGAGGCGCGAGGACATGAAGGAAAATTTTGATGATTATATGCACGTCTAACCCCCCCCGCGGGGTGTTTGCGTGCATATGCCACGCTGGGATGCCGTACCCGTTCTGAGTCCACCATTTTGCTCGCGCTCGGCGCTCGGTGCGGTCGCCAAACCTCCGGGTTCTGGTCGCATGCTCCTTACCGCGGTCGCAACATGAACCGCGTCCTATTCATCTCATTGGCTATTCGCTTTGAGCAGGTACGAACCCTTATTCACGCACGCCGAGTGCGAGAGTACAAACCGGCCGTCCCCTTGCTAACGGATTCGCCCACTGCTCATGGATATGCTCTCATCGCGCTCTAGCTTCGTTCTGAAAGTGACGTGCCCGGACGAGTCGCAAATCCCACATGTTTTTGAAGACCACAACCCCTGCCTTTCGAGCGCGCAAGGCGACCCTGTTCGAAGCTGTGCAGCTTCCACGGAGGTTCAAAAGGGAACGCGGCCGCCGGCGGTAGGGAAGTCATGATTGTGGATGCTATGTCTCATCAGGTCCGCATGAAGCTGTTCAAGTAACAAGGATGTAGCCGCACTCCATGTTTACTCCAAAGCCTTTGCTTCGTGAAGCGTCGGTGTTACCTGGAAGTTAGCGACGTTAGGTCCACAGTTATTCCATCGACTGAACGTTCATCTGAGATGAGTGGGGGATTGCCTGCGCGCGCCGAATTCGTCGACGGATCTGAACCACTCAATGTTCCAAGCGCGCTACCCACCGAAGAAAATGGCGTCACAGCCTCCTCGGAGTCGCAGCAGTCAACTCCTGGTTCGCCATAATCTCGTTGCATCAACATCACATGACCCGTCCGCTAGGTGCCCCGTTTTATATCTAGCAACATCCCACCCACAGTTACAGACTGCTGGTATGGCTGAGATTCACAAGGCGCACTAGTGGAAGCACGCGTATGCGTCACTACAGACTGGGTGCTTAAGCGTCTCGAGCCTGCTTTACACGCGGAAAACTAGCGTCGGCCAGGAGCTCTCCTCGACGGCAGAACGACACCTATTTAAACAGTAGGCAAATCACGGACGGGCGGAGCAGGTGGAGAAGCGGCAGGCATCAGGAAGGCAACGATTGTTAGCTACCTTTTCAGTCTTCAGGTCAGCGTGGTCGTATATAACGTAGCCCATGACCGCTGTAACTTTCAGGCACGACCCCGAAGACATGCTCACTTCGGTGCCTACTTGAGCGTGCCGCTATCTCGCGGCCATAGCACCGGTGCTCTCAGACGTTTCGTTATGGTACGCAGTTGTCCAAAGTGAAGGCGAGTGCCGATCGCCGTGGTGCAATACGGGCATGCGGTGCGGGCGGGCTGCTGCTATTCGGCCACCGCCTTTGTTCCTGTTGGGCCTCGACATGGCTGGTACTCGGAAAAGCAACCCCCGGTGCGTGTGGACGTCGGGCATGCCGGTCAGGTAAAAGCGGCATGAATAGACGACGCGCAAGCGTAAAGCGTCTTTGTCTTCGGATTGTGGAGCGGGCGATGGACAAACGGATCAAGGGCGTTCGAGAACCACATTGGACTCGTACGACTTGTCGACCGAAACAGAGCCAGCACCGAAAGATCGGCGGTCTGACTATGCGGCAAGCGGCAAATGCATTCAGTCCGTCTGCTGCCGTGATCACATGTGGACGAGTGCGGGAGGATAAGGACGTACCACGGCCGGAGAGTAGTGGTCCGGGAAGGGGCGGCTGGGTGGGTGGAGTGGAGCAGCGCTTGATCTAGGGCTCGATAAGCCGGGAAGACGGCATACATCGCCTCGCAAGGCGTGTTTGGAGCAGCGACGCGGAGAACGCCATCGCGGTGGGGTGGGGATGCGGACGAGTACGGAGGATGACGGTGATGGACTGCGAGCGTCGGTCGCCGCGACCTGGCGCCTGTGCGTTTGACTCTCCTACACTCCGCGACTCCGACTCTAGACGGCGCTCGGTCCCGTCGGAGAGGAGGTGCGATTCCCACACCGGCAACTGGGCGTAAAGCCCTCCGCGTCTGTCTGGGAGCGATGTCGTCATTGCTCTGGGGGATATGGTACTAAGTGGATGGACGAGTCTTGCCACCCGCAACTCCAGAGAAACATATCCAATATTCGCACTAATGTCCACCACGCCCGACCGAACCACCACGCCCCGCCCGCGCTATGCACAGCTCGCAGGTAGGTACCCCGGTGGATTTAGCCTAATCTGGATTGCATGCACTCCGGACGTGCGCACGTGGCGGTGTAATATGTCCTGCATTTTCTGCCGGGCGTATGTTTCCTGCCAGTTGGCGCGGGTGCTTGGGCTCGTCCCCCGTCCGCAATCTACCGTCCCGATGTTGTTCTGACAATCCACGTTCTTTAAGATCCTTCCGCTAGGCCCATTTACTCTACCCAAAACGCTTCTGGTAAGTTCCAGGCCGCCCACCGCTGTCCGTTCCGTTCCTGGCCTCACCGAGCGTCCCACAGGCTTTCATGAACCCGTCCCACTCGACGTGAATAGATTGGCATTATCGGGCGACTCCCAAGAAGCGCACGCAGACGCCCTCCGACCCCTGGACACAGGCCCCGCGCACATGGCAGACGATGGCCGACGTGAACATCGTCCCCCCGGTTCGCGCGTCGACGCGCGTAGGCAACCTCGTAATCCAACCTCCGCCGGTGTGAGCCCCTCAGTCTGGCAGTCCTTCAGCTCTTTTTCCGATGGCAGTCAGAATATGGCCATGTCTCCGGGCGCGCAACGCCTGCCCTCTCAGTACTCTGCTGCTGCTGGCAGTCCTTACGGCCAACCGCCAGGCTACATGGGCCCGTATTCCATGTCCCAAGCCCCGCCGCCGATGAACATCCTCTCGCCCTCGATGCCGTACTCGCACGGCTTTGCTCCTCCGGCTGCCTTGCACGTCCCAGATGCCGGCATCGCACCTCAGAATCCGTACGGCTCGCCACCTCTAGTGCCCCCGCACATGCAGCCGCATCCTCCAATATACCAGCTGCAACGTCACCCCTCGGAGACCTTGACCCCGGGCAGCAGCCACTCGTTCCCAAATTCGCCCGGGCTTGCCGGAGTCATGAACCAGCCGCTTCCATCACCGCGTTCGGCGTCCCCTTCCACGTCACAGGCGCCCACTCCTTCGCATAACGTTCCGCCAGCGTCGTACGGTCCGCATACGCCGTATTATCCGCAGGTATCCGGCGCGCCATACACGTACTCGATCCCCGCCTACACGCAATCTCCGGTTTACCAGACGGGGCACTACCCAGTGTCCCCGTTCGGAAGGTACCCTTCCTCGTCTGAGCCGGAAAGCCCCGGGCAATGGTGGTTCGTCGGAGCACCTCCGGGCTCCAACGTCGGCGCCTCCTACCCGAGCCCGTACCCTGGCTCGTACTCGTCGACCGGCGGCGGTCGCGACGACTCGTTCCTTCGTCAGGAGACTCCGCCAACGGCGTCCGCCGGGTACCCAAGCCAACCTCTTCGCCCACAAGGCACGACCGCAACCGTGAGAAACATGGAAGGCGCCTCCGTGCCTGGGCGGCCGACGAGTGCGCCACTGTCACCCCGATCTGGACATAGCTCAGCTGCATCTGGCCCGCCGCCGTCCGCGACCGATCGCGCAGTGATCCGCCGCCCGTATCACCCGAGCCCGCCATCGCACCGGTCGGAATGGGTCATGTGGGTCGGCAACGTCCCCTCGGACACCACGCACGACGAGTTGTGGCGCTTCTTCACTCAGTCGGGCGCCACCATCCCCGTCTCTCCCGGCTCGCTGACCGGCCCGCCTCAGCTCATCGGCGCCGGCGTCCAGTCCATCTTCCTCATCGCCCGCTCCAGCTGCGCCTTCGTCAACCTGGCATCCGAGGCGCACCTGCAAGCCGCCATCGCGTACTTTGACGGTCGCCCGGTGCGACCGGACGACCCACGATGTCCGCGCCTCGTGTGTCGCGTGCGAAGGAAGGAGGACGACCTCAAGGCCGGCGTGGGTGGCCAACGCGGCACGGGTATTCACATGCGTTACGTAAAGGAACAGAGGGCGAAGGACCTTGCGGCGCGGGCATTATCGTCCTCCGATGAAAACTCGGCGGAAGTCCCGGACACGCCTTCAACAGTCGACAGCGAATCCGCCACCGACCCGGGTGCGCACCATGGCCCACATCCGCCACCCAAACACGGCAGCTCAGGTTCGGGGTCGTTCGCCTCGACCAGCTCCAGCGTCCTCTCCCGATACTTCCCCCAGCGGTACTTTATCCTCAAGTCCCTCACGCAGGCAAGTTCGCTCACGAGAACAATTCACAACCTTCGCTCATGTTGATACAGTACGACCTCGATCTAAGCGTCGAACGGGGTCTCTGGGCGACGCAGAAGCACAACGAGGACATTCTCGACAAGGCGTACCGGACGAGCAAAGACGTCTTCCTCATTTTTGGTGTAAACAAAAGCGGCGAATTCTATGGATACGCCAGGTGAGATCCTACCTATCATACCATCTGTCTCGATCTCAATCATGTTACTGCAGAATGGCCGGTCCCATACATGGTGAAGGTCGAACATCCTGGGCCTCCGGTACCGACGCATCGTCCATCTCCTCGCGGTCTTCTCGCAGTCGCAGATCTGGGGTTGCTAAGGAGGAAGGTGGCTCAGCGTTCCAGCCCGAGCGCACACACGAAGCACAGATCTTCTTCTCGCCCGGAGAATACAGGCTCATCGAGGAATCACCAATGTCCATGAGTCCTGACCCCGCCAACCCGCAAGCCGTCACCCCAGGCGCTAAGATGGAACATCTTCTCGGTGTGGGACGGGTTTCGTACCCTGACCGAGTGAGCCCGTCGTTCACCGAGGTGGGGCGGGACACGCTATCTGCCCCTGGTCAGATCGAACGACCCCATCACACCTTCAGCTCTGAATTACGAGAACCGGAGCGCCTCCGAGCGAACGCGGCCACGCTACTCGCTGCCGCCGCGCCTGCTCAGACGATCGAGCTGGACGAGGAAGCACCCATCCGAGCTTTGCGCGACAAACAAGCGGCACGTCAAGGCACCGCTCGCCGCCCTGACGGGGCATCCTCCTTGGGCCCCGTTTCGGAGGAAGATGAGAAAGCAGATGCCGATGGCGTCACTCGCAGGGATCATGCCCTCCGGCGACCTCCAACAGACGCGCGGCCAGACGCCACCACGCCAGGGGCAACGCCAGACGGCGACGCGGAAAAGAGCGCAGTGCAGGAAGCGGCGGACCACCCATGGGGCGGTTCGTTCAAGGTCGAGTGGATCCGCACGGAGCGCCTCCCATTTTGGCGCACCCGTCATCTACGAAACCCCTGGAACCAGGATCGGGAGGTGAAGGTATCTCGAGACGGCACAGAACTCGAGCCCGGCGTCGGCCAAGCGCTGTTGGAGGAGTGGGACCGAGAAGAAGCGCCTACGCAACCATTGACAGGCGTCAGGCCGCGGCGTTCACCTAGCCAAAAGCCGCCCAGCAGCACCCCCCTCACACCAATACCGTCCAGCTCTCACGAAACACAAGAAATAGAACCATCGACAACATAGTTATCCCCATACACGACAATTACGTTGGACACACGCTCACTTTAACGCCATACACGAACACGCTAAAGCACAACACCTCACTACAGCTATCCTACAATCGACTATATCGGGTCCTTGTCATTCACGACACAAGGCCTCGCTATTGCTACCTTTTTACTGGGACATCGGCGTCGCTATTCATTTCCACACATCGCGCTCTAATGTTACCATCAAGTTATCCACAGTGCTCTCTGTTGTCGGGCCCATGTAGCAATAGGCACCAAATCGCATCTGTAACCCTAGTACAACGGCTATATACACGTCCCGCCTTGCGCTGGGTTTTCAACAATGAAGTCGGAATCATCAGTTCGACGTGACACGAAGAACGTTGGGGATCTCAATTAGAACTTAGGCAGATTTACAAGGTGAACACATTCATATATTCGTCAGTACTATTGCATGGACCCATAATGACATACAAATTAATTTGGCTCGAAGAGGATCAAGATGAAAGAAGGTTAAGGAAGGAGGGAAGAACTAAGGTGTCCATAGGAGAGAAAGGAAGTCAATAAATAGGACGAATTTTGCTAGAAGCAGGAACACGATTGGTATAGAAGGGTCAGAAGAAGATTTGATTACGTGGCCATGATGGGTCACGAACGAGAGAAGATTTCCGTCACTGTTCGTCGTCTCTCTCTTCGCTGGGATACCGTACGACTCAGTGCAGCGGATTCAGCGCCTTCAGCGCTGTCCGGAGGCGACTTCTGTGACTGATAGCCGACAGTCCGATGGCGAGCACTTCGATCTGCGTGCTGAGCGTTCGCAGAATCGACGGGGGAGTCGTCATCGAGCGAAGTCCCGGATATCGTTCGCTGCCTCTCCTGAAGCTCGCTTAGCGCAGTCGTGGTGGGGCGTGAGAATGCGACCACGGGACTATCCCGCATCGAACTCGACGAGGACTGGCTGCGGTTCAAGGGGGAAGACGTCATGACCGGTGATTGATGTACGCTGTGCGGAGTTACCGCAGTGGTTGCGCCAGACGTTTTCAAGACGGGGAACCTCAGACCACCGGCACGGATAGTGGCGGTGGAAGTCGTGGAGGGCTTCGAGCGATGAGTGCGTTCCGCGGCCCGTTCAAGTCGACTTTCAGAGTGGACGGTGGGTAGAGGGGTTGGCCGGGAAGGGGGTATCGCAAGTGATGATAGCCGGGTATGCGATGGTGGGTGTCGTGAGTTCGGCGTCGGTGAAGGTTCAGCAGCTCGGATTGTCTCAAGGGAGTCGGATGCCACTAGGGGGCCCGCCGAGGCGTTTCTGAGGGCACGATCACGGTGCTCGAGTGGGGAGAATAGTCGTTGGGCTGCCGGCTGAGGGGGGTTGGTGGTAGTGGGTGCTCGCGTGCTGGAGCGCAACACATCTTCAAAACTGATCTTGCGTGTCCGTGGTTGACTTGAGCTTGTAGAGGGTGACGGTCTCATGGTAGTCGTTTCCAGGCGGCTGCTAGCTCTGGGAGCGGGCTCCCAGCTCCGGCGCGAACCTGTACTGCGACTGTCGTCCGTGCCTTGCCGAGTGCCGTTGACGCCGATACTTCTCTCGGGAGTTAGTCTCCTTACAGCATCATCGTCCAGACTGACCGTCCGGAGGTGCTGCGCAGGACTCCCTTCGCCAGAGCCGGTCAGGTCCCGCAGAGCCTTCCCTACGCCCAAGAGAAACTCGGTCATCATACGAACAAGCTCGTCGCTGACCCGAAGACTCTCCCGGAATTCCCCGCCAATCTGCTGCCATATGTCTGCCAGTTCTGCGCCGCCCTCCACGTTGTCGTCCACCGAGGCTTGTATGTGCTCATTCATCGCCTTATTTGTGCTGTCCCGGAGCAGAATGTTCAGCTTTTCTGTCTCCTGGGCCATGGCCTTGGCGGATCTGAACACCTCGGGTATCGTCGTCGTCCCTGTACTGCCGACCGAAGGGATGTGCGTAAGGCGATCTTCGAACATGCTCAAGGCATGGAACAGTAATCGAGTATGTTCGGTGGATTGCGTTATTGCCATTGCAGATGCTCGGGATAATGTGCCAGAACGAAGGGGCGTTTCGATCTGTCGCCTTTCGAGAACGGTCCCAGCCGCGCTTTCCGGTCGTAAGGATATACTGGGAGGTGATGTTCGTTCTCGAGTCTCTAGGACAGTCCTCGATCTGGCGAGCGATGAATCGAGCGGTCTTTCCCTTGCCCGTTCCGGGAGTGCATACGCAGATTTGTACGTCCGAAGTGCAGGAGGGGCTGTCCTGGGAGGGTTTCCGGCATCATCATAGCCGGTCATAGAACTGGATGGTCTGCTTTGCTGTCCCGCATGAACGCTGAGGCGGTTAGCCGGCGTTCGCGGGCTGTTGAGGGTGGTAGACATTACGAGGGCATGCGGCAAATCAGACTCGCGATCCGCAAGTCTACCCTTTCCTTTGCCGTTAACGGACTCGGTTGTCCTCCTGATGGAGCCAAGGTTGGCCGCAGTTAGCTTTTTCCTCCCAAGAGCACCAATATCGCCAACAAATACGTCGTCGCCCGTGTCACGTCTTCTTGCGCCTATGCCGGCAGCCCGTAAACCTTCGCCAACCAAACTCCGTTCGCCCACGGCGAACGCCGCCAGCGGACTTTCCGCGCTGCCGCCCCTCAATATCTGGCGTCTACCGGAGCGAGCTGCTCCACCAGAGTGGGCGATTTCGTCAGCATCCGCGTCAACAGACGCAGATGAGGAGAGGTCCTCCGAAAACCATCTTGTTTGATGCTTCCGCGCCAACTCTCTCACTGTCGAGGAACGAGCGGCAAGGTTCGTTGCGCGCGGCGGGCGTGCGTGATGAGGCGTCGAGGTAGGACTCAGTGATGCAGCAGCGACTCGCGGTGACGGCGATCCGCGCGCAACTAGCACGCCTTCTTCGTGTACCTGAAGGACTCGGGGGTCAAAACGAAATATGGGGTCAAAGGCAACGCTCACCAGTTCATCTGAATTCGAGCTGGCGAGGAATTCTCGCGGTAACGGCTGTCGGGAGCGTCTGCTGGAAGTGGAAGCAACTGCTTCTCGTTGAAGGTAATCGTCGGCATTGTCCACGAGCGGTAAGGCAACAGACGCCCGTTTTCGCGGAGTGAGAGACGGCCCCGGAGAGCTTGTACGACCGGACGTAGATCTGGATAGCTTGAGGACATGTTTACCGGGCGACGGCGCAGATATACGTCGTTGGCGGACAGCGTCGGATAAGGGAGATTCGATCGCAGGCGGCGTGGCATCAAACTCATCGTCGCTAGGAGGGTGGAAATGGTTGGATCCATTGTGTTCATCGCGTTCTGTTTCGGACCCAGAAAGAGCCGTGTCGTGAGAGCGAGAGGCATGTACTGAATGATGAGAGGACGACGAGGCTGAGGAAGATGACGATGACAGAGGCGGGAGTGAATGGCGAGCAACGGATGATGCGCGTGAGGATGTGGCAGAAGGAGCAGGGCTGTTGACTCGTGAGCGTGATGTGAGCTTGTCCATGACCTGCGAGATAGCAGCCAATGAGCATATATGCACTTGATGCGATATCGCGCGATTCAAAGCAAGGAGCAAAGACAACTCACGGCACGACTCCGCTGGTTGAGGTTTTTGATACGCTGCAGGGCGGCAGCATTGTCGTTGATCCCACCTAACGACCGACGACGATCGACCCCGAAACGAGCGGTATGATCCTCGCCGTCGTCCTCTTCGTCAGATTCCATCACAGAGCTAGTTCTGCCGTTGTATGCTTTGCCATTGGACATATCTCCTTGGGTGAAAGACGCGGAACGATGGCGGACACTGCCCACGTCGCCGTTGCTACCACTGCCTGTAGAATTGGTGGCCGGCGGGGACGGTAGACCAGAGCGAGAGTCGGTAGAAGATGCACCAGGGCTGGGCGGTTCAGGTAAATCGGGCACGTTTTCAGGCAAGCCAGCCCCTATGAAGATTGCGGAGGATGGACGACGAGTGCTGGAGATCGAAGGTCTGGGTCGAGCGGTCATCGCATTCGTCTAGCACCGACAGCCGCCGAGGGTCATGAACGAAAAGGCTGGCCGAAAATGAAAAAAAAGGCGGAGTGACCGCCGTCGCCACCCTCGTCGTCGGCGATGAGCGGGACTGGGTCGTCGAAGTTGAGAACAAAGCAATGCACGTTTTGACCGCGTGTAAAAGTTGATAAGTATCGATGTCGCGCGTCACTCCCGTTTCAGTTTCACCGGGCGCACTGGCGTCGCCTGTTTGACTCTCATTCCAACCCGTATGATCACCTCTGCATCCCTGGCCAAGGTCTACAAAACCGTGCGGACTCTCGTTCAGGACACGCAGCTAGTGACGCGGTATTTCAGGGCTTACCTGCACTACATGACGGCCGCGGATCTGGACATATCAGCACACCGTCGTATACCCGGCTAGTGCTCATTATGGCATCGCAATGCCGAACGGGTATATACTCAACGAGGGTTTTGTCCCGGGGACTGATACGTTACGTTTGCCAACACCCGAGGAGACAGCGAAGAGTATGATTATTGGCATATGCAAATGATTATAATGATTACACTAGCGCTCTCCAGGAGTTCGCAGGACTGGAGGTAAATGCAAAGAATGTCGACACAGAACCGTTGTTGGGCCTACACGTAGCTAGGGGAGAGGGATGCTTCTGCTATGGCCTCGTTGATCATGGCTTCAATCGTTAACATATGAGCACAGATCAACATGCCATCGACTCCGGCATTACGGTTCATGCCAGAGCACTGAGGAAGCATCGTTGATGACGGCACACCTCCATCCGAGGGAGGACCACGAGGCGTGTGAGGGATTTTGGGGCGGATGCGCAAGGGAGTCGTCGGTATTAGCATTGTAGCGTCGAGCAGAGGACCGTCCAGCGGCCGGGAAGACATGTCCTTGGCAGTAGTTTCAACAGAGCGCCTCTTCCAGAGTCGTAGCGGGGTGATAGGAGCTAAGATGGTGGTTTCGCCGCCTGAACCCGTAGTTGTTGACGATGAGATGAAGGACGCCGTTTGAAAACGCACTTTCCGAGGCAGCCGCGTCGGAGGCTGTGGTTCTCGTGCAGCATCCTCGCGCGCACGCTGTGAAACCAATCCGGAGGCCACGGCGATGGATACGTCGAGAATCGTAGCCATGCCGTTCTACGACGAGCAATTAGAAACAGATCACGAGTTACAAAAGTGAGGGAGCGGCAGTGATCTTACCGTCTAGAAGAGCTCAGAGTCCGAGGGGCCTATGAGTAAAGTCCCCATGCCCTTTATAGACGATCCCAGGTGGCCTTCGTAACATCTGCTGATGCGTGGCCACGGCGCGGTCTTCACTCCAACCAGGTTTGATACGTTCAAGCAAGTTTATGTGCGTAGTCCTTCTCTTCTCCTCTGTGACCTCGCAGCAGGAGTCGGGCCGCGGATGCGGGCGGGCGGAGGCGACGGTGATTAGGATGAATCGGAGCGTCGGGCCTCATCGAGACGTCGAATGTGCGGCCCCGTGCCGCTATCGCCGCACGTGATGGTGTTTCGCGATGAGCCTCTCCGACTCGGAGCTCTCGCTTCAAGCAGTCCACGCGATTGCCCTCCGCCAGCCATCGTCGTATGCATAGCTCGCCCGCATCCTCCCGCTCTGTGAGATTAGCTCCAGGGTAAAATACACTGTTGCTTTCCCCGACAACTTTCTGGCAAAGGCCAACCTTCCACGGGTAGCACAAATCACGAGTCACATCAACGCATTGCCTCGGTGTTCAGAAACGCGGCAATTACGATATGGAGGCATTCAAAGCACGGCTCGCATCCTTCGAGAAGTCAAAACGCGTCAAATATACCACAGAAGCTGGCAAGACAGCAACCGTCACGCTCAAGTGGCCGCATAAGGACGGCATCCGCGCGACCCCTCACGCTTTAGCCCAGGCGGGCTTTTACTGGAACCCGAGCGCTGAGGACGGGGAAAAGGATAACGTGCGGTGCTTCCTCTGCGACAAGGAGCTCGCCGAATGGGGCAGACGAGATGATCCCTTCGATCTGCATTTCGCGAAGTGTGGACAAGGCGAGTCTGCGTGCCCGTGGGCGGTCGCGCGGTGTGGAATTGAACATGACATGGATGACGACGGGAAGTGAGTATTTCGGTCCATGCTCCAACCACTCGCCGTTGATTTATAAGACAGCTTCATCTTCGACTCTTCGGAGCGATTACCGCGGGGTAAGATCATGGAGAAGGCCCGGCTGGAGACGTTCACGAAAACAGGCATATGGCCTCATGACAAGGGCAAGAATCACGGCGCCAATTCCAAGAAGGTACGCGATCCGTCTTTTATGGAGGATAACGATCTGATTGGCCGCAGATGGCGCAAGCAGGCTTCGTGTTCTCCCCGCAGACAGCGGGAGACGATACAGCAACGTGTTTCTACTGTAACATCTCCCTCAGTGGCTGGGAATCTGACGACGATCCGATGTGAGTTCACGCTGAACGACCATGCTTGTCAGCCTCACAGGTATTTTGCAGGGTCGAGCACCGTAAACGAGAAAAGAAATCCGGGCCCTGCCCATTCTTCTCATCTCCCGCTCCTGCGCTTGCCAAATCCACGTCAAAGAGCCAATCGTCTCGGAAGTCCACCGCTCTAAGCTCTAGAGCCGGTTCTGCAGCGCCAAGCACGAAAACGCAGTCCCGCTCCTCCCGACGTCCTACAACAGTAGAACCGGACATAGAGGAGGAGGGCACTTCTCCTGATGAATTGGCGCCTTCAACCCGATCCTCGCGCAAGGCTCAAGGTTACGCCGCCCTCGTAACCAAAACTCCAGCGACTAAAAGCAGAACCGCCAGCCGATCGACGAAGCAGGCTCCTTCCGATTCAGAGCGGGAAGGAGACGAGCTCATCCTACAGGATGGCAAGGGCAAGGGTGAAGTCGAGAGGAAAGCCTCCACTGCAAAAGCGAAAACGCCCAAAGAAACGCAAAAGCGTAAGGGCAAAGCGTCGAAGGCATCGGATTCAACCGCAGAGGAAGAAGACAACATCAGGGTTCTGCGGAAGTCCACACGTGGACTGTCAAATACCGCCCGAGGCAGAGTTGCAGAATCGGACCTTGAGAGTGTGCGTGAGGAAGAAGACATCGAGCCGGCTCAAGGACGTGCATCAAGATCGCGGACCGCCAAAGGGCGCGTCTACGTTGACGCGCCGGATGAGGAGGTCGCGCCTGTAGAGCCTAAGCCCAGGAAGGCTAGGGGCAAGTCGCTGGCGCGTTCCAAGTCGAAGGCCAAACTCAAGGACGAGGAAGAGGAAGAGGAAGAGGAAGGGCAAGTCGTCGTTCAGGAGAACGGAAAGGCAGGTACCAGAAAGGCCGGGAGCAAGTCGCTTGCACGTTCAAAGTCGAAGTCCAAAATGAAGGAGGAGGAGGAGGAGGAGGAGGAGGAGGAGGAGGAAGACGTGGTTCAGGATAGCGGAAAGGCCGCACGATTGAAAAAGTCTACTCGTGCTAAACCGCGGGCCGCGTCTGATCGACCTTCCGAGCCCGAAGAACCCCCTCCGAGAGCAAGTGTTCCTCCAAAAGCCAAGGCCAAGACTATCTCTCGCACAAAATCCCGCGCGAACCTGCGACACGAGTCAGAGGACGAGACCAATGAGGTTGACCACAGCGAACGAACGATGCAAAAACCGAAGAAGAAAACAACTAAGGCTACGCGCGGCCGGTCTCCATCGCCTGAGTCCCAGGAAGCAGAAAGACCGCTCAAGGTCGGCCCACCGAAAGTATCTTCCCGGATAATGTCAAAGGACCATCAGGTTTCTGAGCCCGAGTCGGCAGTTATCTCAGCAGCTGAAGACGCGGACGAAACCATCGTCCTGGCGAAGTCCACTCGGGAGTTGCCTATGCCTAGGAAAGCTGTTGAAGAAGCTGGAAACCATGCACCGGTGCCTTTGCCCGCCAAGGGCTTGTCAACGCGATCCAGCACCGAAGCCGCTGCGGCCTCTGTTCGTGCTCCATCAATGAACATCGATGATCTGGACGAGGCGTTCCAGTTCAACGCTGCTGCAGCACCCCAGGAGCCTGCTGCGGAAGTGCAACGCAAGGAGAGAGGGACCAAGCCGAGATCGCTCATGGTTGGGGGCAGGGTCGAGCAGCCCCCTGCACCCAAGCAACACGAGAGCACTGAGCGCTCCAATGCTGCTTTGCTTGCCTACACGATATCGCAATCGATGAACCGGAGCGTCAATTCCAGCCGCGCGAGTTCTAATGAGCCGTTGTCCACAGCTACGCCCCCTGCTGAGACGGAATCCGATATATTGCAAGAATCGGGCGACGACCAGGATGGCGCAACGGAGGCCCTGAAAGAACGCGTCGAAACGGGAGCTGAAACCCGAGAATTCTTCCCTGCCTCCTTTGCACACCAACCGACCCAGGCTGACGTCGGCGTTGCCCGGAAAATGGTCCTTCCACCCGCCAATCCAACTGTGATCAGAGTCAAACCAGCCCCCAGCCAAGTCGGTGATGGACCGCCCAGAGAAGAGGCCATACCCGCCAATGTAGGGGCCACCCTACCTGCGCCTGAGATCCCTGCACCGCGGCCGACGATCGAGAAAGATACACATCCGTTGGTAGAGGATATGATCGACCTTTCGATCCCGCCACTGGCAAAGGTCGCTCCTTCCAGGATAGCTGTGTTGACGGAGTCGGAACGTAATATGACGGTCGAAGAGTGGATACGCAAAGAAATTGAGAGGGAGTATGGACTCCTCAAAGCAGATGGCGAGCGACGAATAGCAGATTTCAAGCGACGTGCCAGGGAAGCCCGAAGTATCATCGAGTCGCTATAGCTTTCAGCAGGGTGGGACCGGTGAGGAGACAGACCCCTTCGCTTCTGTCAATGCTGTTGGTTATTGCAGACGGACTTGACGCAATCACGCATGATTATATCCGCCCCTTATCTATAGATGGACTTCGAAACGAATCCTGAACATGGACTCCAATTCATTCAATGCGCATGTTTTCACTCGCGTCTGTACCGATACCAGATGTGTTTCAACGCCATTCATTTATGTACTGTACGTACTTTTCCGACCGTAAGTTCAGCCGGCCGAGGGGGACCTGGGGACGCGTGCTTATCATGGTCAGATTATATTGTCTCACGGTCAGATATCATAATTCTCGCGGTTAGAGGTTCGGAGTGCCAAGGGACAGGGGTACAACAGGTTAGGGTGGCCCTGGGGACGCGGACCAACTCACGGTCGTAAAAGTACAGTAATGGCACCCGCTGAATTCGAAGACTCGAGTCGAACGTGGTTTCGCCCGATGGGCGCTTGATCAACTCTGATTCACAACACTGCGCAGCTTGGCGAATCGCGATCTTCGACTTCAACGTCGACCTCTCTCGTTCAACGTTTCACTTGAGATCATGAAGGACGAAGAGCCGAATACGACGACCGATAATGGCGCTTTGCCTGTATCCAGAAGCTATCAGCGAGAGATGCTCGCGGAGAGCTTGCACAGGAACATTGTGATCGCCATGGACACGGGTAGCGGGAAAACACACATCGCGGTATTGAGGATCAAGTACGAATCCGAGCGGGAGTCCAAAAAGGTATGACCACGGCACGGAGTTCAAGTGTCTGAAACCGACGTGGCATCTTTCAGGTTTCCTGGTTCGTAGCACCTACCGTTGCGCTGTGCGAGCAGCAAAGAGAAGTGCTCGCCACCGCGCTACCCGTGTCCGTGGGGATTATTTCAGGATCCCTGGAACCCGACCAATGGAAGGATGCCAGGATATGGCAAAGAGTGATTGAAACCAACCGAGTCATAGTCAGTACTCCTCAGGTCCTTCTCGATGCTATGCGCCATGGCTACGTTGACATGGGCCAACACATAAACCTCCTGATATTTGACGAAGCACATCATGCAGCAGATAAGCATCCTTACAACTTGATCATGAAAGAATTCTACTTTCGTCTCCCGCCTCGGGGTACGGGGGAAACGCCTTTGTCGGCTAACAGCAGTATCAATCGAGAAAGACCTATGATACTGGGACTCACTGCTAGTCCAAGTTTCGGCGGAAATCTTGAGAAGGCTTTTGCGTGCGTTGGTTGTGATCCCTTAGTCCTCTATCATTTGACCATTTCCCAGGATCATCGAAGCAAATCTGGACAGTACGATCAGAGCGCCGCGGATCTTCCGCGAGGAGCTCGCAGCTCATGTCCATCGTCCCACCTTCAAACATGTCCTTTATCCTTTACCTACAGAAGACTACGGCCGACCGAGCTCCAGGAATGCTCAAGCGCTCAATGCTGTGGTCGCGTCACTAGACATCGGCCAAGACCCATATGTGATCTCTCTGCGCCAACAACTTCAGCGAGCACTTCCTGGCCCTGAGAGAAATCGCATCGACCAAAAGCTCAGTAAAACGATCCAGAAAAAAGATTCATACTCTCACAAGGGCTTACGGGAATTCGCTCGTGCTGCTCTCGACATCTGCTATGATCTCGGCCCATGGCCTGCCGATTGGTATGTTCGCAAGGTCATCGAGCGCGCACAAGCGTCCGGCGAATCGTTCAACACAACGGGTATGTCATCTTGGCATAATCGGTGGCGTGGAACGGAGAAAACATACCTTCTCGAACTCTTGGGTCGTGTTAACCTGGACGATCCGGTGGACTTGGACGACGAGGCTACACTGGTGAACGGTTGTTCCGAGAAGGTAAATCTGCTCATAAGCTCCCTCCTATCGGAGAAGTTGGCCGCAGAGGAGGACCACGAGCTGTTTACCGGCCTTGTCTTTGTGACCAGGAGGGACAGCGTCTTAGCGCTCGCGGAGATTTTGTCGAGACACCCTCGCACAAGGGGCGCCTTCAAGGTTGGATGCCTTCTTGGCAGTTCCGATAGTGTGAAACGCCGCGCATTCCTGGACATTACTCGGGAACTGTTAGTGCAATCTCAAACGGAAACACTAGAGGACCTCAAAATCGGGGAGAAGAATTTGATCATATCTACGGCGGTTGCTGAAGAAGGCATAGATATTCAAGCTTGCGGAGCCGTTTTCAGGTGGGATCCTCCTCCCAACATGGTCAGCTGGGCCCAGAGCCGAGGAAGAGCGAGAAAGAAGAAGAGCACTTTCACTCTCATGTTCGATGACTCCGGCGCGCACGCTAAAATGGTGGAACAGTGGGAACGCTTGGAGAGGGAAATGATGAATATGTATTATGATCCGAGTCGAGATATGCGAGAACCGGAAGACGGAATGGGCGAGCACATCGGCGTCGACGAGGTCCTCGAGTTCAAGGTGCCCTCCACCGGGTAAGTCTTGTTTATGAACTTGCTCATCCTTCCTGACACCCACTCGTCTAGTGCATTGTTGACTTTGCAGTCTGCTGTCACCCACCTCAACCATTTCTGCGCATGTATTCCTGGAGGACAGCATGCACCGATCTACGACATAGACCCCCCGGACCTTCCCGAGGGATGGCACGCTACGCAAACGACGTTCACGCCCTATCAAGGTCCTTGGGGATGCGTGGTGATCCTCCCTCGTCTCCTACCTCGCCACCTGCGCGAGTTTCGGGTGGGGCGAGAGTACACCAGCAAGGCATCCGCTCGCAACCACGCTGCTTTCTTCGCCTATCGCTCGCTCTACGAAGCTGGGTTGCTTAATGATCATTTGCTGCCCATCACGAGCGTCATAGAACCAGAGTTAGTGGAGGAGATCAAGCAGCTACTATCCGATATAGAGAAACGTGCTGGTACCGCAACCGTCTCATCGCAGATGGATCCCTGGGCTCCGCTTCCTAATGCGAAGGGGTTATGGAAGATGACCTGTCAAGTTGACGGTTTGCCCCCACTCCAGTTGCTCACTTACAGTCGTCCGCGTCTCTATTCAGAAGACCCTCCATCGAATCTGTATCCGGGATATCGTCCACCCATTTCCATGCGGTTCTTCGAACCCGAGCGAATGGATGCGTCTGCCCACGAGATCGACAGCGCCCGACGTTTCACAAGGCGCCTCTTCTGGGCGATCCATCATGGAAGGATGGCCTGGAATGAACTCAACTTCGCGTATATAATCCTGCCCCTTCCTGGCATCGATCCCCAGTGGCATGCACGTCGCTCGTTTGGGCTGGAACCGGACGCAGATGATCGGGAAGTTATTCGCTTGAACGCGGCCATCGCAGGGGAACAATTCGGCTATCCAAACGACCTCAACTTGGTCGTAGAAGAATCGTCCAAAGGCCGCCCTACGCATTGGTTCATGCAATGGCATTTTGATCAGTTGTCCACCGTGGAAGAAGAGGCAATGCGCTCCCGAAACCCTGAGAAATACTCCGATATGCCCATTAAATACCCTTTGTTGTTATTGAAGCCAGGATCCCGTCGACACAATATGCTCATTCCAAGAACGCTGGACGAGGTCCCATCTTCGGATGCCAAGCCTATTCTTCTCCCCGCGGACGCAGCGACAGCCATACTCCTATCTCAGGCCGAATCAGAATATGCACTCCTCCTGCCCTCTATCTTGCGACGCTTGACCGTGACCATGACCGCTGCATCGTTGCGCGAGATGCTGTTTCTATCACCCAGATTGAGGAGTATCCCTCTCGATCTGCTCACCGCGGCGATCACGGCTCCAGTCTCGGGTGAGATAAGGAATTATCAGCGTCTAGAGACCCTTGGGGACACCGCGCTCAAGTTCATGGCGTCCATCAGCCTCCTGACGGACTACCCCCTATGGCATGAGGGATACCTGAGCAAGAAGAAAGACCACGCGGTAGCGAACGTAAGACTAGCCAAGATCGCACTATCCAAGGAACTATATCGTTGGATGATACGGGATCGTTTCATAGTCAAGAAATGGCGCCCAAAGCTTGCAGAGTGGCAGAAATCTTCGGGTGACGAGAAGAAGATGCCGGAGTCAGAAGTAGACACCAACGCCGAGAAAGGGCGAGGGCAGCCTCAACTATCCATGAAGATGCTAGCGGATATCGTTGAAGCAATCATAGGCGCCGCCTATCTCCATGGCAGCTTCGACTTGGCCGTTGAAGTTACGCGGTTGTTTGACATTGGAATTGACATCAAAACACCTCCGACATGCATCGAGCGCATACTTGTCCGGGCACAGGCGTCCGTAGATGATCTCCGGGAAATACCTTCACAGATCGACGTTGTGGAACGCATGCTCGGCTACAGCTTCAACAACAAAGTGCTCCTCGTCGAAGCCCTGACTCATGCGAGTCTTCAAGGCACTGAGGGGACGATATCCTACGAGAGAATGGAATTCCTGGGGGATGCGGTTCTCGACATGGTGGTTACCGACTACTTATACCGGAGGTCCGACAAGAACTACGGACCTGGACACATGCATCTTCGTAAGCAAGCGGTCGTCAACATGCACTTCCTTGCCTACGTCTGCTTTGGCATCTCGACCGAGCTCGAAGCAGCTATGGGCTCGTCCGACGGCGTGGGAAATACATCGATTCGCAACAGTAGCCAGAGAGTGTATCTCTGGCAATGCCTCCTTCATTCGAGCCACAGAATTCTCGATGATCAATCAAATGCTTTCACTCGCTACCAGCGCAACCGGAAGGCTTTCGATCGTGCCTTTCAGCATGACACTCTATTTCCTTGGACCGCGTTGACGCAGTTGCAAGCGCCGAAGGCGCTTAGCGATGTAGTCGAAAGCACCATCGGCGCCGTCTTCCTGGATAGCGGAGGGAGCTTCGAAGTCATCCAGAATCTCCTCCGCAGGTACAGGATCCTTCCAACGCTGGAGCGGATCGTTGACTGCGACGTTGACGTCCAACATCCTGTTTCGAGATTGTCGATATGGGCAGCGAAAGAAAAGAAGAAGGTCAAATATGATTTTGACAAGGCCGACGGACGTATTAGCTGCGCCATATACATCGACGAGCAGGAGGAAGTCAGGGTGACTGAGCCATACCGCGGACGTATCAGCCAAGCCGAAGTCAAGTTCATGGCGGCAGAACAAGCGATTAGAAAGTTCAGAGTCATATCGGCGGATAGTATGCTCTGGGAGATGGAGGGCGTTGGGCACGATAACGAAGGTGATGAGGAAGAGTCAAACGATGAGGAGGGACGCTATGATTCCGGATATGATGCTTCGGTATTGGATGTGTTCTAAGCTTGACTCACAAAGCAGATGCGAGAATACCAGTAAACTTAGTCGGAGCGCTCCAAATATTGTCAATTGCCAACGCCGATACTCTTGTTTGGTGTGGGATCGATTTTCAGCGTACGGGCACTCGATGCCGGCGCTAAGTTCATTCAAGAGCACCGCAGTGTCATCGGAGCTAGTGACAGTAGGGAGATACTTACATACACAGGGATCATTCCATTCATATGGA
Source organism: Punctularia strigosozonata HHB-11173 SS5 (assembly GCF_000264995.1). Taxonomy (NCBI): domain Eukaryota; kingdom Fungi; phylum Basidiomycota; class Agaricomycetes; order Corticiales; family Punctulariaceae; genus Punctularia; species Punctularia strigosozonata. The sequence goes on from NW_006767434.1 coordinate 2,521,320, forward strand.
CACGTCCCGTGGCAGCCTCTGCGCAGACACCAAGCCCCCGTCTTTTGCCTTGATCAGGCGGCTAAGCCGTACGGGAGGACTCGCAGGATGTCCTTGGCTTCCTTTACATCGCTAACTCACAATACCACCGTCGTTCGTTCAGCATATTCATCCTACTCCCCAGCACCTACTATCAGCATTCTGAGCAAGGAACGACCTCCGGTGGCATGGACAGGTTCATTCAATTCAACTGACCTCGCCGCGTTCAACATCTCTCGGATCTCCTCCGGCAAACATAACCTGCAAGTCGCGAAGGCGGACCCAAGCAATTCCACCGCGTCCGAGCGTCTTGAAGGGGGACCGAAGACGTTCTACGATGCGTCCGTCATCTCCGTCCTCTACCCTGCGGGCTCCGTCAACCCAGGCGCTTCGGACACGCCGGTCGGCGGCGCTCAGTTCTACTCTAATCCTCTCGGTGTCGACCTACTCTCTGCGAAGAATGTCTCTTTAGAATACAGCGTCTACTTTCCAGCCGAGTTTGACTTCGTCCTAGGCGGCAAGCTTCCTGGTATTTATGGCGGACACGAGAGCTGCTCTGGCGGAGACGACGCGCTCGATTGTTTCAGCACGCGCATGATGTGGAGGAAGGACGGAATGGGCGAACTATATCTGGTACGTCCTGCGGTCTATTTCACTTCTTGGTTTGTCGCCGAATCCGATCTATATAGTACGCACCGAAGAACAAGCAAACGGAAGGTCTCTGCTCTCTTCCTCCCAAGTCCATCTGTGCGTCGTCGTACGGCCTGTCCATAGCGCGGGGCATATTCTCGTTTCCTCCGGGCCAGTGGACTCGGCTTCGGCAGACGGTCGTCTTGAATACCCCGGGACAGCAAGACGGCGGCTTCAAGCTCGAGGTGAACGATCGCGTCGTGCTGGAACGGGATGACGTCTACTACCGTGGACCCGTGGACGAAGACGAGGAAAGTCTTGAGGAATGCAACGAGGGAGAGAGCGAGGCCGAAATCGTGAATGCGCTGGACAGCGATGTCAACTTATCCGTGTTCATGACCGCGGATGGACTCGTCGTGCTAGGCGATCCCTCCCGTGCGGCTGCTGACAGCCGGACCGATCTGGACGTCCCGGACGGTGGATCGGATGAGAAAGCGGTTCCTGATGCGACGAGCTCCGTTTGGTTCACTCCGGAGGGACTGGTCGTACTCGGTGATTCACAGGTTTTGGGTCTTGCAGCGGAGGACGGCGGAGATTCCGATCCCGACAACGGCGCGTCACCCATCGGGTTCTCGGGATTGTTTTTCAGGTAGCCTCTTGTGCTTAGGGATATTCACGACGTGCTCGACTCACTCATCACATATAGCACATTCTTCGGGGGCCAAGGTTCGCAATGGGCAACGCCGAAGGATCAGTACGTCTCATTCAGGGATTTTTATATGACGATACACGCGTAATTCTAGACCACTGTGCATCTATCGTACACCTGGAATCTATCTTCCCTTGCTACTCGACTTGTGATACATGAAGTGTGGTTCATCGTGCGACTGGTCTCAGCGGCCCGCTACTGGTCATCACGTTGATAGAACCCGCGGTGAACGTTGCTGTTCGTGCCGTGAGCTGAACGCACGGCGGTGAACGTAATTCAAACCGCACCTTGCATTAGGGTCGATAGCTTTCAAGCTAATGCAGCTAGAGACGTGAATGAGATGACCTCTCCTACGCCTCACGAACGCAGCGTAGAGGCTGGCAGCAAGTAGAACTACGCCCGCGCTGACGAACGTAGGGATATGGAACTGAGAGGGTCTGGAGAAGACGGCCGTTAACGCGTAGGATAGTAGCTCGGCCATGTTTTGGAACGATGCTTCCACGGACGAGAAGGAGCCGCGAGCCTCGGGTTCAACCTCCTGTATAGGTGATGTGAGGATCTCGAATGACTGCAAGCGGCGCGCCGTACCTCCTGAACGATAATCTGCACGCAGAGGTCGAAGCCCCAAAGGCCAACGCGGCTGAAGATGACACCGACGACGAGCCCGAGCGCGCCGGAGAGAGGACCAAGGCGAGAGCCGCGGTACCAGCTTAGCGCCGCCACGAGGCAGACCGCCTGCCAGGTGACGAACCAGAGCCCGGCGCGGATCGGGCCCACCTTGCGCATGGCGCGCGGTGCAAGCCAGGTCGCGGACATCTCGAACCCGACGGAAACGGCGCGCATGAGGCCGATATGCGTGGGCGTGAAGCCGGCGCTGAGGAGGTAGGTGACCATCTGCCCGCCGAAGGAGAGCACGGTGAGGTAGAGGAGCGAGAGCGCGAAGGACGGCAGGAAGTCGCGGTGCTTGACGTAGGCGACTATCGAACTACCTAGAGCGCCCACTCGGGATGCGACGGTCCTCTGCTCGGACCCATCCACGTGTGCGGCTATGAGCTTAGGTTGTTGGAGTGCTGGCACGATGTCGTAAACCTAGATCTGTTCGTCAGAGCCAGGGCGGATGGCACACGAAGGACAAACGAACCTTTGCTACAGCGAAGTACTCCATTCCGACCGAAATGATGTTCAGGATGAGTGTAGTCAGCAGCGCTACGTGTATAGATATCCCGGATAACAGGGCTATGCAGAGCGGACCGACCAACTTGCAGAAGAGGTCGATGCGACGCATCTGCGAGTTAAGCGCTGCGCGGCTGGATAAGCCGACGTTTCGCATACAGACTGTCGGTATGGGCCCTCACTCTGCAAGCTGCAAGATGACGCCTCGGCAACCACGATGACCTGGTATGTGAAGTCAACGACGGCGTGGAGGACAGGGGCGGTGATAGCATATAGCATACCCAATCCCGTTCGACCGATACGGTGTTCATGATTGAACATAACTTCTCTACACAGGCGAGGGGTGCCAGGATGATCAGTAAAACGATCTGTAGTTTCGCACTTGCGAGGCCCGACACGAGCAAGAGAAAACCCAAGCAAGAGAGTATAGTAGATGCGCGCTGTCCTAAAATCGAGAACCGCACGACCTGCAGCCGGTCTCCTGTATCCACGTAACGTCCTAAGACAGGGCAGATGATGATGGCGGCGCCTGCCCGGACGAGAGCGTAGATCGACGCCGGAAGGAGGGTATCGGGGTATACGGCTGCTAGGAAGAGCACCGCGCCAAACTCAAATAGACGAGAGTTCCACGTCGAGAAGAAATGGGAGATATAAAGCCTGCGAGCGATGTGCTGCGACTGTTGGCTGGACGAATTGAAGTTGGCGGGGTTGGAAGACGTGTCAAGGAAAGGGGCTTGCTCTGCGTCGGCCTCCATAGTCAGGGCAAAACTCGAAGGACGAGGCTGCCGTCGATATATAGACCGATCATCACCGCCGTCTGCTCTGGACGAGTCGTAAGATGATGATGCATTCGAGGACCGTCCGTGCCGAGAGCGTGGGAAGCATGGTCGACGGGCAGAGTTGCCTTTTCGGGGAGCTTTGGTGCGATTGCTTCGTCACTGTCGCTACTGCCCACGACGTCCATAGTGCGCAGTGCGATGGCCCTCTCCGACGCCGTCTCATGGCCCACCGCCGACGTCCCCGCCGACGCGCCCCTCATCAAGAAGCCCACCGGACGCGCCCGCCATGACTACTCGACCGCCACCGCCATGGGCTTCGATCTCCAGAACGCCGCCCAGAAGGCCGAGTACGAGAGCATAGCGGTGCGTGCACCCGATCGTCCGCAGGGATTCCCTCGTGACATCGCCACCAGAAATCCGTCCGGGCACACGCCGCGGTGCTCCTCGACAGGAACAGACCGTTCGGCCAGCAGGACTTTACCGCCCTGCAGGGCCTCAGAGCCCAAGTGAGCGAGTCCCTGTGCAAGACCATTCCGCCGACCGATCTCTGACTGCTCCCGCACACCCAAGGTCGAGAACGAACACCCAATATTGAAGAGATACGAAGCACTATGGCCCGTGGACGATCTCGCGCGGCAGTATTGGGAGAACTATCGCAGCCACGAAACTTCCAAGGTAAATCCGCCAACACCGTCGAGCGCGTTCCTGTGTGCTTAAACTTCCTCACAGCGCAAGAGAGGCAAAAGCGGTAATGCTCCCAAGCGGTCCTCTTCACGCAGCGGCCAATGCTCATGCTGCACGACAGATGCCAACGGCGCCCCTCCCCCGGAAGCGTCTATCGAACCTCCAAGAGATGGGGGGCCATCACAGAACGCGACGGCTCCGGATCTGAACATCGATCCAGATCTCGTACACACCCCACCTCCCGTGCACACCGACTCAGCTGAACCCCCACTCAAGCGCATCTCAAAATCAAGCGCGAACTCCAGCGTATGAGCGGCCCACCTTCCGTATCGCTGCCGTCTGACTCTTGCATTCAGGAACTGCGACGCGTCAAATCTGCCCGATTCGAGTGCCATATCTGCGGCGCTACATTTACTACGCGAACGAACTGGCAAGGTCTGCTCTCCGAAACTTTCGGTCCTTGCCCCTCCCGCTTATCTCGTCTCAGGGCACCTCGACGCTCACACCGGACACAAGCCTTACGTCTGCGCCCACAATTGCGGAAAGACCTTCACGCGCAAATCTGACTGCAAACGGCACGAACAGACGGTGCATGACCCTGACCCCCATTTCGTCTGCGAGACATGTAAGCGCAGCTTTGCCCGACGAGATCACTTCCAGAAACACTGTAGGTCTCATAGAACAATCTCCGACCTCGTCGCTGATAACATTTCCTCATCAGCTCGGGAATGTGATTCATCGGCCCCCAGTCAGGCTGGCCCGTCCACCGCTGGCCCGTCGAGCTTACCATCGGAAGGACCCCCAGCGCCTATACCGTCAGGCCCGCCGATCGCCGGCGGAGTGCCCCCTGGCTCCCAGGTTCCGCCCGATGTTTCAATGTTCCCGCAACCTCCGGGCGGCATTATGGTCGCTGCAGCGGTACGCCCTGACGTCGGCGTTGACGCCGCCTCGACGACGCAGCCTGCTGTGGATCCAAGTTCAGACCCCTCGTCGTCTCTCTTACCAAAACCACCAGGCCGAGCGCGACGTGACTACAAGATAGCGGAAGCAATGGGACTGAACTCCGACAATAGTATGGAGTACAAACAGATATTGGTCCGTGTTACCGGCGACGGCGTGCACCAGGTGGCTGATTCGTTGTTGTCCCTCTCAGAACAGTGTCAGGAACCTATGTAACGAGCATCTGGACATGAGCAAGACGGCGAACAACCAAGAAAAGGCTCGCATCAGCAGAGTCAAAGAAGAGGTGTGTGTCCGTCTTCCACAAAGGCTAGCGATCCTGACGACGCCGCTTTCAGGCCATTAGAACACATCCACTGCTCGCTACTTTCAAAGACGTATGGCCAGTGGATGACCTTATCCACCAATACATCGAAAATCACCGCTCACACCAGCTGCGCAAGGTCAGTGTTCGTATATATACTGCGACGGCCCATGGTGATCCATTCTACGATAGAGCATGCAAGTCACCTCCACCGATGCGAAGGCCCGAGCTAGCAGTGTTACCCAGGTATGACCAATGATCTGCCTCAGCAAGCAGGCGTCAATACGACTCTCTTCATAGGATTCTATATCTTCTTCCGTGCCCATAGGAGGCCCTTTGGCACAGCTCAGTGGTCCTGTCCCCGTAGGTCTCATTCCAGGGCTACTGCCACGGGTGACCGTGCTTATACATTCCGTAGGCGCTTATGCACAGGATCAGTCCATTTCCACAGCCTTCGCCTCCCTTACCCGAATTTGTGCATCTGTCCTTGACCGGGGTGCAAGTGAACCTCATAGGGCCGTTCAACGGCGGAGCATATGCGGATATATATACGGGCACGTGGCAAAACGGCCAGGTTGCCCTGAAGCGTATTCGCACTTTCGTCGCGGACACCCATCATGAGGTAGTCTGAATATTACGTGGGTACAGCGATCGACGACGCTCATGTCTTCGCTAGTATCAACACAGGGTGAAACGGGAGCTTTCGGTATGGCAACAGATTATGAACCATCCTCGGATCCTGCCGCTCTTCGGGATAGATTACACGTCGGTGCAGGGATTGCCCTTTCTGGTGTCTCCGTGGATGCATCGTGGAACGCTCCTGCATTACCTCTCCTTGTCCGATCGCATGAAAGCACCCATAGAATCCCTAGTACGTACTCGTTTGGGTGGACCAGAGCAGCTCTAGTATTGACCATCCATATTCCATCAGCTCTTCGAGATAGCCGATGCGGTCGCTTTCATACACTCTAGAGGCTTCGTCCACAATGACCTAACAGCCGTGAGCCTCCCTCTCAGGTGAAACAAGGACGACTAATCTCACCTCCATGAAGTCCAACGTTCTCCTTGACCACGAAGAACACGTCCGTCTGGCCGGTTTCAGCCTGGCCGATTTACCAGGACAAGCCCACGGCGAGAGCATGAGGTCGCCCAGGCGTCTCGCACCGGAGCTCCTCCACCCGGAGAAGTACCCAGTAGAGGGCCCGACCCCTTCGTTTGCGACGGACGTCTACGCCTTTGCTTCTCTTTGTCTGGAGGTACGTCGAATGCGCGACCGCTCGGGGGGCGCAACGTATCGAAACGTACTCATCGCGCCTGCAGGTATACACCCTTCGAATGCCTTTTGCGGATTTCCGCCTCGATGCCCAGGCTTTGTACGAGGTTGTCCAAGGTCGTTATCCGCGCCGGCCGACACCGGAGGAGTGCGGCGGTCGGGCGATCCCTGACGCTATCTGGGCCCTCATGGAAGCATGCTGGGCGGCGGCGGCCGCGAGACCCAGCATGTCGGACGTGGTGCAACTGTTGGCTACCTCCACTCAGCAAGTGCCAGTGGTGCCTGCACCGACACTGGCTGCACCGACACTACCTGAACCAACCCCGCCTACACCGACGGGTTGATCCTCTCACAATGTCCCAGAGCTCTCTCTGGAGCCTACGATCATGCCAGGCAAACCTGTTGTACATATATGTGACACTAACTTCCATACGTAGTAATGCGTTGTATTCCTCTTCAGACCGTAATCCCCCTTTCCTGAAGCCTTTGAGCAATCAGGCTGTGAGCTGCGATTGCGCTCCTGGTCCAGCGACCCGGGATACTTGGGTCGTCGCGCGACTGATCAGACTCATAGAACACCTAAATAGAGAACGTTAGCAGAGTATTCGCCTGGAAACTTGGCTGGGTAAGGCATGTCGGACCTCGTAGCTCATCGGACCTCTCCAACCGCTCCGCAGTACGGCCTCAACCACGTCGACGACCGGAAGGTAACCGCCGTATGACGTCTCTTTCCCTTTGCCTACACAGGATCATATATCAGAGACACTACATGATATATGGCAGCGCAGTCTTGCCTTCGACTGCGTCCTGGTAGGGTATTGGCCTCCAGCTATTGCTCCACGCATACAGCGGCGGCAAGCCCTGCTCCTTGGCGGACTTGACCAGATCTTGGGGTGACACGTTCAACGAGCCATCCGAGATCTGAAAATAGAACACTTTGTCGCGCATCCTGCCACCGTCCGCCTCGAGTGCTGCGACGAGGTCCTTGAGCGAGCTCGCAAGCTGTAGGGGCGCCATGGATGAGATTTGGCGGTTGGGCGCAGTCGGGTCCGCATAGGCGCGCGCGCAGATCTGAAAGGTGTCGAAGCAGACGCCGAAGTTGGGCCGGTCGACGGCGGCGCAGATCGCGAGGACGTCCTGCCAGGTGTTGTTGTGCACGCCCCAGGCCCACATCTCATAGGCTCTACGTGGCACTCGCGTCAGGTTTGCGATGCCAATATAAGAAGGCGAAACAGACTCAACGCACATTTTGACATTGACCTTGGCGGCTTCTTCCGCAAGGTCTCGGAAGTCTTTGACTATGACATCCCTGTCCGGGCTTGACTCCGGGTCGTTCGAAGAGCCCACTTGCAGCATCTCTGCGCCTAGGGTCTGAAGGCTCATATATATAAGTACGCGCGACCGAGCACCAGCTCTCACTGGCTCACCTGAGCTACCTGCAGCCACGTCCTCGCTCTCGATAGACTCTCTGCATGTTTCGAAGGATCCGGGTAGCCTTCAAACTGGGAGAAACTGAAGATGCAAGTCAGAACGTTTCACATGCAGAGAATAGCGGATGTGTCCACTCACGGCATTAAGGTCAAGACCGATAGTCGCATCGAGCGGCAAAGGTCCCGCACGCGATTTGCGGCTTTCAGAAGCGTATCAACGTCACCCTTTCGATCCATGAGCAGGTTGTTCCAACGAAGTATTGCATCGTCATAATTGCGTACATCACCGTTCTTGCTGTCCCCAACTTTTCCTCCGCGATCTGCGCTACCGTAATCGGGGTATTCGCTCTGCGCGAACGCTTCGAGGTCAGGAAACGCAATTTCTACCGAATTGAACCTATTCAACCGACTTCACGGTGAGTACGCGTGCCAAGAGCGGCGCTAGGTGAACCATCACCCAGCGTCAGCGATCACCCTCAATTTCAGAGCCAATGTATGAGATGGGTGCATCCCTGCGGACGCGGTCGCGTATGCAAGCATAATTTTCTGAGCCATCGTGCAGACGAGTGAAGACGTTGAGCAATTTGAAGCCAACTTTGGCGCTGGTATAACGCGCCATGGTCGAGCTCAACGTCATCGACGTTTACGTCGCAGCTTGGCGGAAGGAATGGAGTGGTACAGCCACGTGGTTCCGGGAGAGGGAACACCGAAGCGCGCTGCCCCACGGTCCTCGATGATCCTCGACAGCGAGACCGAGGCTTCGTACTGAGGCAGCCCGCATGGAAGCCAAGGCCGTACATGGATACTCGTCTCAGATCGCTCGTCAACAGTCGACTGTCATCCTATTCACATCCACTCGCCCGCACGTTAATACCGGGAAAGCCCTCCATCTCGTAGTCATTCAAGTTGCCGGTATCGGAAGGGGCGCCGGCAGGCAAGGCTCATCTCGGAAAGGCCAGAATCTCATTCTATCGACTCTGAACATGCTTCAGTGAGACCAGCTGGGTTAATATACCGGGATGTTCATCATTGCATGCTAGCTCGAAGGCATTGCAGGCGCCCACCCTGTCAATTTCGGTGGTGTCAGCGACAAGAATAGCTTTCTCATCACCAGAGCGTCTGCAAAACACTTCTGATCTCCATTCCGCAGCCTGTGTCTTTGTTGCCTCTGACAGACCCGGCAGTCCGAATCTTCGCATGAATTTTCGCGATGCAAAACGGCGTGCAGGCTGTTCTAGCGTTGCCCAATCGCGGAATACCCGAGAGCTTCCAGATGATCTACGGATGCGAGACTCGCGCATGGCTGTTGCGCTGCACGGCTTAATCGAAAATCGAACTCGAACATGTTCTTGTCCTCTGTCCAGTCGTTCCTTCGATATCCCGTCAATTTATCGTGCGCCACGGGAAACTCATCCATATTTTTTGCTTGAACGGTGAAGTCCATATGCGTTTCCTTCAGGAGGTGGCGCCGTCTCTGAAACCACTTCTCAGTAATCGTCTGTGCTTGGAATTTCTGAGACCACTTCTCAGTAATCGTCTGCGCTTGGAAATGTTCGAGTGCTGACGTAAAGCGACCATCGGTGGACCATAAAACGAGGCGAGAATGCAGTCGTCCGGAGCAGTGCACTAGTCCAGCACGTCTACCAAGAGGTCGTTCATCAAACACCATGCAGCTCTCTCGCATTGCCTCCTTCTTCTTCGTACTCTTGACATTCGCTGTCTTTGCCCTCGCAACCCCGGCGAAGAGGGCGGCGTCTTCTGCCGAGATTGAGTCTATCCTCACCAACCTGCAGTCGGAGCTTTCTTCCATCGGTCCGTGGTGGCCCCTAATGTGTCTGGCTTTTGCTCATTGCGCCGTGATCTCGAACAGGGTCCAAGGTCACCAACGGCCAAGCGTCCAATGCCGCGATCGCCCCTCTTATCGACGAGATGATTGCGGGCTTCCAAAAGGCCTCCTCGTCGGTCGCTGGACACACGACGGAGCGCTCTGAGGAGATAGTTGAAAGGCGCGACCTCGGCTCCGACCTCAACGATGTGATCAAGCAGCTCCTCGACGTAAGCTCAGATTGCAGCCCACATACTACTCATGTTCTGACGCTGTCCCATAGGCAATCACCATGCTCTTGGACAACATCGCTAACGCCATTCCAGACCTCGGCCCGGTCATCACCGACATTGAAAATCTCCTGGATCAATTGTTGGGCGACCTCTGAGGTATATCATACCTCTTCTTCGCCGGCTCAACTTGCGACGCGCCCATACACTTGGCGGACACAGCGAGGGTTGATATATACAGGGCGATGTGAAAACTTGTTTTGCCGCGGACTCGTGAAATGATGACTATGTCTTCTTGTCAACTTCAGAAAATTTGCAGTATATGTTCGTCATGCGTTTACTGTTGACGGCACGCACCTGGGACACACTGCCAGGAGAATTATGAATGAACGATACGGTGGACACTTGTCCCGTCCACCCTCCTAAAGGGCGTGCCAAGGCTCAGTGTCGACCGAAGTGGCGGACTTTAAGCATGCTGTAGATTTGAATCATGAGGATACGTACAAAGATACTTCAAAACCCGCGTTGACTCTGCATTCCGCTACCCTCGTAGTATGAACAAACAGCAAAGTAAGCGGAAGAGCTCGCTGTGATGGGCGCCGATACCCACATTGTTAAACAAACATCAGGAAAAACCGGATTTGCTAAAAACCTCCTAAAACGTACTCAAACGTGCTCATTTAGTAGCTTTAGAGGGTTTCGGTACCCAATAAGCGACTCTTTCGATAGTCCGATTTTTCCTGATGAAAAATGGTCGCTTGCCGGGCCGTCGGATTCGCGCTCGATCAGCGACAAATGCAGAAGGCGTGGGCTGTTAGATCGACAGTCACGATGTGTATCGAATAGTCTGCTGTTGTGCCAGGTACAGGATCTACATGTAGTGGTACAACGTGCAAGCATCCCCGTACTAGCGGAGAGCATCGTCGGCTGTCTATCTAATGCTACATCTCGACAGTCTCATCGTCGCTCTATGATGACAAAAATACAGCTGCGATGTGCGATGTTGTCACAACAAGATGGCGCCTCTAAGTATCCCGACCGAGCGGGCGGCGTCAAAACGACTCCAGTAGGAAGGCGCTCTGCACCCAGACGGAGTCATAAATATGCGCGGACATGCAGAACGCGAGCAAGGGTTCGCTCTGGTGGAGCGTTTTCTGGCTGTGGCGGAAGGCGGCTGAGCAAGCGCTCAGTTCGACCACTCCTTGGACATGAAGTGCCACTTGATGGGGAGGACACCGTCGTCGAGATCGCCGAGCTGCTTGAACAAGCTGGGTGACAGGTCTGGCGTATCGATGTCAGCGGACTACTCAGGTCGCTGGTCGAAAGCGAGGATGGCTTACCGAGGCTGGTCGAGTCGCAACCGGGGCAAGAGTCACGAGTCTTGCCGTACGCGACGTTGCCGTTGTCGGTGTTGGTGATCTTGATCCACTGGTTGCAGTTGCCACCGGAGCCATAGATGTCAGACGAGATGGCGATGATGGCATCGTCGTCCGTGTCGGTATAGCCGCAGGCGCCGAGACCGACGTAGAAGTAGGTGGCCTGGCATTGCGTGATCAACATACAATTTCTGGGACCATCGGATGCAAAAGTGCTTACTTGGCCAGTATGGGTGGTGCGCTTGTCAAGCACCTCGGTCTCGTTAGAGGCGGTGGGGGCAGCCGAGACGGCAGCGCAAAGCGCGAGGGTAGCGAGGAAGAGACGGCCGAACATGTTTGTTGCTTTTTGGTCGAAGCAAAGAGTGTGAAAGATGCCGATCAATAAAGAAGGCAGGAAGCTTCTCGAGGGGGTACGATATACCAGCAAAGAGCGGTTTTCGAGAAGAGAGTATGCGGTGCCGACGGAAAGCAAGAGACTTCGAGGCTGGTCTTGCAACGTCGAGCTGAGGCGGTTTATATACATCGAGATCTTGCAGTTCTAGACCTGCTGCGTTGGCGAGGCGAACATGTGCCACCGCTGCAGCGACACCCTCGAAAATTGGTGCAAATGGAGGCGGAGCATCAATGACGCAGAACGAGACGTTACGGGGTACAGGAACCAATCGTTGCCGTCGGTCCCCGCTGAGATTTAGCATCGTGTCGGCCGCTCCAGACCCCGAAGCCCGAGTCTGTCCAAATCGTTTCGCCGACGCGCCTTTTTCGTCAGTGCCTTTTTCTCGGGCTGCGGTGCCTGGAGCTGCCAAGTGCCGGAAGGCGGGCGCACGCGATCGCCGAGACATCAGGAGCCGAGAGCCCAAATAGGCAATAGCCCCTCACCGTCCCCGCTTGCAGTGTTCAACTCGGCGGTTATCTGTAACGGCAACACGGAGTCAGCTTCATGTATACCAGAAGTTGTATTGCCCACATATAACATGATGCTTATCATGCTTGGCCTTTGACCAGAACGCTCGATTATGATCGTAGTCTGTAAACGATCGGTAATTCAATGCGAGAAACGCTACGTGCCATGTGTGGCTTGACATGTATCGAGCTGAAGAGCATTGAAGACAGCAGATGGTATCACCATGGCCGCACAGAACACATCTATGTCGTCCAAGAAACGAGGTTAATCCTGCCATGGTCCGGTTCATGTGCGGTTCATGACGTCAACAGACGTACACTTCTCCGGGACACAAGCTGTTGCCCGTAACAGGGACGTATTTCTGAAAGCCGATGGCGCACAACATGGAGGCCCGTGACCGGAAAAGAACCATTGTTTGCACACAAAGTCCGCGCTTCCGGAACGAGACACTATCAAGAACAAATAGGAGATTTGCTTATCAGCATTCAATGCGATTGAATCAGGCGTATGATAGTCGGGTGTCTTACCTCGCTCTTAAGGCGGGCGCGCCTATGTGCAGACTCAATCAGCTATTCCTTGACCAGTGATGTGCGCGATGAGTCTGGGCGTGATCTTCTGCGGTCCGGTTCCTCCATGCGGATACTCGCATTCGTTACGTACGGATACAAAAGCCGATGAGCGAAGGCCTTGCGTTGGCAGAGTTTCCTCCTCCAAGCTGCCACACTGCGAATGCTTGCCAGAGTTTGGTTCAGTAAGTTCAGCATAGCAACGACTGTGCGATGCTTATAACAACACAACTTATGGCCACCACCAGTTACCGGCACGTCCTCAGGCCTGGGCAGAGCCCTCACAGAACATGCCCTAGCGTGTGGAGACATCGTGGTCGCCACCCTACGCAAGCCTGAAGCCCTGGCGGACCTCTCGTCCAGGTACGGCTCGGAGGCTTTGCTCGTCCTCCGTTTGGACGTCACCAAAATGGACGAGCTCCAAGCTGCTTTCGGTAGAGCGAGAGAAACGTTCGGTAGACTAGACGTGGTCGTGAGCAATGCTGGCTACTGCGTACTGTCGGAGGTTGAGGGCACACCTTTGGACGTCGCGCGGTCGCTATTTGAAGTCAATTTCTGGGGAGCCGTGAACACTACCCGCGAAGCGGTCAAGTTTTTCCGCGAGGTGAACAACCCACCCGGCGGCAGACTCGTGCATATATCGTCGATGACGGGCGTCAATCCTAGTCCCTCTGCCTCCTACTACAGTGCAAGGTAAGATGCGTCTCAAGATCAACCAAGCGCTTATCGCTGATATCTACGCAGTAAACACGGTCAGACGCTATTATACAGCCAAGTGGTTGACGACTCACACACACTCCCATCCAACAGCGGGCGAGGGGCTTATGGAAGCAATGTCTGGGGAGCTCAATCCTGCTTGGAACATCAAGGTGAGTCGAACGAGATGGTTCCATTGGATCGTGCACAGGCTGAGGAGAGGCTAGGTCACCATCATCACGCTCGGTGCTTTCGAGACACGCGTGATGAAGGAATCACTCGTGCGCGTGCCCCAACATCCTGCGTACGCATACGAAGGCAGCTTCACGTCTATGGCGCGCCAGTGGACCGAGACGGTCACCTTACCGGGTGATATCACGAAGGCAGCCCGAGCTATTCATCAGATATCCGGCGACGACGACGTGCCCTTGCGGGTAGCACTGGGTGAAGACGCCATCGAAGCTGTCCTCACGAAGAGTGCAAGGCTCAAGGAAGAAGTCGAGAGGTCGAAACACTATTCCAGTGACCTGAAGGCAGACACCAGCCTTTGAAGATCGCCGCGCGCGGTGATACAAGTGGCTCCTGCCCATACCAGGCATTGAACCCGTACAACTAGATGTCGACCGTGTCGTACATAAACATGTCGGTCCCCATGTGAGACAGTTGCTTTGAGCCAGACTGCAGCCAAGTTCGACTGTGGTTTTGGACAAGAGACGCGTTCTTGCGATGGTCTGCCGGTTCGGCAAGCGCCGATCACTTAGGCGCTCGATGTTGCCACCTCCTCTTTCCATGTTTTTTCAGCCACCACTCCTATCCCTCCGCCCTCCTGTTTCCAGTTCTCGGAGATATGCATCTGGCACCCCGAAACCGAGTCCACCGTTAGGATCGCGTGCTGCTGTCAGCCCGGCTGCAGAACCGCCGACGGAGCGTTTCCGCTCACCGAGGGTTTACACTTTCCGCCGAATAGCGTTGGCGACCGCTATACCTGGTGAGTGCGCTTGTGCATGGCATGGATGTCTGCGAATACGCAGTTGACCGTGAGCTTTCCTAGCCGCAATTGTGTACCAGGTGTTCTTCGCAAAGTATGACCAAGAGGAACATGTCTTTACCCCTGTACGCTCGCCCGTCCCGTCGCCGGGTTCACACGTTGACTGTCATTTTTCTGTGCCTTGCACAGGCTCGGCGGTGGCTAGCGAGGCAGAAGGCCGCCTTTTTTGCCTTGAGTCCTGAAGAGCGTCGCATGTTGGAACGGCAGGCAGAGGTGGCCGCCTCTTCTCGATCAGAGCCAAGCAACTCTGTTCCGAATTCCGATACGAGGGTCCCGTAGTGTCTCCTAAACCACTTCGAACCGGAGGTCGTTCCGCGACAGGGCGGTCCCGGCGGATCCACCACTCGGACATGCCATCAAAGATTCCGAACACTCGCCTGAGTGTGCTCCGCAGTTTCTATGGTGCTTATTCGTGTGCTGAACCCATGCGACGTACTGGACCCTGCGCGCCGCGGTTCAGCGAGCACATCGTGTCGGGTTGCTCCCCCGTTGATCACGGCGGTTAGTCAACATATGTAACGCACGTACACATCGCTTCAGAGCATTGGGAATGGATGATTGTAACCGTCAATGTTAAGATAAGATGAGCTGGTATGTATGTTACAACTGTTCGATACGACTGAGAATGTCGACGACAGACCAAATGGCCCAGACAGGTATGGTACAGGAAATCGAAGGGGACCGCGTAAGAATTCATAAACTAGCTTGTGCGAACGAAAGCAAGTAATGTCGGAAATGCTGGATGAAGCGAAGAGGTCATGAACATCAAGATGAGGGTTCATTAAGAATGCTCGTAAGAGGGTCCTACTGTCCGTGAAAGGGGGTTTTAATGCGCTACTAAACGATGTGGAAAACATGCTGTTTACGCCATGACCGCCAAGGCAGCGATGGACATGGCGAAGGCGGTCATGAGAGTCGATTTAGCTGATCCTTGCCTCGCAGCACTGGTCACCTGAGTCACGGCGGCGGCTGAAGGCGACGCGGGAGTGGACGAAGACGCAGAGGAGACAAGTGATACCGAAGATGTTGCGACAGTGACAACTTGCGTGGAAGTTGCTGGGACTATCGTGGTAGATACCACCGGGGAGGTAGCCGTAGTCTGATCGGTGGTGGAAACAGAGGAGTCCGTTGAGCTGGCCGAATCGGATGAGGAGGTGCTGTCCGGATCCGATGCCGATGCCGATGTCGATGTGACAGCGGTGGAAGCCGGTGAAGAGGCTACGGACGTGGAACTGGCGACCGTCGAACTTAAAGGGGAGGACGATGCGGTAGTAGAGCTACTCGAAGTGGCTGATCCGCCGGTGATAGTAAACTTAGGACTGAGATTGCCAGAATCACCGAATACTGGAGCCGTTGTTCAAGCTCGGGTCGTTCCACTATAGAAGTCAAGGTTACTCACAGACGATGATGTAGTCATCTTTGGCTGGAACGTTAGGGACGGTGAGCTGCACGGACCCAGTCGTGATGTTGAAACCCTGAGCCAACGGCGAGTCCACATCGAGATGCTCGCTGTCATCGCCATCATCAAGGAAACCCAGAAGAATCTTCCCACTGATGTTAGTGATATTCTGGGGAGGAGGCAGCTCCGACGTGTCCCTGCACCGAGGAGATTCAAGCATCAGCACCTCAGACGATAACGGTGAGGTATCATGAGCTTAGTCCTCTACTTACCACGTCACCGTCACTGTCTGACCGACGGTCCACACCGTTCCCGTAGTCGGACTCGTAATTGGCGGAGCCACGACTTCCCTCTTGCCCACGTTCATGCGCATTACACCATTCCCGTTCATGTTCACTTGAGCCAACGGAGCCGAGGTCACTGACGAGACCATCGACAGCGCCAATGCAGAGAACAGGGCCATAGCGGATGACTGGGACACGAACATGATGGTGGGTGAAACAAGACGAGTGGAACGGTGCGCGAGGCGAACGACCCGAAGATGCAAGGCAGCTAACCCCGCCTTATATAGGGTTCGGCTCCCAAATGGCGCGATTTCCATTTTCAGGAGATTCCCACAATTGGCATAACGTGGCGCTCTCAAGATGAGACAACTCGTGTTCCATTATTGATGCCTGAAACTGGTGGACTTGACTTTCAAGACTATTATTGAGTAGGAAAAGTGGCTCATATCATGCGTACAAGGCTCGTTTAAATCGCGCTACGGCGTGCACCTCCTTAGCCTCCTCAGAGACTTCAAAAACATTGGGGCCTGGCAGTCAGCAAGAAGCGTGAGCAGTTGAGTGTACATATGGTCACTGAGTACTGAATCTTCAGGGTTTATACCCTGAATTCACGCGGGCTGACGTTTCATCGCGAACGCTGTGACATTCACCTACCGCATCGCCTTCCTCGCTAACCCTCTTTTATGCATGAGAGTCAGGAAAGTCCTGTGTACAAAGGCGAGGAACCAAGACGTCAATAATGGGGTGAAAACACCATCATCATGTTACTACATAAAGCTGCTGGTGCTTTCGGGAAGGTCTTGTGAATGCAATACCGGCGATCCGAGGCGAGTTGTTCTGCCTTCTTGGACTGCTGCCATCTCCAGCATATGAAATCACCTCTTCATTCCAAACGTTCAAGCTGGTCTACCAAGCGTTACTATGAGTACTGTTTATGCGACCCCGCATGCTCACGCGGTTGGGAAAGTTGACTTGATGGCGAACACCGCCACAGATATCGATCTCGCTCATTGACCCACGCTGATGTTGACGGTCTCGACGCCAAAGCAACCCTAAAGGGTCCTTCCGATGCCATTGCGCTGAGCATCGCGACACCATAATAAAGCGCCGTTAATCAATAGCGTGAAAGGGCAGGTGAGCTGATGACAGCTTGCTCATGCGCTCAAACGGCGGTCCAAAGACTCGGAACTGCTGCGGCTATCCCACCAGATAGATCTACAAACAACACAGTATCGGGACAGCCACACTCGGTCCAATCACTAGCACGGCATTTTATCTTCAAGGAATCGACCTTCGAGGTCGCGGCGGCGGCATCCACCTTGATTGGACTTGACCTCCGCAGATACACAGTGAAGACGATGACGTACCACCAAAGACTCCTCCTCAAAAGTCCCCTCCACCAACATCTCCACCCTCGTCGCCCTCAAGGCCGCCCTCGTCATCATCTCCTCCAAAATCCCCGTCATTGGATTCTCCATCCTCGTCCACGTCGTCGGCCTGGTGATACAGATCAATGCACTCGCTACGTGATTTAAAATGACATGACATACTTCACTGTCATTGTCCGCGTCATCAACTGTGAGCAAGCGATTGTGGCTTGAACGTATTCTGACTGAAGATACAAGAGCTAGTGACTTACCAAGCTAGTCGTCGTCATTTATTGAACGATGCTGTCATGAGCAACCATGACATAGAGAATATGATGTAAAGGCATACCTTCATCGTCGTTTTTGTTGCCATCTGGATCGTTGTTCTGGACATCCTGACGAATCTTTATCGCGCGATCCGCCGCCACATTGTAACTGAATTATATATGGAGACTAGGTTCTTACGACACCGATTGATAGCGAAAACATCATCGACTGACCGATCAGGGTGAGCAGAACGCTGAGTCTGTTAGGCTATGGCGGGCATTCAGTCCAGGACTACAGCAACGACATTGATGATTCATCACCGAAAGATCCCGGGTATAGGGAAGGTGTCTTGTTGTATACCTTCATGGCCTGAATGATGTGGGTCATACCTCCGGCAAATGCAATGATTTGTCACCACGAACCTGATCGAAGAACGTGTTTGTTGCGTGGGTCGGATCCTGCACCTCGGCGGCCGTGCCACATCCTTTGCTAGGGCACTGCTGGAAAACGCCTACCTAAGACTTGTGTAAGTGGCCACAACCAGCAAAAACTGCACGATATACCTAGACTATCCGCAGTGCTGAAATCAATGTTGTCTGCATGAGAGAAATACGATTATCGCTGTATGATCTGTAGCTTGCGAGTGAATTCATACTGCTGTGGCTTTCGACCTCAACATCGGTAAAGGTGTCACACTTCACGCATTATGCTCACTGACCCAGGCGGTTTCGAAGGCAGCTTGCAAAACTGAATCAGGGACTCCAGATTGCGTTCTGATCTGGTAGCTGGGACGTGCAGGGTAAATGAGGTGTACAATTACTAAGCATAGTTTCTCACATGAGAGACGCAATGGAGGGGTTGTGGGTTCTGTAAGAAACACATTGGGGTTGGCAGGACAGTATAGACAAAGACTGCACTGACGAGGGTAGGACATTTTGGCGCTTATCACTTGTAGACGGAAGAGTCTACGCGCCCATGACAGCTAGAAGATGAACAAGAGGGTATACACACATTTTCATCTGCCACGAGGACTGAGCTCTGTGGGCTGTTAAGATATTGTTGTTGCTAGTGACGCCTCAACACTTCCCACGCAGCAACGGCCGTGCCTGCCAATCACTTCGATGTATTGCTCTGCGGAATCGTGAATTTGAGGGGCCGTGAACAGCATGGAACGGCTCGAAATCGGTGATGTGGGCGCGCTTCTACAGGGAGCCTACTGTTGGCTGACAGTCAATGCGAGGATTCAATGAGGACGTTCATGAGATAGAATCGGATCCTGAAGCCTTGCGAAATGTAGCGTTTTCTGAATACCCGTCGAACAAACAGGATCGGCGAATCTAGCATCAAGCATAGAAATGATGAGATTACTACAAAAATGCTGTACATACAAGGTTCCACGATCGCTAGTAGTGTACAGAGAATACACGAGTTGCTTGCTTGTGCCTCAGCCTAGTTTGAATCGAAGGTGACAATTTTGCCGAAGGTTGAGCCGGTTCCCCAGATGCCGCGACGGAGGCAGGCAAGCTGGACGATCTATGTGAAAGGAGAGATGAGCCATCTGATAATCAGGTTAAAATAGATAGCTTTGCCTGTGAATGATCAATGAACAGGTTGGCTCGCGCGCTGTCCCGCCCCTAAAGTGAATAGGTGCGGAACTACTCGAAAACCTCCATTTTTTATTCATTCTGCAGCCTCTCTGTTATGTAGTAGTATAGAATCTAAGTAGAATAGACCAATCATGTACCTTAAACTGGCCCAGGAAAGTTTGACCATATTAGGAAAAGGGATTACCAAGCGGTGCCCAAGCTTAGTCAGCACATGACAAATCATGACTCGGCTGAGTCAGAAGCTGACTCAGCACTGCTAGGATTACTAATATGACTCAGAAAGCTGGCCTAGCTAAGGAGTATAAAATGTAGCCGAATCGGCATGAATGAGCAATCAATCAGTTCCCCCGAAAGTACTCAGCAGTCGTCTGCTAAACTCTCTCTCTGTCAGGACTCGAGTGCCTGGACAGCTTCCCTATCGACTCTATATCGACTCTATCGACTCTACACAGCCACCGTAGGCTGTTCGAAACCGTT
>NW_006767434.1:2542237-2543979 GCF_000264995.1 Punctularia strigosozonata HHB-11173 SS5
CTTCGCGACCTTAGGGAGCTCGTTGCTCTATCCAAACAAGACACCATCTCCAACATCGACGAATTCAGGAACTATGAGCGCAACTTCATTCGCGTCGGCGGATGGCTCCTAGGAAAAGGCAAGATCAACGAACAACAGAGCAACTACTATTTCTGGAAAGGACTACCCAAGACGCTGCGAAACCAACTGGAGCGAAAGCTCTATGAACTCTACCCCACTGACATTGACGTTACAGTGCCTTTCAAGAAGGAACACATCATCGCCGCTGCTGAAGTACTCTTCCCTAGGAATCGATTCGACATGGACGACTCTGACGACGAAGAAGATCTCGGTTTCCTCAAAAAGCGAACGCGCTCTAGAAAACCTCGCCTATTTGCAGGGTATAACGACGACGACGACTCAGAATCTGACACTCTAATAGAAGAATCAGATGATGAAGACCGCTGGCGATCTCACCACAAGACCAAGAAGAACAAGACCAAGGACACCATCACATCGGCGTATCCACAGCAACTGGACAACAAGAAGCAGGAAGAAGTCGAACAGCTCATCACACAGCTACACGGTATGTCTCTGAACGACCCAACTTATGCGGCTCTATATTACAGAGCAAAGAAGATCGACCCTGACATTGTCGGAGTCGTATCAGCCCCCTCGACTATGGTACAATCGACGCCTCAAGTTATGAACAGGAACTATAACTCGACTCCACCTATGCCGACTCAAGTTCAAGCACAGCCACCGCCTCAGCCGCCGCCTCAGCCTCAACCACAGCGACAGTATCAACAATCACCCTCGACATTCCCCAACAATTTTAGGCCAACTCAATTCATGTGTTACGGATGCGGACAGGCAGGGCACAGGATAGCAGTCTGTCCTGAGCTCAAGCCCTACCGTGATCAGCACTACATCAAGACAGTTGACGGACGACTCGTGCAAGCTAACGGCGAACCCATACCTAGGAATCCAGGCGAACCTATGATCAAAACTATCGAGCGGATGTTCCCAAGGTCCAACATCACTGTGGTTCCAGAAGAACTCGACCAGATCTGGATGAACAATGAACAAGAACAAGACGACGACGACGATGAAGTCACTGTCTATATGGCACGTGATGGATTGCGAAGCGGTACCAGACCCAAGGACGGCTCAAAAGCAAATCGGATCCCAGCGCACGACGCCTCCTTCCCCAAAATGACCAACAAAGGATGGGTAGGCAAGCAGCGAAATCCTCCCAAGCCCGTGGACACCCAGCCTCAACACACCCCAGTCGACGTCTTTGACAAGGCATTCAACTCGGACGACTCGGACGTCATTATGGAAGACCCTCAACTTGCGCCTGTCACTATACTCAAACGACCTTCGCCTACCACTCAGGAGAAGGACCGCGAAGCTCAGAAGTCTGGCAAACTGACATCTTTAAATTCTGAACAGGTCGATCACGACGCCATCTACAATCGTTTCCTCAACGCCAAGGTTGAACTTACTCAACAGGAACTCTGCGCTATCTCTCCAGAGATTTCTAGGCGAGTTGTCATGGATAACAAGCCTACCAGGTCTCAACTCAAGGAAAACAAGGAGCAAGAACCTACCGGACCTACCGTTGCAAGAATTGTGGCGACAATGCACCAGCACCGAAGCTTCCATCGCGCATCACAGAAGTTCGCCAGAGTCTCATCAAGATCAATGCTGAAATTAATGGCAACACTATACCTGCGGTCATCGACACCGGCTCTATGATC
>NW_006767434.1:2543999-2553123 GCF_000264995.1 Punctularia strigosozonata HHB-11173 SS5
CAGGAACTCTGCGCTATCTCTCCAGAGATTTCTAGGCGAGTTGTCATGGATAACAAGCCTACCAGGTCTCAACTCAAGGAAAACAAGGAGCAAGAACCTACCGGACCTACCGTTGCAAGAATTGTTGGCGACAATGCACCAGCACCGAAGCTTCCATCGCGCATCACAGAAGTTCGCCAGAGTCTCATCAAGATCAATGCTGAAATTAATGGCAACACTATACCTGCGGTCATCGACACCGGCTCTATGATCAACATCGTGCACAAGACCATCTGGGAACAATACATCAAACGACCTCTCGACAGATCTGTTACCTTCCCGGTAAAAGATGTCAATGGCGGAACAGGACGACTAATCGGTTTGGTTGGAGAAGTACCTATCGACTGCGGAAGAGCAAGGACGATCGCCCAATTATGGGTATCGGATTCTATCGACTTCCCTCTTTTGCTAGGGCGACCTTGGACATCCTCAAATTCAGTCGATATTATCGAACGGGACGGCACCTACCTCATATTCAACTACCCGGAACACAACGTGCAACTCGAACTCAAGGTCAGTACCGACTCGGACAACAATACTAATATTTCACAGACCATGGGCCTAACTACGGATAACGGACTTAGCGAAAATCGCGAACGCGCCGGGCCGGAACGTCACCGGTGGCGTGAGAAGCCACCGCAAGACGCGCCTCACGTGCTCGCCACGCGACTACCGGTCATGGAGGAATGCGACACTCGATCTTATCTCTCAGCAACACCGCCACCCCGACGCCCGACCACCGACACCGACGATCTTTTGGACGACATCGCCGCTCCTTCGAACTCGCAACTCGCCCGCGCCCAGTCAAGAGGCGACTCTACGGACCTCGACGACGACGAATGCCAACGCATTCAGGCGTATATTGACGCGGCCATCCGGTCGGGTCAAGGTACGCCTCATGCCCATTCGGATTCCCCGGATCTCGCCGCCGTTACTGACCATCAGCAATTCCTTCTCAGTCTAGGAGATCCTTATCGCGCCCGCCTCTTCACTCGACCACTGCGCGGCGGGGAATGGACGCCCCTCGAAGACTCGATCGCCCATCTCCCAACGGGGATGCGCAGGCTACTCGGTACATACGGCACCTTCGAAGTAACGCTCACCACCTCAGACAATAGGCGGACGCGCGTCCTCGTCACCTTGGCGCACCCTCGAACGGCTCCCGAACACACGCCCTCGCCGGATTTGGCCCGACTCCATCAAGAACCCACCGATATGAATCACCGGCACGACCTCGACTTACCTCATGAAGCCTCATCCGGCAGGATCGACTCACGCGAACGCCTTCAAACACCCAGCCCATCTGACAACAACAATCTGCTCCATTGCTCGTCTTCCCCTCTCGACCTCCACCATGCTCACCGCGGCAGAATCGTCGAACTCGACGATGCCGGTGAGTACATCGGCAGCACTCAAACGTTATCCGACTCGAGCATCTCTAGGCACCCGGCGCGTCCATTGCTCCCTAGGACAATAGCTGGCAGATCGCCGCCAGCGGACGCCTCGATTCTCGAACCGACGATACCCACCACCACCAGCGACACCGGCGAGCCCCCACCAGTCGAAGCCGACCATGAACGCTACCCCGACTCGCGAACCGGAGAGACGCCCGCTACGCCTAGGTCTAGGCTTTGCGAGCGCGGACGATCTTCACCGGTACGTACCATTGCAGAATCTTCGAGGACATCGGTGATTTACGATGTCTCCTTGAAAATTCAGTCGTTAGGTACGTGCCGGGCGAAAATTCGGAGCCGCTCGCAGCGAGACCGATGGGTAGAATCCCCGAACCTCGTACGCTCGACTCAAGACCCCGGACGACTCATCGAATACCTCAACGCGGCCGCCCTGTTTCGAGAAGAGATACACCCGCCTGACGGATCGGACGCGGTACTGTACATCATCGTCACGCCCTCTCCCTACGCTAACAAACACGACGACTCTTCAGCCGACGGTAGCGGAACAAATACACCGAATCGGACACAGGACGTACCTCCCGAAGATCCCCGCAGATGGCCGTCGTCCTTTCGATGCTCCGACCAGATGCCGCGCTCACCTCGCGAGCGGGACACGGGGTTACCACCGAGCGAGCCTAGCAAGGATACTAGAAGCACGGAGGACGTGACAACGAGGTATGCCCGGTACCCCATCTCACGTACTCCGCAGGCTAATCCGAGCGGCGTTCCTCTCCTCCAGCCCGTTCGGTACCGCTCTGCCGAGATTGGAAGCCGTCCGTTCGCGACACGACCAAACGGAGACGAGGCGTCGACATCGCGAAACCTCGCGCACCACCCAGACAATACCGCGTTCGACTCCCAAAGGCAAGATACCCCCTTCGACTCCCGAACCAGGGCGCTGCGCAGGACGATCGGTGAGTTCGCTCCATGCCATCAGAACCAGTCGGCGCGAGGCAAGGCTTACCCAGACGCAATCCAGGCATACTCCGACTCTCGACGAGGAAGGACGGCCCCACTCGACGGCGAGACTGTGGAACCATCGCTCGTCAGGCTCGCTATGCAATCCTACGGCTTTCCTCGGCAACACGTACGGCTCACTCATGGAACCATCGGTCCAGGCTCTCGCGACGAGCATAAAAGCTCAGGTGAGTGTCTGGAAACTCAAGTCCCCAGAAACATTCGCTTACCCTTCGCAAGTCTCTCAAACTGCACGCCCCACTTGAAACCGCCCCGTATGTCTCATGCGCAACCCAAGAATCCGACGACGACCCTCGCGCTCGATGCGTACCCGTCTCCGCCTCAAGAAACGACTTCTCCACTGGATTCTTCGCCCTCGACGACTCTCTCGCAACGGCCCACACCCGGCTCCAACGCGACAGTCAACGGACCGCTCGATATAGGACTCAAAGACGATATGATGTACGCTACTCGTATCCCCCTCTCTGACGCTGAACTCACTGAAATCCTTCGATTCGGCAGAGAGGAGGGCGGCTGGACTCGCCTTCCGGACCCGACTTCCCCTTCGCCGGCGACGATCTATGCTCCGCAGCCCCGCCCTGCTACGAACCCCGACACCTCGTCGAACACGCTACACGCCAGCTCTATACAATTCCCGAGCACACCGCACCCACTCACCGGACGCGTCCTCGACGACGAAGACTATCGGCCCATCGTCACGGAGGCCGAAGGAACAGGCGAAGATGTCGACTTCCCTGGGTACTACCGGGCAGCCGGTTGCCTCATCCCTCTCGGCGACCCTCTATTCAGCGAGAATCGGTTCAAAGCCCCGATCCGTGCCGAATCTCCCCCGTTCTACCCAAACTCGATCCATCTCCTGATGGCCTCCGACCGCTCGTATTTCAAGACTCTCTCGGCGCCTACGACCCCCGAACCAGCTACGCCGGACGACCCGCACTCGTGCACCTATGTCATCAAGCTGGTCCCTCGCGACGACCCTCGACTTAACGGACATCCTTTCAAGCCGAGCAGACTTCCCGGCCCTGGCGAACCCATTGCGTCGCACTGGGTCAACGAAGAGACCCCGCTGCTGTACATCAGCGAAGGCTTATTCCAGATACTATCGGTCGGCTTTGCGCTTCGCCCGTTCCGCGATAGCGTAAGTCGATTCTTTCTTCAATTACCGACGGCCTCTAACTACAAGAACTCACAGGGCACCCTCGAATATCGCAAGAACTTCGACGAAGCGGTGGACCGTCTCCGAGAAGATGGTATCGACCCTTACCCTGAGCTCTTAGGGTATTATCGCGAGGACGGCTACGCCATTCCTATCGGCCAACCGCCCTCGAGCGACCACCGAGTCAAGCTGCCGATCCGAGCCGCGTCTCCTCCAGGATTCCCTCGCGCTATTCACGACCTCGCCATCGCGGCACCACTGGTTTTCCGACCGCTATCCGCACCCTCGACGCCCCGACCCCCTGAAAGCCAGTACCACGTCTCGAGGACGTACGTCCTCGAACTGGTACCGCACGGCGACCTCAGGCTCTGTGGCCGCATGCTCCGAAGCAGCCGGCAGCCTCTGCACGGAGAAAACATCTCACCTCACCAAACCGACGACTCGACTCCCCGGATGTACTTCGTCGAGGACGACTTCAACATCCTCGTCAGCATGACGCGAGAAGCGCGATCTGATGCTTCTAGCATCGACTCACCGAAGAACGGCTCTCTTCC
Source organism: Punctularia strigosozonata HHB-11173 SS5 (assembly GCF_000264995.1). Taxonomy (NCBI): domain Eukaryota; kingdom Fungi; phylum Basidiomycota; class Agaricomycetes; order Corticiales; family Punctulariaceae; genus Punctularia; species Punctularia strigosozonata. Next base: position 2,548,181 of record NW_006767434.1, read on the forward strand.
GACGACGCAAGTACAGGACGAGGAGCTCCAACAAGCTCTGCTCAACGGCGAGTTCCCCGCTCTGCCCGACGAATACTACGCCGCCGCTGGATACGCGATTCCCATCGGGGAACCCCCCGACAGCCCCCTTCGAGTTAAAGTCCCTATTCGCGCCGCTTCACCACCTGATCTCCCCGGCTCAATCCACGACCTCTCAAAGCAGATGCCGCGCATCTACCGCCCGCTATCTGCGCCGACGACACCCGATCCACCTGCACGCGACTATCCGACATCATGCACTTACGTTCTCGAACTCGCCGACGACCGCGACCCTAGGCTGGCAGGAAAACATCTCAGGGCTATGTACTACAATCCCGACGACATGCCCCGCCTTCTTTTCAGCCATGGACTGTTCAAACTGCTGGCCCGGGTCTCGCATCAAGCCATCAGCAACCGAGCCCGCGAACAGGTAAGCCGGTCGACTTATGCTCTCAGAAACTCACCGGTACTAACATCGACACAGGAGCTCACGGAAATGCAGGCACGACGTCAGCGTCTGGAATTGCCCGACATCGACATGGACGCCTCCGATCTTCAGGGCCCCATGCGCACCAACGCACTCGTTCTATCGCCCCCGGTCCCGCCTCACCTATCGCTTCCCGATCCGCTGACGACACTTCAACACACACCGCTAGCCGGAAACAAGCTCTCACGACGCCTCGACAGACTCAGGATCGCAGAAGGACCCGCAGCTGAAGACCGCCCGCCCACACCTCGACCGCCGATGGAAGGAATCGAAATCAGCGTAGAGCATCGACTCCGATTCCCGCCTACGAACGTCATCCTCAACGACCCCGGCATGCCGTACTATCGCGCCGACGGTTACTTGATTCCCATCGGCGAGTCTCCGACCAGCGCCAACCGGATCAAGATCCCCATGCGACTTCAGACGCCTCCAGGGTACCGCGGCACCGTCCACGCACTCTCGCAGGTCGACCCGTCCCTCTTCCGCCCGATGTCAGCGCCTCCGACTCCCGAACCAGCACCCGAAGACTATCCAACCTCGCAACGCTACCATCTCTTTCTCGACGCACCCCGGGACCCGGCCGAACGCCAATCTCCATTCTCCATCGAAAGCTCTCTGGTACCTCCTCAAGACGATCGCCCCTCGACGCGAACGCTACGGGACTCGGACCCGTACCTCTGGTTCGACGAGGCCCTTTTCGACTACCTCCATATCACTTACCCCCTCGCCGACGGATGGAGCAACAACATCAACGATCCAGCGACGTGTCTCCCCGGCCCCGAAGGAGGCGACGCACCCGAGTTGCCCACCGTCGACGAAGAGACGCACCTCGCCGAATACGACCGCCTCACCATCAACTACCCGGTCTCCACCGAGCGCACAACGGTGACGCCGCCCCCGTCTATCTGGCGCAATGAGAACGATCCGAGGTACGTCTATCTAAACTCGATCTTATCCCCTAGAACTCATCACCTTGAACACACTAGCAGCGGCCCCGTACCGGCCTTCTCGCGCTCGGACACGACGACACCCGCGAGCGAGGAACGTCCTCGAACCCCCACCGGCCGCCAACGAAGCATGTTCCGGGTCATGTACGACCGGATATGCGAACTCACGGAAGCTACTCAGTTCACCGTGGCCGCGATCGCCACGCTCCTGTCAAGCCACGCCTCGTTCTATCGCACCGCCCGCTCTCAGCACGACGCCATGCAAGCGGCTCTCTCGCAAGTCCTCGAACAGGTCGCTGCCACGTCCGACGCCGTCGCCGAATACGCTACCGACCACCGAAACTTCGTGGACCGACTCACCGGCGACGTACTCGATCTCCAGCTCGACATCAATGCTATCCGCACCAATGTCGAGGCCTGGAACTGGACACCGGAGGACGGCGACGAAGTCGACGGTACGTTATTTCTCTTCACCGACAAACCGCCGCCCTCGCTAACTACTACTCAGTCGACCATATTCTGCGCTCTTCGTCCAGCTCCAGCTCAGACATCGACATACCCGCCGCCGACTACAACGACCTCCAGCCGTGAAGACTCCGCCGAGATGACCCCTCAAGATGCTACGCGCCCCCAAGCATGCTCGCAACCATATCATTCCACCCGCTCCGGCCTGCGTCGCTCTCTAACTACACGAAACATGCGCTCGGACTCGCGATCGACTATACGCGATATGGATTCGGACTATGTACATGTACCACCCTCCCCGGCCTCGCAAACTCGTATCCTCCGTCCCGCCGATTCCCCGACTCCTCCGCCTCGGTTATGAAAGTTCCCAGTAGTGTAGTTACTCTGCCTGTAGCTCGGAAAGTCATGTATCCCTTGAGCAATGATATCAAGAATGTATGGAATGACTTACCTAGCGAATTACCGGAAATCCTGAGCCTCGGACTTCGAGTTTCTGAAGCGCCACCCACCGGGCCGTCGGAGTTTGAATCCACGGAGGATGAGTGGGTCACTGCGATATGGCTCGGAGATGCGGCCGACTTACCGGAGAATGTGCGAAATCAGCCCGAAGTGATATACCTTAACTCACAAATGTCATATTTCAGCTCTAACGCAGTACAAATGAGGGCTGAAGATGATATTGACAGCCAGGCATATAAAGCCTCGAACGGACTGTCTAGTAACCGTGAGAAAGTGAACCAGGAATTTGGCCAAACCGGGCGGATTGGCGATAAGGGACCGAAACATGGACTTGTGAAAAATCCCGTGTTAGTATTTGGCGCGTACAAACGAGTTGACAGGAAAATCAAGCCAGTACCTGGAGTATACCCAGAGGATGCCAAGGTAACCAGGCAGTTTCCTCGCAACCCTCTGACTGGCTTGACAAAATTACCGGAGCGCCCACCTGACTTTACTCCAACTCAGAAAATAACCCAAGAACGGATGAATGCTATGGACATAAATAGTGATCACTACTTATGGCCGGAAGAGGAGAAACTGATAAAGCATGTTCTAGTTAAGAATGAACGTGCGCTCGCGTTCGAAGACTATGAAAGGGGAATTTTCAGAGACGACTATTTTTCGCCATATATTATCCCTGTGGAACCGCATGTCCCTTGGGAGCATCCAAACATACCCATACCTCCAGGACACAGAGAGGAAGTTATCCGCATGCTCAAAGAATTCATCGCTCATGGAGTATACGAACCAAGTCAATCGTCATATCGGTCAAAGTGGTTCTGCGTAGCAAAGAAAAATGGCAAGCTTCGAATAGTGCACAACCTAGAACCACTCAATGCGGTCACTATTAGGGATGCAGGACTACCCCCCAATCTGGACGACTTTGTTGAACCCTTCGCGGGACGAGTTGTGTATACGGTCTTTGATCTATTTTGGGGATTCTATGCAAGGAAACTTGACCCCAAAAGTAGGGACATGACATCATTTATGACACCTCTAGGCCTGCTGCGCATTGCGTCATTGCCCATGGGATTTACTAATAGCCCAGCAGAATTCCAAGCCTGTATGATGTTCATCCTACAGGACGAAATACCGCATGTAGCCAACATCTTCATAGATGACCTACCTATCAAAGGGCCGACTACTATGTACCTGGACAAGAAGGGCGACCCTGAAACACTGCGCAATAACCCCGGTATCAGACGCTTTATGTGGGAACACATCAATGATGTTCATCGGATCATGCACCGCATCGGAGAAGCCGGAGCAACCTTCTCAGGAAAGAAGACACAAATTTGCAAGCGAGAAGTACTGGTAGTAGGGCACAAATGCACACCTGATGGACGGTACCCCAATGATTCGGCAATTGAGAAAATACAGAAGTGGCCCCTTCCCCAGACTACTAAAGCTATTAGGGGATTCCTAGGACTCTGTGGGACAGTGCGGATATGGATCAAGGACTACTCCCTGCATGCGCGCCCATTGACAGAGATGGTACGGAAGGATGCTGAAGTCGAATGGGATGAAAGGCGACTCCAAGCATTCAGGACGCTCAAAGACAAAGTGTGTAGCGCACCTGCCCTCATGCCCATTGATTACACATCCCCTAGAACGGTAGTGCTATCAGTCGACTCAAGCCAAATAGCCGTTGGATTCGTGTTATCTCAACGAGACGAAAACGGTAAGAAGCGACCAGCTCGATATGGCTCCATACCCATGAACTCAGTAGAAGCTAACTATAGTCAGCCCAAACTCGAATTGTATGGTTTATTCAGGGCGCTACGGCACTTCCGATTGCATCTAGCAGGAGTAAAGAACCTGGAAGTGGAAGTGGACGCTTTATACATCAAGCAGATGCTTAACAACCCGGACTGCTTCCCCAATGCCACAATCAATCGATGGATCCAAGGCATTCTCATGTTCCCGTTCAAACTCGTACATGTTCCGGCAACGCGCCACCAAGCCCCAGATGCGCTGTCTCGTAGAGAGCCCCTGCCAGAGGACTCTGAGAACCCTGACGATTCCCCAGAAACAGCGGACGAATGGCTCGACAGCATTGCACTAGCTGTCACTACCCAAGGAAAAAACATCCTCAAGGTCCCAATCAACAGTATGACTCCGGCGGAATTAAGGTTGTTAGAAATCAAGGCATTCTTAGAAGACTTACAGCTGCCAGAGTTTGCAGATATCACGTCCAAGAAACGATTCCTAAACAAGGCAGCACAGTTCTTCACAGAACACGGAGCAATGTTTAAGAAGCGTCGTACGGCACCACCGGCAAAAGTTATTTTCGATAAGACCATTCGCCAGAACATTCTCCTGGAAGCACATGAGAGCCTCGGTCACCGCGGAATAGAAGCTGTATTTCAAACCGTTAAGCTCAGATTCTATTGGCCAGGAATGTATCAGGACGTACAACACCACGTACAAACATGTCATCAATGTCAGATCCGCAGCACTAAGAAGGTTGATGTACCATTGGCTATCAGAGTGCCTTCAACCATATTTACTCGAATTTATGTTGACAT
>NW_006767434.1:2558343-2872216 GCF_000264995.1 Punctularia strigosozonata HHB-11173 SS5
GTTAGACTTGGCGTAAAGTCTGTCGTTGTAGTCTAGGCTGTGTCGTGTGACTTAGGCGTGAGAGTTCGGACTCTAGACGCACTAGGTCGAGTGTGGTGGGTTGTTGTAGGTAGCGGTGTCTTAGTTCTTAAGTCTAAAAGGCCGTAACCGAACCGTCAATCGTTATAGCGCTAAGGGCGTGTATAACAGATGGACGAGCTGAAGTCCATCGACTTCAGCTAGCGTCTTATATACTACTATACAAGTACTGTACTAGAACCTTCCAGTACCTACCATAACGTTCTATACTATTCTACAATGTTCCTTATGAGTCACAGTCGAGTCATAACCTGAGTCACTACAAGTCCTAGAACCTTCAGGCGTATTCCAGCGCCTTCTACAAGGTTCTACTCTATTCTGCGTGTCATTACTAAGCGTTCATGACAACTGGATCCCGACCTCAGGTTTAGCCTTCATGCCATACTTGGTGACGAGAGCTATCAACTCGGCCCAATCCTTCGTCGGAATCGACAAGAAGCCAGATGAAAGTTCAACGACGTCAAATCTGCATACATATGGGGTTAATGGAATCCCCCACATGCAATAAAGACCTTATACCCCATGTCGCGGCACGTTTTCACGTATTTTTCGACAACATTATTGTTCCCAGCGGATGCTGCTAGCACGCGTTCGATGTAGCCGCCAGTAGACACATACGTATCGTGTCTGCATAAAACATCGTAAGTAATATGTATGCCTCAGATTTCGGATACTTACTTGTGTGCTACATCTATAAGCGCTTTCAGTCGGTCTTCCGGCATGAGACTAAATGCACCTCCAGCAAATTTGACACCGTCAACATATTCGCCTGTAGTATTAGCTCAGTCACCGCTCCTGCCCATACGCAGCTGTCCAACCAACCCCAGTCGCCGAGGAGTTCGTCTAAGTATGTCTTTGTGACGGGCGCGTAGTAAGGACCCCGAATCTCGGTGATGCCAGACTCGCGCGATTTCATGCCTATGGAGACGTCAGAGAGAGCATGATGTGTAGGAATAGTCGATCACGTACTGAGGCCCGTTCCCGCATTCTTTGGTTTCAGAGCCAAAGAATTGGCCGGCAAGAACGAAAAGGGGGTAGCAGGCGTCGTGAGCGTCGGGGTCGTCGTACTGAAGGCGCGAACTCGGGCAATCACGCTAGTTTGCTTTCCGAGAGCTCTCAGCATGTTGTCACTGTCGTGTTCCAACGATAAGTGTGCTCGACGGCGCCGACACTGGCACGCATACCCACAGCAGCTGTGGTGCACGGTGACGCAACACATTGACGTTTCGTGGCTCAAGTCTGCGGGTCCTAGGATATCCTCTGCGAATTCCTTTCATCCGGATCCCGAGAATCGGTCAAATTTATCACGGAGGGAATATTGTCGATTGCCGTTGCATGAGGCTGCATGAGGTATGATAGAATGATTGTCCAAAAGGAATGCGCGTACACATATACATCGATGAGGTCACATGACTCTATTGAGGTGAAGAAATAAATGTTGAAATGCGTGTATGAGAAGCCGATGATGAACGAGGGGATGGGGGAAAGATATCGGTAGATAGGCTGGGCGGAGTAACCATCAACGTACGACAAAAAAGTTGCCGACGAGGTGATGAGGTATGGCACGACAGAGAACGGAGGTACGCGTGATAGGAGATCGATCCACGCATCCTTCACGGACCTGGAACGCGATAACCAGGAATCAGCTTGCTAAGATCCACGGGTGAAGGTGGAGTCACGCCCGCGGCTACGCAAGCGTTGATGGTTTGCTGTTTGATAGTCTCCATCCGTCTGCGAAGGACTGCAACTCGTCAATCGTGCGACGCCGAAGTGCAGAGACCGACTTACTTGGAGAGGGGAATAGAGCATACAGATACTCGATAGGCTCCAGCATACCTTTGCAGACCTCTAGCGCAACCAAGAGGGAGTGATCGTACGACCATAGCGTCAATGCGCTGCGATATTGTTAATGAAATGCGTACTATGTGGCCACCGAGGGGCTTACCGAGAAACCTGGCCTATAAACCAGTACACGAAGAAAGGGCGGAGGGCGAGGGCAGAAGACGCGAATCCCGTCACTTGATGTAGATTGAACACGACGTTCTTCGACACGACGACCTGGCGTGAGACTAGGGAGCTGATCAGCAAACAAGGAACACGCGAGCTTCGAGAACGAAGACTTACGCCATTCTTGTGCTTTCGCGCGTGGAGCAAAACCACTGAACGTTCGCGAAATCAGCAACTGTGTGCAGTAAAGATAAGATACATACCTGAACACTTGCGGGATGAAACGTTGATAATCGTATGATATGCACATCCGAGTGCTGAAGGTAATGAATCAGTGGGTAAGCGCAGTGGGGGTGAGGCTGTGCGCCCTTACTTGAACAGGATTTCGCGAGCGTGATACATGGATGACTTCTCAATTTCACAGGTGTGTCTATTCAGCGCCTCCTCGATGGCTTCGGTCTCCAACCAGGTGCTCATAGCGTATTGCGCCTTCTCTGTGTCCGACATAGACGTGTCACCCCTTCGACGTACGCATTGGCTCCAGAGCAGACTAGCACGATCTGATAGCGCCCATATTGTGTCCGGCCCTTGATCGCCGTAGGGTTGCAACGACTCTCCCGAGAACATCACGGCAAACTGTATTCACAATTACGTAAGTGTCAACGGACAATCGAGTAATGAATATGCGTATAATACGCACATTGGCTGGGTCCGCCATGAAGAGGTCCGAGCTCCTGAAACGACTCGCGTGCTCGAAGCTAGCATGGGATGCAGTGAGCGTCGCCGACGTCCAACAAATCCGTCTGCACTCCTCGCGACGTATCTCGGACTCGGACCAACGCGAATCCCACGCCGGCGTGTTAAGCCACAAAGGAGTATGCTCTCGTGCGCCTTCCCAATTCGCGCCGAGAGTCAGAACGGCGCATCTGCACCCACGCGTAGCTGCTACCGTTACAGGACGCAACGGCGTCGCTAGGGACCGCGCGTGAGGTGACAATTGGTGTTGAATATTCCTTTGCGATGCAATGGGAGAAGCGATGTGTTGCCGCTGTTGGGTCTGTTGCTGTACAGCGTCGATATCCACGGAGGTGAGTGCAAGTGTCCGAATCAGGCCGTCCAGCACCTTCATAGCCGAAGCGGCACGCTCTTTCGTCCCCCACGGGTGCGGGCACGATTCAAACATGGCTATCAGCTAGGAAGAACATGAGCAGAAGTCCAAAGAATGGACGGGTTTGCATACCCAGGCGGCCTGGACGAGCGATACGTCCAGCCATCCAGCATTGATGCTTGCCTCTAGTGCACCCTGGGCTTCTTCCCTCAGGCGCAACGCTTTCTCTCGACCTTGCCGTCCTTTGCGGATCTCCGAGCTTTGGATGAGGGTAGAAACCGCGAGTAAACTCAGTATCAAGCTCGGCTGCATGAAGGCTCGGGAGCTCGAATCGAAATAGGCAGCGAAGAAGCGCGGAACATGCAGGAACGAGAACCAGTAATTGGAGGATCTGAATATGAATCGCAGATCCATCGTGATCTCCGTCGCTGCGGCATTACGTTGAGAGGCCGTCATCATCGGCAGACCAGGGACACGACGGAACTGTTCTGGCGCGTAGTAGAGCTCGACGAGGGCGTCCCACCACGTCTTCCGTGCGAAGTTGAGCGACGGGTCGAATGCTATGCCAGATATATCGGCCGGCTGGGTAACATAGCCTGTATAGCTATCCTGGCTTGCGTCGTCTTCCTCGTCGTACAGCTTCGCACCAGGCACCCCAGGAAGGCCGTAACCGACGACGAAAGGAGGATAGTACACATGCCCGGTAGCCTGTATAGGTCCGCGGTCACTTGTCAGGACCGATGGCAAAGTCTGCGTGTTCGGGGTTCGCCCGTACGACGTTGTTGTTGATGTAGCCGAAGCCATCGACAGGGTTGACGAGGATAAGGTGGCGAGCGTAGACGGAGGAGATGTCGACGAGGATAACGCCGACAGTGGCGCAGCGTACGCCGACCTCGGCGCTGGGGGAGATGGGATCGTGACATGCAGCCGAGGCGGCGATGGAGGTCGGATGATGGGCGCGGGTTCACCGACTGGTGGGGATAATGACTGTCCGTCTTTCTGGTACGGTGTCTTGTCCTCCGGCTTGCGTCGTCTTCTGCGCACTGGACCAGGTTCGCCCTCGCTTCTGCTTACGCGCTGCCTCGCTCCGGGGTCTCGATCCGGTCCACGACGTTTCGGGACGGCGTCGTACGAGCACTCGGGCTCGGGCTCCTCGTGTGCTTTCTCCCTCTCCGCAGCGCGCTTTGAGCAGTTATAGCAATTCGGTCGAGCACCGTCGCAGCGAACCTTGCGGTTGCGGCTGGCAGGGTGTCGATGAGCGCACACCCCTCGGTCAACCATCCCCACGGTGACTCACCATTGCACGCACGCTAGGAACACTCGTTGGCGAGGTTTCCCTTGCGTCGTCGGTGGCTGACTGTCGTCCAAGGCGATGCGCTCCCTTATCTTCTTCTTGCGAGGTTTGCTGGGCGCCTGCTGCCTGCCATAGCTCTGCGAAGCATCCGCTGCGGGTGGGACGTATCCTGCGGGACCGAGCGAGGTGGCCGGATGGTGGTGTTCGGGGACGAACCAGCTGGTGTCGAGCTCGCCTTGCTGGGCAGCGACGACGGCGGACGAGGCGTAGGACTGGGGCTGGGGATGACGCGCGTGCGGGTACGGGTGCAATTGGGACATGGTTCAGTGGCCGTGGCGGCGTGGCTACGCGGTTTAAGTGCAGCGGCGTCATACGTGCGTGCGACCTCGTTAGCACAATGCCGCCCCCCTTTCTGCTGTTATCTTCGGCCAGGCCTGCCTGCTGGCAACCAATCGAAGCTTTCTCCTGCGTTCTTGCATGGAAGTGTCCTTTTCGAGCTTAGCCCTGGAAGACCGCCAGCGCTTGACGTCGAACCTGAGGGGGCCATCGCCATAAGCATTTCTGGCGATATCGTCAAGTCAACGTAACATGCCTGAACGTCTTGATGACAATGCATAGTCGAACCTCGTCTGGCTGGACGTCGCAGGACCGCCCGTGCTGGATCCCCGATTGCAAGTTCACGCAACGTTGCCAATTGCACCGCTCAACGCTTCTGAATTCAAATTCGAATCTGGCTCAGTCAGGATCTACTTACTCGTACCGACATCACTTTCAATCATGAACACCACTTCGTTATGTGACATCGAGGATCGCGTCGACCATCGAAGCGCCATTTTATGCGCTCTCGGTTTCGATCCAACCGCGAGCTAGGCAGCTTCGACCGTCGCGTAAAGGGGTTGCGTAACAACCAAGAGTAGAATTTCCTAGATCCCTACGGCACAAACCGATGCGACCAGTTATCGAAGTCACGGAGTGCAACCCCGACCAGTTTTAGGTATGCGCTTGCTGCTTCTTTGGCGGTAAATCATGCGCATCAGCAGATTCCCGCTCATATGACCTATACAAAAGACACACGGAACTGTTGGTATACCGTACTTCGATTATCGTGAGTGTCCAGTAGTTACTACTGGGCTATGTAAGAAGGAAGCTGACATCACTCGTCTCCAACCGGAAGATCGCAAGCACCGGATAGCGCTCGCAACGACGGCCAAACGCCTTCGGGCAGTCGCTCTTTATGCGCTCGATCTCCTCGTGAATGTCACCCGGGTTTGGATCTTGGGCATCGCCTCTGGAGTTCTCCTCGACTTCGATCCTCGAGCTTGTCGGACATACGCTAGAGAGATACCCGGAGGACCCGGAACCTGTCCTGACGAAGACATCGTACGACTTCATGTATTTTGGCACTCATCGAATTACCATTAACATCGCCTCGTCGTGGCGACGATTTGTGGCGAGGACACGACGCACATGCATGAAAACAATAAGCAGAGTGATCGACTAGGCCTAGGCAACTTGCACCCTGGCGACGGTCATTTAGACGAAATAATATTCATCGACGCGCGCCAACCTCGTGTCATCGTAGACTTTCTCGCCCCAACTATATGTAGGGTTTATTGAGTAAACGCAGGCGCAGACTCTCCCAACAACAACAACTCAACGTTCTGGATTGCGTTGTGAACACGGAGAACGTAAGAACCAGAGGTGTGCGAGGTGTGCCTGGTTCTCGAGGCTTTCCATCGACCACCGAACCGCGGGCTTCCTCAGGTCGCGCATGAAAGACGGCTGCGGGTGCCTCGCGCCCTTCGTTCAGGAATGACGTGCTTATGCATGGCAAGTACCGGCCCGTCCCCATTACCGTACACGGCTCGCCACGGCTCGGACCCGATTGTGAGATTCTTCCAGTGGATGCCGGCTTCTTGTCCTCCAATGAAAACGACCAGATATTTCTGTGAGCGAAGGACACATCATTCTGCACCGGAAGACATACCATCCAGTCGCCGGCGTGAACAACTCCCTCTTTGATCATCATCGAGATGTTTGCCGAGGCGAGCCCGCCGACGATACCGCTGCCGCTCCTGAACATGTAGACCTCCGGATCGTGTGAAGTGAGGCGCAGCAGGAACAAATAGGCGGAGAGGCATGGCCCGCACGCACAAGAACCGGTCATCCTGTTCGTATCCTACATGGGCTTCGGATTTCGCCGTGGAGAATGATGAGCCGAGCATACCATGGAGGATGATGTTTCATGCGCCTCTGGCAGGAGACGAGGTCAACCCGCCAGGGCTGCTCCGATGGTCGACGAAGCCACTTGTGAACGTACAAGATCAACGAGGACACGCACAGACCGCTGGATTCCCCGGTAAGCTGAAGATTGTGACCGACCGATGGACATGTGGTGCAGCTGTGTTCCCAGTGTCGACGGCCGAAGGCACGGCCAACTCTGCCATCACTGCCTGTACGCCACTAGTCTTCATCTCTGCACCCGACTATTCTAGTACTCCTTGAAGGTAGTCGTGTATCCACTTGGGTATCTTGCCGAAGAAGCGGCGCGGAAGCCTCCAGGCTCGTATTCTGCATCCGTGAGGGAGACAACGTCATGCAGCCCATCCAGTACAGGCAGAAAACAGGTAGGGGTCATGGCTATTTGGTATCGATGATGAGCTATGTCGAGCGTCGTGTGCCGGATCATCAAGTTGACCTAGTATCGCCAAATCTTTTCCTGTTGTGATGATGCCCACGCGTATTCAACCACTGACAACAATCTGCGTTGCGCCCACACTAATCAGAGATAGGAGATGATGGGAATGAGAAAGAGTTCCTGCGTTCAACATGAGATCACCTCGCCGTAATCTTCCCCAGCAAGTCTGCGTTCGGCCCAAGGTGCTACTTGCGACGTCAAGACCACGATGCTTGGCCCGGAACCGTCTTCGTCCACGAAAGAGGCGTATTCGCTGCGGACGCACGCGTCCAAGCAAGCCATGCAATGACCTGGGACCGTCGAAGCGGGCACAGGAAACAGAGCGCCGGTCATGATCTCGTTAGCTCACGTTGTCCGGCGTGTCTTCGTCGAATCCAGGCGGAGGGTCGCCAGAGGCTATTGAACCGATCACGCGCAGTTGCACTGGTCTTGACGGGGATGCCGGCGAGGTGTACGAGCTGGTTACGCAGAAGTCGTCCATGATCGGGTCGTCAAATGGGGTCGTGCTATGGTGCGGTGGACCGCGCACGCCAGGACGCTCCCAACAGACATTGTGATAGCGATGGACCCCTCGCGGCTAGTGTTGGTAAATGCGATAAGTGCAGAATCGACGTTTCCTTCGCATGTTGAAGACGCCAAGTCTTCGAGAATATTGAGGGCAACCACGTATGTAAACTTCTGAACTGGCATGGGGGGAGAAAAAAGGTTGCGAAACATGCAAGAACCCGAGGTTCGTATTGTTGTTATCGCCAGCGTCCGAACCGGCGACCACCATGACGAGGTCCGAAGGCCGCAGCTGCGGCCCCTCAGACACTGCTCGTTCCCGCCTCGAGAGCGGATTCTGCGTAGCCGTGAGCAACCGCTGGATACTGGCGCACTAATACCCAGACAAAATGGCATGACATCGCTTCGGTGCGCATGGACTGAATCGTTTGTCTTGACACCCGAGCAATCCTTGGGCCGATGCTGGCGGATACGGATAAAAGTGATCTATGAGAGAACAGCCTACGAGCCCGTATGAGACGTTCGTGAATCACTACGGAGAACAGCCAAGCCAGGCACATAGCGACAGCGGAGATGTATCGAGCGTCTCCGAATTTCTGCTTCTTTCGTCGGGAATTGGCGCTCGAAATCATTTGTAGGATACAGAATGAAGCTGCAGCACGTCCGTAGGGCATGCCACGGTCAGCTCGTGGTGGTAACGACCAAGCTCCGCATCCGACGCGCGCTCCCAGGCTGAGCCGGTCAGCGGCCCGGCCCGAGCAAGCTTCTCACTGACATCGTCACTTGTGTTCGGCGTTCGTTTCGTCCGACATCGACGCGCAGGATTCGAGCTGCCCCCGGCCTTCCACTTCCGCGCTAGCGATGCCAACATGCTTCACAGTATTGGCCCTCGGACGTGCTGCTGCTAACCACAGCATTCTTCAAGCTCCCAATGCCGGCTGCATTTCGACACTCGGATTCAGGTCGAGCCTGTATGCCGCATTCCACCCTCCGGATACCGAAACGGGGCAAATTGGAATCGTCTCTGCGTCACCGTGACACGACTCCTATGAGAACTGTACAGACGGGCGCTTCAACCCGCACAAGCGCATAGCAACCCAACGACGGCGCGGACCCCAGACTGGTCGAACCGGCGAACGGCAGATCCTGCATGTAACCACCCGACATTGATGCGTTGCTGTACCTCTCCGACGCACGACCAGAATATGTCAGAGATCCCGACTGCGTACACGATCCCTCAGAGGTGACGCGCCGATTCTGCCTACGTCGACCTATGGAAATGCGGAAATGCAACTCACGCTCCCTGGTCGAAAATTCAACGAATTTCCAGGCGGCGACAATCGTGTCATTGTTGCCTTCCGCCATTTATGCTCCTTTCCGAACGGGTTTTGGGAGGTAAAAGCGGAAGGAGGCATTGCTCGCATACTCCCGCGTCCTGAACGGAATAGCGCAGTGATGTGCCTTCACGCTGTTACAAGCACTGCCTAGTACTCCGGGGCAAGTCGACGAATGTGGGAGGTTTCGTCGTACCCGCCCCTCTGCTGCACAGTGGTGGCGGCGCCTCATCACCTTTGACATCTGGTTGCGTCGGGAGATACCACTCTGGCGGTGCTTCTTCTCCACGCTTCTTCATCCCGACGTCGGGACCGGGCATACTTCTGTGATCCCCGGTCCGCCTCCAGAGAACGGATCTCTGGGCGGCGCAACTTGACGAGGCAATGCTTCCCGCCGTGCTCCAGGCAATATGGAACAGCAAATTCGGACGTTCGTTATTGGTGGAACTATGCTCGCAGTCCCCTGAGTCGCTCCCATCCCTCGCGATGACGGCGGTTTGAGGAGGTATAAAACGTGGGGATGCAAGTAGTTGGGAGCCTCAGAACACCCAGGTTCTCTAGTTCAGCATTCGCCTTGCCAAGTCTTTTCTCTCAGACTTTCCAATGGCGTTCACATCTTTCTTTGCTTTCGTCATACTCGCCGCGGTCGCCTCCGCTGCTCCTGCCAACCAAGCTGGCGTATGCCCCGACGGCACCCACGTATCGAACAAGGCGTGTTGCGCTTTCATTCCTGTAAGCAGACATACTTCAGTACTGTTTGCGCATGAATAATTATTCCCCTCATAGCTCGCGCAAGATCTTCAGCAAACCGTCTTCCAGAATGAGTGTGGCGAAGATGCTCACGAGGTCATCCGCTTGACTTTCCACGATGCGATTGCCATTTCCCAGAGGCAAGGTCCTAAGGCGTGAGTTATCGTCTTTATATCCGCTTTTGTCCTGCTCACCGGGCTCATCTCGTAGTGGTGGAGGCGCGGACGGTTCAATGTTGCTTTTCCCTCGCGTTGAGCCTGAGTTCCACGCCAACGACGGTATTGACGACTCCGTCAACAACCTTATCCCTTTCCTCGCCAAGCACCCGGTCAGCGCTGGTGACCTCGTTCAATTCGCCGGCGCGGTCGCGCTCAGCAACTGCCCCGGTGCCCCGCGCCTCGAGTTCTTGGCCGGTCGACCGAACCACACCATTCCTGCGGTTGATGGCCTCATTCCCGAACCACAGGACAGCGTCGACAAAATACTCGCACGCTTTGAGGACGCCGGCAATTTCTCGCCATTCGAGGTCGTCTCACTCCTCTCTTCGCATTCCGTCGCCCGCGCGGACAAGGTGGACACCACGATCGACGCAGCTCCGTTTGATTCCACGCCCTTCACCTTCGACACCCAGATCTTCCTCGAGGTGCTCTTGAAGGGCGTAGACTTCCCCGGGACAAACAATAACACGGGCGAAGTCTCCTCCCCTCTCTCCAAGCACTCGGGCAACGATACAGGGGAGCTGCGCCTTCAGTCCGACTTCTTGCTTGCGCGTGACCCGCGCACTGCCTGCTTCTGGCAAGGCTTCGTGAACGAGCAAGACTTCATGAGCAGCTCTTTCAGAGCGGCCATGGCTAAGCTCGCCGTCCTCGGTCACAACCGCAACGACCTCATCGACTGCTCCGAGGTCGTTCCCGTCCCCAAGCCCGCCGTAAAGAAGCCCGCGACGTTCCCTGCCACGAAGACCAGGAATGATCTCGACAAGTTGACCTGTAACAAGCCCTTCCCTGCCTTAGGCACCGACCCTGGCCCCACTGAGACGCTCATCCCTCATTGCCCGGACGGTGGCCAGTTCTGCCCCTCCGTGCAGTTCGACGGTCCGGCCACGGGCTCGTCATCTTGAGCGTATGTGCTACAAGCGTTCACTCATTCGTTTGACTTTTTATTCGGGCGTTCTTCCGTGGCGATATGCTGCTAACGTATAACCTTCCTTGAACATTCGTAGTCGTGAACATTATATTATTTCCGTCGGCATGTATGTCGCGCATGGCTAACGCTGTATCGGCTTAGCTATAATATTATTTTGTTAATGATACATATTGATGTTGTGATCTGGTTGCCATAGCTCGAACTTCCCCTTGCTAGGTGCGTGAGGTCGACACGTTTACGGCGCAAGCCTCTCAATCTTCCACTGCGGTGCATCGTCCGATGATCCTTCAACGCGCGTATACCGCACGCGATCGTGCAATCGTGAAGGCCTCCCTGCCCAAAATTCGATTTCGCTAGATCCAGGAAAATGTTAGCATCGTCGACAGCGTCATGACTGCTGGAGGTACGCACTCTGGTACAATCCGCCATCCTCCCCAGAATTCGGGCGTTGGCACCTCGACGTTTTCTTCACTCTCTGCTCCAAAACGCGTTTTAACCTTGTCCAAACGTGATGACACCTCTCCCTCTCCGACCACCTTGCTTTGTTGACTCGCCCAGGCACCAAGACGACTGCCGATCGGCCGGGATTTAAAATACGCTTCGCTCTCTTCCCTGCTCACTTTCTCTGCCCGGCCTACTATCCGAACTTGTCTATGGACTTCCCTCCAATAGAACGCTAACGCAGCATGAGGGTTGGAGTCTAGTTCCTTCGACTTTCGAGACGTGTAGTTGGTGTAGAACACGAAACCCCGAGCGTCGAGTTGCTTGAACAAGACGAAACGAGTTGAAGGGATTCCATCGCTCGTGCAGGTCGTGAGCGCCATCGCCTCGGGCTCGGATACTAACGGTTGGGCATCGATGAACCACGAGTGAAACTGGTCTAGAGGAGACGGTGCCACCGATACAGGCGAGAGCGGAACGGACGCGAGGTATTGGTGATGAGATGTGATCTGGATGGTGTTCGCCGCCGCCTGCGGTGGTGCGGTGGATATTACAACATCCATTTTGAACATTCGCTGGTGTTGAAACAAGAGAGGGACAGTTGAAGCGCGAGTCACAAACCGTCGAGCGCAGGATCGTATCATCGTAAGGACATCATCTAATCGTACCTGCCGCGGACAGGGGCTGTGACGTTGACAGTGGATCGTCATCGTCAATCGCTTGGGTTCACATTTCTCCGAGTGCTGCGAGAAATTGAAGCTCGATGCAGTCATATTGAATCCATATAGAACATGTTTGTCTAATCGCGTGGAGAAAAATACATTCACGCGCTGTATTCATGCGCTCAAATAGTTCTACTGGCTACCGTTCGGTTGTGACAGGCTTTCCAGGAATCACGCTGGAGTCGATGAGGCTGCTCCTGGCAGCTTCTACATCCGCTTGGATATCATGAAGCCAGAGCCAGTCCCAACGATCAGCAAGCTCCTTCGCTAAACCAGCACGATCGGAGCCACATGGACCACGATATTCATATAGCTGGAAAATTCATAAGCCCTAAACAATTCGTGCAGAAGATGGCCCAATAACTCACATCACCGGTCGCACGAGCGTGTAGTTGCTGCGCGCTGGCGCGCGGCCTACGTACACCTTCGTACGCCTGAAGAAAAGCTGGTAGGTTCGCAGCGTCGCATGCCGGGTCCGACAAGAGAGACACAAGCACGACCATATCCTCTAGGGCTTGAGCTGCCCCTTGCCCATTATGAGGCAGGCTCGCATGTGCCTTTGATACTGTGTCAGAGAGTCTGGGTGTACGGAGATAGGGTGCCAGGTACTCACAGAGTCTCCCAGCAATGTGATGCGGCCCATCGTCCAATGGTCGAGCGGCTCCACATCGAACATCGCCCATTGTACAGGATTTTCGATGAGCTCAAAATAGCGAGTCAATCGCTGAATATTGAAATTCGTCCCGCTAACTCACCTCTAGGAGTCGCCTAGGCGTCTCATGCGGTTCCTTAAACTCTGCAAGCATCTGCTCTCGGGTGACAGGCTTTTGCCACGGCCCAGGCCATACCGCTTCCTCATTAGGATCAGACACAAAGCCAACGAAATTCAGTATTTTTCCGCCTTCGATTGGGTAAGCGATGATATGCTGTGTTTTTGCCCACCTGAGCGGAGACTCGGTAATGGAGGGAGATAGAACATACCTTCATAGGTCCTGCCCAGATCGTAGTGGACGACATGATGTCCTGCCCGACCTTGGAAATAACTTGTTCTGCCTTCAAGAGTGCACGATATCCGTAGACGCCGCTGTATCTATGGTAGCCGCCTGTATTGGGCTTTATGTGTTCCCGTACCTGTCATACAGCGCATCAGTACTCAACTTCTTACGACGGGGAAAATATCCTGACCTTACTCCGGACGCCGTCGCAGCCGATGATAGCAGATACCTCGAAGACCTCTCTTGTCACCTCGGCTTCGTCGGAAGTGCGTCTTTCGACCGTCAACCGGGCGTAATTTGAATCGATTCCAGCTCCGGCCACGCTTTCCACGTCGCACACGCGAGAAGAGAAATGCGTGGTTACATTGTTGGGAAGGTAAGCGACCAGTCCCTCCAGCAATCTGGCCCTATACAAGAAACTATTCAATATCCGCATTGATGAGATGTCATTATTCCGAGCACGCACCTGTGCACTGAAGCATAACAACCCTTGACAAGGACCTGAACAACCATCAGCAGATTGGTACAAGCAGACCACGCTAGACACACCTCCCCTATGGGCGAATTATTCGAGTAATCCCGGCATGTCAGCCAAACAGAGCCAGGCTCCTGGAAGTCGGCAATCTCTCCGAACATCTTCCCAACACCCAGGAACTCGAGGGCGGCGATCGCGTTTGATCCACAACCTATACCAGCCCCTATCTCGGAGAATCTGGTGTATAATCCGGTCAGCGTTCACTACGAGCTGTTACGAGCGAACAGCTTACTGGTGAGCTTGTTCGAAGACATGCACCTGATAGCCAGCGCGGCCGAGGCCGATAGCCGTGCATAGACCTCCAATGCCACCACCGACGATCGCGATGCTGGTGCTAGTCCTGTCTTGAGCGAATACCATCCTTTCAAAGTTCGACGCGCCTTGTTATCGTTTCAGTTCCTCTATATATACGCATGAAGTCCAATAGTTGGCACAGCCCAGCCAGCACGAGACTCGGTGGAGTGATTCATCCTCAGGCGCCCTTTCGCAGGATACCCGAAGCGAGTGATTTCTGCATTTGATCCGGGGCCGTTCTTGGGAATGCACATCCCTTACGTGAAGCAATGAGTAACACACCCACCCACCTTGGAACACTGGAGCCGGGAAGCTTGGAGAAGATAAATGACTGGACGAAACGGCACATGTATAGCTGCACCTTGACACGGCGAGAAACTCTCCAATACGCATCGCACCTTGAACGTGAGTGCAAGTAGTGTGTGGGTCAAGAAGACTCGGAACGGCGGCATTCGGAAACTCGGAATGCTTACTTCAATAACTTTTTACGGCGGCAAACCGCTGACAGCGGAAGTTATGATCATGGAATCTTCTCCGCTCATGTGGATGACTCTGGACGTAGTAAACAATCGTGCTGCTCGAGTGATCGTCGCGTAAACAAACATTCCAAGTTTTGATGAAAGCACGAATGACCAGCAGATCGCACAGGAAGCGGGGGTCGAGTCCAAGGCCTGATGACTGTCGACGGAGAGAGAGTCACTGCTTACGGCAAAAAAAGCGGACCATTCGACTCCTTCCGAAGGAGTCGAATGGTCACCTGCAGGTTCTGCGGACGATCTCCTAGGTCGACGTCCCCTTTGCCCGCGAATAATCCACTCTTCAAAAACGCGATCGCTCGCTCGGTAATAGTAGTAGTTCAATACGTGAATTCAGTTGCCCGTGCGGGGTTGACCCACTCGCAACCCACTCAGGCCACTTCCTTTGTCAAGTAAATGCAAACATGCCATCGATTCGGTACGCGGGGAACATTGCCCGGTACATTAGCGGTTAGTATTATTATCAGCAGACAAAGGACGCAGTACTTCTCGCTAACAGCACCCCGCATGCAGCTCCTTCCATCGTGAATGTGAGCCTCACATACTACCCCAATTCCGGCACGATCCTCGCAACAGCAGGAGTCCCACGATGAGGCTCGTCCATGATACCACTCGGACGAAATCAATGTAGCCTGCGACGCCCGAGTATGGAGCGCACCGCGAGCGAGCCCCCAATGAAGTGGGCCCCGACCCGCAGCGGCTGCCCACTTCCGCATCAGGGTGAAAGACGTCCCGAAGGACAGCACCTGAGCGAAAGGGGTGCGGAGGCAAGAGGATATATAGCGAGGAAATGAACGTTCCTGACGGTCCTTAACAGGTACACAGAGAAATCAGATAACAGGGCTCGCGAAAGTTCTTGATGTGACAGTGGGTTCGTGGTACATGGGGACAACAGCGACGATAGCGGGTCGGAACCTGTACAGCTTAAGGAAAGAAAAAGGACCATAGATGATTAACACGTCTTCAGAGAACCACCGCACCATATATTGCGCGGTGAATGCAGTCATGCGGGGTCACGCCGAGATCGGGGGAGACGTCGAGTCTTGCTTGTAATATCGTCGACCATTTGCGGAGGAGGGATCCGCGGCTGGAGTGTTCGACGGCGTGGGTATATGCGCGTCCGACGGGCGATAGTAGTTGCCCAGGCTCGGCGAAGAGCCAGGGATCTCCTCGACATGTTTTCGGGATCGACGCTCGTTGGTTCGACGAGCCGGCGCACGGTCGGCATCCTCGTCTGTCTGCTCGCGGTCCATCTGTCTCTCCCTCTCCCGAGCGAGCGCTAGCTCCTGCTCGCGCTCGCGCTCCCTTTCTGACGCGAACACGGGCGGTAGGTTCTGGCTTGCCGCAATCTCGTCCCGGTCCTCGGGCAGCGCAGGCGTCACTGCGGCATGTCGTCCTCCGAGGTGACTTCATTGTTCGCGTAGGAGGACGTAGAAGAGGAGCCGACATGGTTGCGTTTGCTGCATCAACTAAGCCGGTTCGTACCAGGTCACTAGCACGGTGGAAATGTACTCACGATCCTTCGGTGAAGTTTTGCCAAACATAGTCCTTCAGCCGATCGGCATTAGGAAGCTCTTGGATGAGGCTCCGGATCGTGTTTTGGCCCAGGCCGAAGAAGTCCGGTCCCGAGACCGAGTTGGAGTGCAAGCGTTTGCGCACATGGTTGGCGGCCCGAACGATGACGGCCCAAGCACCGGTAGCGGTGCCTGATTAATGCTCAGTCAAGTCGAAGAGTTAGGCGCGGACAGAGTAGACGCACCGGCAACGATCGGTTTGTCGGGCACGTCGCTGGCAACGACCGAGAATTTGGGACCATCTCCGCCATCGAGAATGGTGCAGGTATAAGTGACCTCGATATTGGGGTCGATGGTAGACAGGTACTTCCTGATGTTCGTTGAGCCATAACATTGTCGACTATATACAGTCTGCAACGCACCTCGTGACCGAATATCCCACAGGGAAGATGTACCTCTCTGTGTGGAAGTGTTCCCGCATGCAGACCTCCCCGAGCGAGAGCACGGTCATGATGCCCACGTTGAGGGGCAGGAGTGGCTTGCCGTCCGAGTCCCTGGGAATCGTCGGGATGGTATGCGTCTTGGACGTAACCGTGTGCGCTTTCAGTCGCTTGGGTTTTGTGCGTGTTTTAGGTTCCTCGGCGCCGATGGATCGCTGCTCGACCGGAGACAAGTACGGATCATTCGCGTCGGACGCGTTGCCGTTGTGACGATGGGGCGGCGAGGGATGGTAGGATGTCACGGGCGAGCTTGACATGTTCCGTGACATGCGCGAATATTCATGTGAATCAGGCGGCGGTGAGGCGGGCTCGGGCGGTTCAGACGCCGGCGCGGTCGGTGGCTTGATGCGTAGCTTGATCCCACTGCCAGATCCCTGTGCCTGCCCGGCGCTATACGATGACGACGAGGGCGGAGGCGCATCCTTGTCCTTGCCCTTGGTCATCTTGGCGCGACGGCTCGGTTTGGCGTCGCGCGCCGCCTGGGCGGCGGCGGCCTCTTCTTGCATGCGCTCGCGTTGGCGCTGCTGTTCCTGGAGCTTGCGAGCGTGGGGTCCAATGTGTCTCGATGAGAAGATGGGGTCGAGCTCGTGGTTTTCGCGCTCAACCTCTTCGCGGGCGCGATGCATGTTCGCAACGAAGGCGGTCTTGGCCCGGTCGGAGAGTAGCGAGCGCGGGAAGGCGGACGTCGGAGGCTGGTCAGGGCCCAGAGACGGGCGCCGGATGCCAGGCGTTTCCAGTTTTTCGAGTTCCACCACGCGGTCGAGGAGGGCGCTGGGCGGGTGCGAGGTCAGCTCGACGCGAAAGGGTGGATCGTTCGGCGATGGACTCACTCGCGTTCTTGTCGTATCTTCACGTTGCGCTCGCCCGAGCGGACGAGTTCACTGTGCATTTCCTTGTATTTCTACAACGAGATATGAGTCCATCGCGAGCTGCAGAGCGAGTGCAGCCCGAGCGGTCTCACCTCTTCGAGTATAGAATACTTCCGCTTCAGTCTCCTGTACTTTTCGGCAACGAGGGCCTCTTCCTTGGCTTGATGAGGATCGGTCGTGGGCGGGGGCGCCTGGGGCACCGGAGGCGGGCCCATGACCACGTCTTTCGAGCTGGATGCACCGCCCGCAGACGCATTGCGACGCGTGCTCATCGTGGGCCGTGGCGAAGTTCGGTGGTGCATTGACGGGGTACTTGGGCGGGGTCGTTGAGGGGGAGGAGCGGGGCTGGCAGGGAGGGAGAGAGGAGACGCGACGTAACACACGGCCTCCTTCCTTTAGCCGTCCCACCCAATTTGGTCCGATCAGCCTCTGGCGACTCGTCCAACACAGGACGCGCCATCAGGAGGACAGCCCTGGCGTACAACATAGAGCCACTCATTGTTGTTCTGACGCTCGCCCGACATTTTCTGCCTCTGCATCTGCCGTTGGCGAGGGTGGCGGCGTACCCGGGCGCGGCGCACCACTGCAACATCGTGCCTGCCGTATGAACTGGGAAGCTTTGCCGAGGCGTAGCGAAACGCCCGGAAAGGAAGGTGGCATTCGAATCCGTATTCGCTTCATCTGTTGTGTCCTACCCCCACGTCTCACTCACCTCTTGGTTCGTTCTGCTTGGCCGGGATTACTCTATCTGCTCCGACTAGCTTGCGACGTATCCGACACATCGCCGCTGCATGAGCATTCGAGTCGAACCACCGTATCAGCGCGTGGCCGGGAATAACCACCGGCGTCGCGCCGGGCCAGATGCCGTCTCACATACACGCCCACTGCTGGATTTTCCCTCGGACCCCCTTCCTGAAGCACCAGTGGATACAACGCTCACTGTTCCGAGCGTGCATCCAGGTAAAATAACCATACCACGCTAGCTTTGTCGCGAACGCGCGGACGTCGCTCCTGTGCGCCTATATACAGCTCCTTGACTGCATAGCTCTCTCTGGCTTCTTGTCGCATACATGGACGAGCGGCAAGCTGGCGGAAGGAGTAATTGCGCCTATCAAACAAACACCTTGACCACGACAGCGCATCGCAACAAATAAACTTTGCCCGTGGCTGTGCTAGCCTGTTGCTCAGAGATCTCGTTAAGCGCATGGAAACTCATTAAAGGCGGCTTGACTGTACTCTGGCAGCTGTGCGTTCACCACATCAGTTCATGGCATACCAACTTCCTGATAGATCAGTAAATTCTGTACGTCGGGTAATTGCTGACAATGCATGCTATGCTGCACGCCCGGTCGTTACTCATCCTTCGCAGGCCAAACGTATGGCCGCACTCGGATCGTGCTTCTTGGATCAAACTAGGAAGGCGGAGGCTCGGAGACAAATGAAAGCGACAAGTTAATGTGTGCTTCTGCACGGTAGTACCGCCTGGCTACTGCACCAAGCGCATTGTGCGGATGCGGTCATTAGTCCGCGCGTATAAAGTCACGGGCACGAACTCGAGAATTCTTCACCTGGAGTCAACCCCATTCAGATCAGATCACGCATCCGACTTCTCTCTGAGCAGCGCTCGCATATAAACCCCTTTCAACTTGCACATCCTTTGTCGTTCACCTCAACTCCCCGTTTTATTTCTCCTACGATAATGATGTTCTCCAAGTCTTTCGCCTCTCTCACTCTGCTCGTCGCGGCCGCTTGTGTCTCTGCAGCCCCGGTCATTAACAAGAAAACGATGGTCATGAACAACAGCGTGGGCCTGAAAGGAAACTCAGCCGGAGCCGCCTACTGTAAGCAGCAGACGCTGTATTGCTCCGTTGATATTCAACTCAGCATTTCCCTCCTAGTCATCACCAACGAGCCCAGCGGCAACTTTGTCGTGTCTGCAGACATCCACTCTGACGGCACTCTGGTACGGACAGCTAGCCGCTGAGGATAATCGAGACTGACGGAAAGCGGATAGACCCTCGCCAGGGCCGTAAGCGCAGACGGCCGCGGAGAGCACGGCAATGATGCCCCCGCTGCCACGGGTCCCGATGGACTCTTCTCGCAAGCCTCCGTCAAGGCGTCCCAAAACGGCAAGGTCCTGGCGACCGTCAACGTAAAATTCCATATCTCCGTTGGTCCCTACCTCTTCTCACTTTCTCCTGTTAGCCTGGTTCCAACACAGTTGCGATTTTCGCTATCAACGCCAAGAACCCATCTATCATTAACATGATTGGTACGCATCTCTATGACTTGTTTGGATTCAGAGCTCATAAGATGTGTCCTCAGGCAAGCCCGTATCGACTGAGGGAGAGTTCCCCATGTCCCTTGCTCTCAACGAGGCTGGCAACAAACTCTGCGGTCAGTTCAGCGGGACGTTCTCAACGAAACATTTGCTAATTTTTACCTCTAGTCCTCAACGGAGGCCAAGTGAACGGAGTGAAGTGAGTTTGCAACCTCTCCTGTTCACCAACGACGCTGATGTTTGCTGGATTAGCTGCTACAAGGTCGACCCCAAGAATGGGCTTCAGGCGATTGGCGGCACACTGCGCTCGCTCGGTTTGAACCAAACCACGCCAGCCACTGGTCCCGCTGGCACCACCTCGCAACTCCTCTTCAGCTCGGACGAGAAGTCGCTCATAGCCTCAGTCAAGGGCGTGCCACCGCAACCAGGTTTCCTCGCCGTCTGGTCCGTCAACGGTGACGACTCGCTCTCGCCCGACTTCACCAAGGTCGCGCCCGCCGCCGGCGGCCTGCTCCCGTTCTCGATGACTCCGATCCCGGGAAAGAACGCACTGCTCGTGACCGACCCCGGTCTCGGCTTCGACGTGTTCGATCTGTCCAACGTCCAGTCAGGCGGTAACTCGCAGAGCGCGATCAACGCCACCGGCGCGAGCAGCGCGAACCCAATCTCTGGTCAGAGCGCGACGTGCTGGAGCAGCTTCAGCACCAAGACGGGCAACTTCTACCTCACCGACATTGGGACCGCGATGGTTACTGAGGTCAACGTTGATTCCAACCTGAACAGCACCATCGTCAAGGTATGTACCCGCCCGGTGTAGCGAGAGCATCAGGACAAGGTAATGACGGCCTTTTCATCAGCAATACGCGCAGAAGGCGAGCTCCGGTACTATCGATAACGCCATCGCCACCGTGAACGGAAAAGAGTACGTCTGTCATGGCCGCCCAACGGAATATAATTAATTGCCATACAGTTTCCTCTACGTCCTCGGTGCCAACGCGACGCAGATCAACGTCCTTTCTCTTGACGCCCCCGGTCAAGCACGAGGCATTCAGACTCTTGATATCGCCGGCCCGTCAAAGAATGCAGGGCTCACGGTGAACCCCTTCAATTTGCAGGGCATGACTACGTTCATCAAGAACTGAATGTTATTAAGAAGATAGTAATCGGAGGTTTACCAGACTCGGAGCATCATCTCATTTATCGTACATTTCGCTTTTGTTATCGGACACTATCGAGCCTTGCTATGTGCCCTCGACGTAGTATAGCTTAATTTTATAATGTTTCTTGAAGAGCTTCACAGCTTCGTCTGTGCCTCGACAGTCTAAGCACCAACAAATAGTTCTGACGCACTGAGAAAATCCACATCCATATTTCCCTCTACAATCATGATTACGACAACAACGTAGAAATGCAACGAGGGGCACCTCCAGCGAGCCAAGAAGGTGAACGACACATGAGCACACCAAAGAGCTTGCGTCGGATAATACAGCATCAGGGGGGGGGAAACAAGGCGAGTATGACGAATAGTGGAAAGTATGGTATCTTGGAACCTGCAGTGTTATGTACATGCTGAAAGTCAGAGACCTACGGTCTGGTGTGGTACGAAACATGGTTCGTCGCCTTATATAAGATGTCATGAGCTCACTACCATCGCAAAGTGGTATGTGAAGGCTTACATGAAAGAATCACGCATCCTGGAAGCAGGCTTGCGGGATTAGACCAGTCTCAACCACCCCGTTTAAGCTGCGCTCGACCAATGCCCAGCCATCGCCAAAGTACTTCAACACGGAAACGTCCTCTCCACGCTGAACCCCAAGTTCATCACCCCGGTAGGGAATGTAGGATCGCTTGATCGGCTTGAGGTGAACAACGTCCAGGAATGGGTTCTTAAGCTCCGTCGGATCTGCGAAAGGACTTTCCGAGGAGACGGCCACAGCAGTATGGTACGTGTCGTTGGTCTCGGAGGTTTCTGGAACGCTAGCGATGCTAGCTTGAGGAGAGTGGGTGGCAGTCTGCACACCCTTGGTCTTTTCAGATCCAGGCGGTTTTGGGAAGGCGAAGGATTCGGAGGGAGTGAATGGGCGCACGGAGACCTGTGAGATCCAGCTGAGCCGTCTGCGCTCCTCTGCCCAGCGAGCGTCCATCTCGGCCTCTTCCGTGCTGTTGCGTGAGAAGGACGACTCCGACCGGCCATGGAACTGGGACGATGCCGTCGGAGAGAAGACCGGGGTCAAGGGAGTGATCGGGACAAGCAGATAATTGGCGTCCTCTTTAGCAGTGTGATATTGGGTCGATTTCTCATCCGCACTCGCGCTGGACTCGGACTCCGAGCGACGCGGCGAGAGTTGCGCCTCGTGGTGAATTACGTCGACCGGATCAGGTATGACGTTAATAGAGGTCGTGCGGAGAGCGGAGGCAAGCTGCAGCTGGGGTGGACGAGCCGGCAAAGCTGCGTTGAAAGTAACCCCCTGGGAGTTAAGCTGCTCCATGTTCTGCGTCATATCGGTCTGGGAGGTTCGTCGACTATCGAAGACGGTCAGGCTGCCTTCCAAGCTGCGCGTGAAGTTACTGGAATCGCCCGGGTTGAGATCGAGACGGAACGGGCTTGCAGATGTGGGTGTATAAGGAGGCGTGTATTGTGCGATAGGAACCAACGGTCCCTGGCCGTCGAAAGGCGTCCCGAAGCTGCTAGTCGAGCTACGGATGCTCGCTCTTGCGACAGCGGCATCGTCCGGGGTGATGGGGCCGCCTCGCCACCAGTTCTTCCTGCGGGTCGACCGCTTCTTGATCAACCTACGGCGCATCAAGAAGACCGCCAATGCGGCTGCCAATAATGTCACCGCAACCACTATGCCAACGATGGCGCCGACGGACAACCCATGGTGTTTGGAGACAGAACCGGAGCCGCCGCCGCCGACGGACCCGCCGTTTCCATCGGTCCTATCACCTCCATTCCCAGCCACGCCCGACCCCACGCCCGAGGACGAACCAGAGCCGGATTTCGAACCAGACTTGGCGGTAGCGGCAGCACTGATGCTAGTTTTGGTTCCGGAAACAGGGTCGGAGTAGGTAAAGAGAGGCTGGCCATTCGAGTCGGTGCCCGTGGCTTCACCGACTGCCGCTGCAAGCTGAAACGACGTGCTGCCAGAGGGACTGACAACGCCTGACCCAGGGGCGTCGCTTGCGCTTTGTGAACCGGCTTCCAAACCACTGCTGGAGGCACTCGTGCTGATAGCGGATGCTCCACTGGCAATAGTCGCGCTCCCAGTCACGGATAACGCGCCCGAAGAAGCGGATGCTCCTTGCGAGGACGGCTCTGAAGAGCGACGGGTCAGAATGATATACGTCACATCTTTAAGGGACTAACCAGGGCCAGGGGTCGCGCTATTTGCGTTGCTCGAACCGGCGTCGGCACTGGATCCGCCACTGCCATCCGAGTTCGACCCCGAGCTGCCATTAGAACCGGAGTTGCCAGAACTCGTAGCAGGTGCCGACGGACTGGTGGTAGTTGCTCCTGCCACAGAAGTCTGGGTCGTTGCAGCAAGCGTAGTGGTCGGCGCGACGGTGGCCGACGAAGATGTAGCATGCAAGCCCGCGATAAGAGGTGTAAGTAAGGGATCTGCACAGCGACATGTCATCGTAATGATCCTCTCGCTTAGGGTGATAAATACAACTCACCCAGGATAGGATCCAGTATCGGCGTGAGCAGTGGCCCAAGCACCGGGATGGTAGGCAAGGGCTCCGAGAGCGTTATCAACGCGGGCTCGCGCTCCTCAAGAGCAAGCCCAACGCGCGCGTGGCGCTTCCGCATAGACAAGTCTGCCGTGGTTAAAAGAATGTGGGGTAAAATGAAGGTGGGTGCGCGGGGCGAAGGCGCGGGCTCGGAGAGACGAAGCAGCGAGAAAGGAGGCCTTCAGATGCACGCCGTGGTCATTGAGAGGCCAGCGAGCGAGCTACGGATGGCTTTCAGCATTTCCAGAACACAAGAAAAGGCGTTGGCTGAATGAATGGCATCATCAAAGAAGCGCGCAGAAGCAGGGCCGTGTGACGTCGGCAAACACTGCTGTGACGCTCTCCCTGGCGTGTGTCACACGTCCTCAGCGCTGGCCTCCTCCTGCGTCGATCCTTGGAGAAACTCCACTCCGACTTGCTTGCTGTTCGGTCTCTCGCGCATTTTGCACAACATAACACTGTGCACGGAGCGTTGAGAAACGCTGTATACGCCGCGAGATTTTCGATGACGCGCGGTCAGATAGCGTTGTGATAGTCGATCACAAGAGGTTCCCTCGTTGCTGATATTTTTGCACGCGGATGAACGACTTCCCACTGCATTCACATGTCCCCGGAGGCCTTTCACGCACCGAGCAGGACTATCCAAGAAGAAGTACGTCAGACATATCCGCGTCTTACAGGATTCCCCACCTTTGTGCTCAAAACGGACGGCCACCGAATCCTTCGCAGCACATGAAGCCCTCACGACGGCGGTCCGGCTCAAGCTCGGCCAAGAGATGATCGTTGGCTCACAGCAACCCGAAGACCGAACGCGGGTCCGCGCTGTCAAAAACGTCACAGAAGTCTTCTGACCGTGTCTCCCCAAGGTTGAGCCTGGATGAACATGAGAACGCAGCCTTCATTCGCAAGCCATCCGTTCATTTGCCGTCCCATTCTGTGTACTCGACACGGAAGCTACCGGACGCGACCTGGGGGAGCCTGGGGGCAATTCTCCCTAGAACTCGGTTTCTTCCTGAGTTCTTCTTTGACAGACAGTTGCAAGAAATCGCGGGCGCAATAATGTGACCATGGCCTGACGACGAGGGGACGAACGCAACCTGCCATGTGCAATCCAGACATTCACACATTTCGTGACCGCAACGAAAGCCTCTGCTTCAGTGCACGACCAGGACTTGTCTGGTCTCATATCCGTCGCCTCGTCAGCCTCAGCATCGAACAATAAGAATACGAGAAGGCGGGGAGCAGTACGAAGTCGGCTTCCGGATCAGGCCACGGCCGATACAGTGTCCAGCTGCGGAGTATGGGCAACTGAACAGACGTTGCGGCTGAACCGTCCCATGCGTTCACTATCTAGTGAACACTTACGAAGACCAGGCAGGATGTGACGCGTTATACCTGCCGCCAATCGCGGACGACTCGCTACTAGAAATCATCGTCGGCGACTGACAGCATCGTATTATCCGTATCGTTTATATTCGATTTCTTGAGTGGTATAGGTCACGAGATATGGGCCAAATCGTTGTTGCTGGCGAATCGCATGCGCGGGGGACAGTGGCTCGGCCGAATGAGATGCAACTGCTTTCTGCGCAGTTCATACTGACGAGCGGCCACTGGACTGTGGTCGCCTCCCCTCTTTGATGGTACCTCAAAGTTTGACCATATCGTGCCTGGGCACTGGACCCAACAGAGGGATGGAGACAGAGAGGGCTTAAAAGGTACCTGCCGGCACGAAGGCGGCCACCTCCGATCGAGAGTTATCGGCAGAGCCCAAGCCGTCTTCCACGCTAATCTGATAATCGCGTGGCTTGTGCGCGGTCTTCTGCCAATTCAGAGGGGTAGGAGCGGGGATAGGTAAGAGGCATCGACACAACAGCAGTGCGTTGGGCACCGTGAATAAGTAACTTATACGAGATTGACGTCGTGGCATGATAGACGGGGGATCTGGATATGGAAAATGGGATTTGATTTTCCCCGGTGGGATTGCTATTATCACCCTCAAGGATCGGCAGGAATGCATGTGCGCGGACCCGAGTTGCCTCGGAGGCCGGAGCGTTTGGATGACAGATGATTGCGTTTTCGCCCTCGATTACCATTGCATACCTCTAGAAGGTGTTTGCGTAAAGAAAGGTTGGCCGTGATCACGGTCATCTAGCGCATGATTCCAGGAGTGCAGCCGCGTCGCGAGTTAAAAATATGAGCTATAATTTGCCTATGTGACAGTCCATCCGTCGAATAGAGAACGCAGTGCATATTAGTATTTGGGACGCTAGGCAACGGTACAGCTTGAGAAGTAATCGCGCTGGATCTTCACACTATACGGATAATGCCGAACATGAGCATATGGCGGTCGTGGCCGACGTTCCATGCGAACGAGCGATGCAGGGAAACGAATAAAATTGAACTGGCCCCGGGTCGGCATCATTGGCAGGCTTGGGTAGGCTTGGGTATGCAAGTGCTAACGAGGAAGCGGTGGCGTCGGCGCCATGAGGCGAAAGAAAGTGGGTGGGAGAAGAGCGCCCAGGGTCGGTGATTCGATCGACTGGTCGCTCGTCGCCGCACAGCCCCTGGACGGCGTCTTCGCTCTTAGCCCGGGGCACACACACCAGCCCCGAGGTCGCTCTTCTCTCTTATGCCACGATGCACTCCATTTCTGACCTGACCACCTTTTGTCGAAAGACCACCGGCGATGTCCCGCCTAAACTCGTTGTATGTCGGTGAACAACGTCCGTGTGTGCGCCCTAATGACCTCGTGTACGATCCTCTAGGGCGCCTCTACGACGGTGGTGGGCAACAAGATGTACCTCTTCGTGAGCGCGATGCCCCATCTGCAGGGACTGCACTGACCCTCGTAAAGGGAGGTCGTCTTGTAGCAGAGCGCCGGATGGTAGCGGACTTGTACGCCTTCGACCTTCGCACGTTGAACTGGGAGCGCATGCCGGCAGCACCAGAAGATGACGTCCCGGCGGCGCGGTATTTCCACAGTGCAGATGCCTGCAAGTCTTTCCGCCGTTTTCTATCCCATCCATGTAGCTGAAGCATTATACAGGGAATAACCATCTCGTCATCTTCGGCGGCATGGGTAACAAGCCTGACGCGATCAACCCTGAAGACCTCATCGTCCTCAATGACGTTCGCCTATTCGACCTAGCCTCAGGACACTGGGTGTCCATCTCGGGTCCTGAGCTTCCCTCTGCCATACAACCCAAAGCCCGCTACGCCCACCTTTCGTCCGTCACCGGCGACCGCCTCTTCGTCATCGGCGGCCAGGACATAAATAACGTCTGGCTTGATGACGTCTACATTTACGACCTCAAGACGAGGCAATGGATTCACCGTCGAGACTACCAGCGCCATTGTGGTACATACCGCAGTGTTGCTGTGGCGGCGGACCTGCGGGTGAGGATGCCTCAGGACGAGCTCCGCGGCCAACCCTCCACACTCGGTCCTCCTGGGACGCGCTTCACCAAAGAGGACCAAAAACTCAATAAGGAGTTCACGCCGTCAGAGTCGCTCGTACACCTTCCTTACTCCACCAAGCCGACGGACGATTACCCGAACGACATCTACCTCTACTCCAACTACAACTTCACCGACGTCAAGCGCGAGCTTGAGGTCTTCACCCCACTTCCCTCTGAGGCAGACTTTGCCATCACCGATCGGTCCTCATCCATGACCGGCTCTGCGCTTCCGCCAGGCCTCCGTTTCCCCGCCGGTGCCATCCTCGGCACGCATCTCATCATTGCTGGAACCTACCTCGCGCATACGTACCAATCCTTTTCCATATGGGCCCTCGATCTCATCACCAACACCTGGGCGCGCATAGACCCGGGTTCGACTCTCTCCAGCGGCTCGTGGTTCCGCTCCTGCCTTTGGGCGGAAGCGAACAAGTTCATGATATTCGGGAATAGGAAGGGCAACCTCGTTGAGGACTACAACAGACGCTTGCTCAGCTGGGACCACGTCGCGACCGTCGATCTGGAGGCGTTCGGGATGTATCAACCGCCCAAGCTTGCACTCGAGGTGCCGATGCAGGAGCTTGGGCTTGCCGCGCTCGAGGAGGAGGTCCTCGCTGACTTCGAGATCATCTGCGACGACGGGCGCAAGATTCGTTGCTCACGTCAAGTTCTCGAGGAGCGCTGGCCATGGTTCAAGGCACAGCTCATCACCTTTATGCAAGAGGCCGCGCGTCTTTCTGCCTCATCTTCGGGAGGTATCCCGCCGCTACCAACATTACCCGGCTCCTCACCCTCGTCTGAACCACGGCACGACCCCCGCCTGACGCCGCGCAGCTTCCAGCTTTCAGAACCATACCCGATCAGCCTCGCGTTTCTGCAATACTTCTACACCCGCGCGCTTATCACGCCACTCCAGCACGCGCCGGCCGTGCTCAGCCAATTGCTCGTGCTCGCGAGCACCTACGACCTGCCGCACCTGCAAGACCTCGTTGTGCATGCCATGCACCGCGCGCTTAGCAACTCGACGAGCGTTGGCGTGTACGAAGTCGCGACGCTCTGCTCGTGTCGCAGCCTCCAAATTCGTGCGCTCAAGACGGTCATGGCGTACAACCAGCGCCGGCCGACCGGCCGCTCTCGCCGAGACGCTGACGGGGCCGGCGGCGGTCCAGGCTCCGGTCCAGGCTCCGGCTCCGGGAGACGCGCCGACCGGGAAGACCGTGACCGGAACGGGTACGGCGGGGGCGGAGGTGGGAGGGACACGTCGAGCGCGGCGCGTCCTCGGGGGATGTCGGACGCGTACATGCGCGGCACGGCGTATACAGGGACATCGGTGGGCGGCGGTGGGAGCAGCCGCCCTATCGGCACCATGGCCAGTGTTTCGCCTGCGGGTCAGTCTTCTACTTGGATGTTGTAATATATTTTCTCGGGATTTCTTATGGATGGATCACCTTTCTTGGATGCATTTTGCAGGTTATCACGACCGTTACGTGAGGGAGGAAGATTGGTCGTCTCCGGAATCGGCTGGAAGCGAGCCGGCGTACGAGGTTCCGTGGCGCGGTCCATTTGCCGTTGGCGGTTCTGGAACCATTATTGTCACTGCGCCTCGGCCACAGCCCATTCAGGAATTATCGTCGGCTGGTAAGTGATTGATGATGTTCTTCCTGTTGGGTAAATGCTCAACGGTAGTGCAGATGCCTTTCCAGAGGAATCTGTGCTGCCCAACTCGCCGTCGTGGCATCTGTTGGCGATACCCGAGCCACCCAAAGAGGTTCCTGCGGAACCGGAATTCATCGCGCAGCTTGCTCGCCTTCAGGGTTCTCATGAACGGACAAGGAGCATTATGTCCACGAACACCGAGCGCGAGATCACCAGTTTCGTGGAGCTGCTCGGGCCGTCTGTAACTAGTGGCGATCCCGAGCCCAGCTCTTCGGACGAGAGCTCATGGAATGACGATGAAGATATCGTGCCGACCATCACGAGAACTGTGCCAGATGCGGAAGACGAGTACTACTCTCCAAAGGTTTCGTTCGAGACCGTTCGTTTGCCCCCTCCGACGTTACGTCGTGCAGGACATCCTCCTCCCCTCTTGATATCGTCATACAGCCAGACATCCCCCGCGTCTCTTGCTGTTTCTACTCCCGATCTGGAATCCGACCCCGATCTGGACTTCCTTGATCTCCGCACCGACTATCCATATGCACTGACTGCTGGCTCTCGAACTCGCGCCAAGCGCTCGTCAGGGCAAGGCAGCGTCAACAGCTGTTCTCCGTCGCTCGCTACTTCCATATCCGGGAGCTCATTCTCGACAGCGCCGCCCTCTACCCCTTCGAACCACGGTTTTGCGATCACCCCCAACACGGCTCTTTCTCCACGTTCGTCTGTGTTCCCGGAAGAAAGGAGCCGTCTGCGGCACATTCGTTCAGCACAATGGGAGACCGGCTCCTTTTTAACTCCAGTGGATGAAATGCATCAGCTCAAGCTGACTACGCCCGCTTTCCCCGCAGTTCCCACCGTCGCGGCACCTCCTCGTGTATCTTCACCTACCTCTGCCAACCACCCTCGGAAGAATGGCCTGGACACCGTCGAGATCGCTGACCCCAACCCACTTTCACTGATGCCCGACACTCCGCGATCGGGGTCCAGTAAGCTCTTTGCAAGGTTCCGAAAGAACTCCAAGCCCGATCCAAACCATACCATTCGCGCTTCCTCAGAGAGTAGAAACACGGAAGAAAGGAACAGAAAGGCGGCGAAACCAGTCAAGCCGCCGACCAAGGTCAAGTCGCCGGTCACCCCGACAAGTTCGGGTTTCAGGACTCCCGTCAAAGGCTCCCGCGTCTCGACTATGTCGTCGCAGTCATCTGGATCTAAGAAAAGAAATGTGCACGATGCCGAGGCATCCATGTTCGGCGGTCTGACGTTGATGCTGTAACCGCGACCGAATCCCCCCCCTTCGTTTCGTTCACCTGCTTTATGTTTCCGTCGACTCTTGTTGTATGTGCTCCTGCTGTATCTGCTTGTCGTGTTCCCACCTACTTTATTTCTATGTTTCAAAAACCGGCATGTACGACTCCCGACTGTTCATGGCTGTTGATATCCTATCACTCATACACTCCTCGGCCATTGGTAGAATCCACATCTGTAGAGAGAATGAGACTGCGGAAACTGATGGTACACTGCGAGAACTGGTATAATCATAAGAGAGCACGCGGGGAATCGTGTGGTGAAGTGTTCCGGAATACGGAAGGTATAGCGCAGAGCAGAAAAAAGGGGGCAGTGAAGGGGTAAACAAGTGATCCTTCCTAGAAAATGACGGAGAGTGGCGCCGGATTGCGTTGAGAAAGCTACCATTGTGAGGGCAAACCTACACCATCGGGGAAAGGAGGAGAAGACCCCCTTGGAGCCCTCCCGTGCCAGTCCCTTGACAAGTTCGCAAATATGGCGGCGCCGCCAGAGCTCGCTGCGGCGACGGCAGGTGGCAAAGTGAAGTCTCGGAGATCGTCCATGTGAGGCGGGTGGGCCGGGATTACCGGGAGTTGCTGTTCAGGGTCGGCAATAGGGTGGGCGAATATATGGTTATCTGTGATTTAACCGTTCATCGCTTGTCCAAAGAACAGCACATATCGAGACTCACACTCTTTGGCGTGAACGGTGTCCTTCTGCCGTTCGCAGGCGCTACCTTCCGGGCAGTCCCTGCGGCTCAGCACGCCAGGGTCGACGTGTCCTTTGCGGCGTTCCCTGATCCACCAGTCCCTGCGATTGTTGATTGAGCACATTTGATGCTGATGGCGCAAGCTTCCGACCGACCTGATACCCCACATCAACACCTCAGCAGCGCAGACGCGGCAGATCCGGGTGCGCGGATGGGATGGGTCGTTGTTAACGCCAGTTGCCTCTCCATGTCCGTTCTCGCTGAACAGACCCAGCTCGATCAGTGACGAAAAGCCACGCGGCTGTGACTGTATGTACAGTACGATCTGGTAAACGGAAGATGTGTTCAGCATTTCGCCGTGACGGTTGGTTCGCATAGCGCACATCACGATATATCGCCTGTGGTCGCAGCCTCTTTGTTACTAGGTAATCCAGGAGGATCTCCACTTCGACGGAGTTGGAGTCAAAGCACTCGTAGAGTTCAATGCTCTGGATAAGGTCACTGACATCCGCGAAGCCCTGCGGCTGAGCATTCTCGATGCGGGCGGCGATGCACCGGCCTTGTACACCAATGCCGCAGAATGAAACCTCGCAAAAATCGCAGTTCGTCGTTGCAGGGGCTCGAAGAGCGAGCAGGTCCTCACTGCAGAGACGCTATCGTCAGCCACGCGGGTAAAGCGGTTTACGAGAGATACCAACCAGTTGCCACAGAATGCGTGCCCAGGGGGAGGCCCGTTGTCTAGGTTCCAGGCCTGGTTGGGGTGAGCGTCTGGATCGGGTATGGGTTGCAGGCATCGGTACCCATACGGGTTATCAGGATGACAGTGCGGACACGGACGCGCCAGCGAGTCGTTGGTAGGAATCTGCGGAGGAGGCGAACTGGGCGCCGGCATCGGTATCTATGCAAACCGGTCTGGTTTCAGTCCCATGCATCCCGCGCGTGGTGGGAGAAAGGCAAACCCGTAAAGTCGTGCCGGCTTTGTACACTTCGTCGGCTTGCTCGCGTTCGCGTTCAGATCGGCGCTTCGAGGGGCAGTTGCGAAGCAAAACATCGATCATAGTCTGTAGCGCCCGAGAGGGCACGGCAGTCGTAGATACTCCCCTACATGCAGGGCAATTTGTGCCGCCGTTCTGTGAGGATTATGATCAGGTGCAATTCCACATGACGCCACACGGGACGCATCAGTCACCTTTATCCAAAGGTGGCAGCAGCTAGATGAAGGACGTAGAGGTATCAACATCGGTGCAGCATGATACATCAACCGAGGATTCACCTTCCGCAGAAGAAATGTTGACAAGGATTCACGACGACGGGCTTGTACGCCAATGCGGAGCATATGCCGCACTCCAACTCGCTCTCCATGTCGTCTGCGAGCGCTCGGCCGTCCACCTTGGGTGACTCCGCGACCTGATCGTCACGGGGCATCCTTGGATCGTCGACCGGGGCTCCATACGGCCGAACGCTCTCGTCTCGGTCGACTGAGTGCTCGCGGAGCTTCTTGTAGCTCGTGCTCGCCTCTTCGAACGATGGTGAGGCTCGCCGTTTCAGCGAGGCGACCGCCTCGCCCGCCTCGGCACCGATCACCGGAATAGAGGCACTGGTGAGGTATCCGTCCGCGGAACTATGCGCGGACATGGTAGCGGGCTGCAACTCTCGGGACTAAGGCGGGTGATGGTCAGGGTCTGAGGTCAAGGGGTTCTCGGACGGAAACGTCGGTGAAAGAGCTAATAACTTCCCGGCGGTCACAGTACACGAACGCAGCCACCCACTGCCGGGAAGGCACCGATGGCCCGCGGGCCACAGTTCCGATCGAGTTGGATAGGTGTATTTATGCGATTATCGATACAGTAGGGACCATAACGTGCATGTACCTGCGTACGAACGAGCCGACAGATGCATGTAGGGTACCATATATGGACTAGCGTCCGTCGGCTATGACGAGACCATTATCCCTGCCTTCGATGTTCCCATCTACGCGAACCGCGCGATAAGATAATACACATGGATGCAGATCGTCCGTAGAGGAGGAACAGACACCGTGGCCCATCCTTCGCCTAGAGTAGCCACTGCAGGGGTGTAAAGGATCGGCGGAACAAAGGATAGCAACATCTCCGCACGTGGCACCTGCGCGGTCAGAATACTGGGGCATTCCTCAAGAACAGCTTGCCTTCCTCTCGCTTCACCCAGCGCGCAACGGCGTTCGCTGCATTGATCACCGCGCTCTTGGGTACGAGCGGTGACATGGCGATATACAGCTCGAACGGCTGAGTAATCTGCATCAGGGAACGGTCGGCGTCATTCTCCTCGAAGCTGACAAGTCTCGGGGTCTTACCCATCCCATGATGCTTTCCTTCTCTGTTAGCAAGTATTGCAACTTCAGCTGCCCCTTTTGACCAGATTTCGCGTGGATGTTATCATGTACGGCCTGATACAACGTCACCAGACTAACGTCGATTGTCCGTGAGCTGCCTGAGATGAGGTGAACGCCGATCGACTCACCGTCTGCGATTCTCAACCACATCATACGGATCTTCGTACATCGGGACCGTGACCTGCACATGCAAGCGGCTCTTGTACACAAAATGACGCAAGCCAGGGATACTGAGCTCGGCTACGGAGTACCGCACGGTCCCGGTTTGTATGGACTTGCTGATCCCAGCGACAACGTTGTCGTCGGTCAATTTCTACAGGTACGAGCGCTCATCAATGGAAGTTTAGGAGCGAAGATGGTAAGCTTACCTTGGCGATGAGATCACACCACCCCCGGATCGCCTCAAAATCGCCACCGGCGCTGACACAGACCAGCGCTACACCGGTACCCGTCTCGAAGTCACCACGTTGACGTCTGTCCTCGCCACCCTGTCGACCCGTTGGCTCAGGTTCAGAAGGTGCCGAATTAGAACTACTGAGGGTCGGCCCGATGCTTTGCGGCGCAGGTGAAGCAGAGCCAGCTGGAGAGGGTAATGGTGGTTTTGTCGCTTGGGGTGCGCTTGTTACGCCAGAACCGTCCCTCGAGGAAGCATGTCTGGATATAGGCGGTGGATTCGGAGCCTTCGGTGTCTCGGGAGATTGCGCTTGCTCTATAGAATCGGGGAAGAACGACACGTATACGTTGGCAAACCCGGAAGGATTGAACTTCGGCAAGCAAACGGGGAGCCAGCTGGCCGATGCTGAAGAGTTGAGAATTGACGGGGAATGCAGAGTGTTGAGGAGGATATGGAGATCTGCATGGCACACGCAGCATCAGAAATGCATACCAGTCAGCCTGAGCAAAGTCGATCACCGGAGGGATGAATCGAATGTTTCTTAGGTCTTGCGACAGTCACGACGCGTCCGTTAGCTATGACGATGATATACAGTATATCTCGCTAATTTTTATCGGCTATTAGGGTCCGTGGTTAGCGAGAATCTACACGGTGATGCGCACTTTTAGCTTCGAGGGCGGTTGTAAACTTTCGCCAGCACGTTTCCGAAGCCTATCATCGACTTTGAGCACGTGCAAGGCCGACATCGTCATCGCGAAGTCTTCGTCGACGCGGGCCAGTAGTGAGTGAAGAAGATTCTCGGCGCCTGTGGATAGAATTTAGTAATGTTCAGAGAGATGTTATCGCTCGGTAGTGGTCATACCGTCGAGTAATCGTCGAAGGTCGAAGTTGTTCCGTCGCTCGAATATCCTCCGAAGCTGTGCC
Source organism: Punctularia strigosozonata HHB-11173 SS5 (assembly GCF_000264995.1). Taxonomy (NCBI): domain Eukaryota; kingdom Fungi; phylum Basidiomycota; class Agaricomycetes; order Corticiales; family Punctulariaceae; genus Punctularia; species Punctularia strigosozonata. Next base: position 2,592,415 of record NW_006767434.1, read on the forward strand.
AGGCTCACAACGCTCAGGATCTGCAAGTGGAGGTACTCAAGGTGCGAGCGCGTCTTCCTTCTCAAATTTCAGTATCCTATGCAAAGCTAGCGCACATACGACGTACAATAGACTCAGGCTCCCCCCAACTCGATGCGCATACATAGTATAGCGGGGGTCTCAAGAGGAATGTGATGCGTAACTTTCCACAATTAATGCATCGTAGCTTGTCATTGTCGTCAGCGAATATGGAGATGAGCGCTTGCATGATGCCCATGGTTGCCGTCAGTTCCGGGCTATCGTCTGTGCCACTGGGCAAACGGGGAATAGATATCAGTATGGAGATATAGGGCCCCAACGAACAGAAGACAAGGCACACCTGACGAAGACGGGTTTTCCTGCTTCTGTGAGAACGAAGTATTGTCGAGGAGGGAACAAGTCGACTGGAAGACTTGTGAAATGGGGCTGAATTACGTATAGATCCCCATCACTCACCCTGAGATATCCTTCGAGACACCTCCTCCACGTCCAGAGTCAGAGAATCTTGGGTTGACTTCTTCTGCAATCGCGGCCGTTCCTCGTTGACTAAGGTTTCGCATGTTAGGCGAAGTCAGCTCTAGTCAGGCACGACGGTACCGACCGAAACTGGGCTCCCTCGACCGTAACGTCTGCCTTAGGTGCTGTCTAAGTGCCAGCTTCGACTCTTCATCTACTACGGGACCCTCAATGCGGCCCCTCGCCTCGCCATCAACAGTCTCCACGTCTGCTTCAGGCACATCCTGGATCAGGATCCCTTCGCCAGCATTCGAGTTGATCTCGACGTTGAGGGCGGATGACGCAGAGCTTGGTACCATAGAAGGAGCCGGATTCGTGGCGTTTCTTTCCCGTTCCTTGCCCTTGGCTCCGGTACGGGTGGATGAGGAGGAGGAGGAGGAGGATATGGAAGGGGTGCGATAGACCTGAAAGTTGGAGAAAGACTGCGTCGGGCGTAACGGCGGTAGTTGTAGACGTGGGGCGGGTGTCCCTGCGCGCGACGGCGTCCGGCTACGCGACTTTGGTGTGTTCGACATCACGTCCGCGCCGAACGATGGACGAGACGAGCGCCTTGCTGATCGCAACGAGCGCCTGTGGCTGTGCTGACTTGCACGTCATGCTCTTCGGAATCCAGCCTTCGCCGTGCTGCGACTTTACCGATGTCCTTCAGCACCAACACCAACACCGACATTTTGATTGTGAGTACTTACCCACAGCATATTCGTACCGGCTAGCATGCTTACAAGCGCTCGATCCAGGCAGGTGCAGCGGCCGCGTTTACCGTCGATTTTCTCATTTATCCTCTAGACACGCTCAAGACGCGCATACAAGCTCCGAACTACTCTAGACTCTACCTAGATGCCGCGACACAAGCCATCAATCGGCCTGCACTCTTCCGGGGACTGTATCAGGGCGTTGGCAGCGTCGTGATTGCCACGTTACCTTCTTGTTCAGTACTGGTCTTCTCCGCCTTCACTTCGCCTCCGTTCTCACACGTTCCGCTTTGGCCTTCCAGCAGGAGCCTTCTTCACAACGTACGAGGGCTTGAAGTCATTCCTTGATACCGCTGGCCCCAACAACGGCCCCTTCCTCCCGTGGCAACCCTTGAACCATGCAATCGCCTCGTCCGTCAGCGAACTCGTCGCCTGCGCCATCCTCACCCCGTCCGAGGTCATCAAACAAAATGCGCAAATGTACGACTCTGCGCGAGATGGTGGAACCAGCGCCACGGCACAAACGCTTCGCAAATTCCGCTCCAATCCATTCGGGCTCTGGCGGGGATATACGGCTTTAGCGGGGCGTAACCTCCCCTTCACCGCGATGCAGTTCCCGATCTTCGAGCAGACGAAGGAAGTCTTGAGGAGCTATCGCGATCAACATGGAGCGAGGACACACACCATCGCAGAGAGTGCTGTCATCACGGCCATTAGTGCAGGCATCGCGGGCGGGATTGCTGCTACGATCACCACCCCAATCGACGTGATCAAGACTCGTATCATGCTCGCCGCCGGAGAATCCGAAGCAAAGCCTAACAATGGCGTAGTGGATGCACTCGGCCACCAGCCAAAAGCGCGTTCGCAGTACTCCGGCTGGGCAATCGGCCGTGATATCCTGGCAGAAGAAGGCGTACGCGGTCTATGGCGGGGAGGCACACTACGCACCGTATGGTCCACGCTGGGAAGCGCATTATACCTGGCTGTCTATGATAGCGGACGAGTATGGTTGGCGAGACGTCGAGGGGAAGACCCCGGGGAAGACCTATCATAAAACCTACTATAGTGCTACTAGAATAATCACTAGATATACCCACAATCCGATGTTTAGTACGGGCCGGTTCGTGACACATCGGGTTACGACCTCGAGATGTCATTCCCCCTTGCGGTTGTCTAATAGGGAAATATCCTAGATCTTCGACATGAAAACACCAGAAACACAGGAAGAGCTTCGCCAGGTTGGGCAGACGTAGAAGCAAGGGGCCATAAGACGGTCCGAAGTCTGCATGGTGCTTGGACTGTGTTGGGTGCTGCGCGTATCTTCGATGGGATTTGCATGCACATGCTTGGATGCCTTCGAGGGAGGATGGAGTTGCATCACCGCAAGAGCGTCATAGTGCTCATGAACAAGGATGTGATAGGAGGTTGTTGATCCCTGTAGGTCGCTTCGAGCACGAGAAGGTGAAACCCTTATCGCCGCATTGTCCACTGAGTGGACACACGAAACCGATCCATAGCATCTTCGACTGCAGTCCAGAATTGACTCCGGAGAACAGAGAAATGCTTCATGCACCATAGGGCTGGGAGGGACGAGCGGATCGTGATGTCGATTGTCCGCCACCGTGTCCATTCGGAAGGACGTCGTTCAAGTCCGGCGCGTTGCCCCAGTAGGCTCCACCCACAGGCATGACCGGCGCGTTGAACACGTCCAGGCCGCTGAGAATAGTTCCTGAAGCTAGTTGGCCACCTGCTCCAGATGTAACGGTTTGACCCTGAGCTACTGGATAGGTATTTGACCCTGATTGAGACCGATTCGACGCGTCGGAGTAACCCATCATGCTCCGCATTAACGCGTCGATGTCGTTCGTAGATGGGAGCGGAGTTTGGGCCACTTGGCTGGGTCTCGACAACGTTCGTTCGAAGAGCTCGTTCTCCTCCAGTAGGCGGACTTGTCGACGAAGGTTGTTCATCACATGTTCGAATAGCACTGAAGAGAGGCGTTCATCAGTCACCCAACGCTCCATATCTGGATTACGACAGCACGCACTCTGCTCTTCCTGAGGATTGTTAGGCTTTGGTAGCATTACCAGTCGGTTTGCGTGCATCTCCTGGTCGCTGGGTTGGCCAAGTCCGATCTGCTCACGCACTTTCTTATCGAATTCCTCGGGAGAAAGGAGCGCGTCGGCAGGGTCCGTCTCGTCTTCCCCATACACAGATGTCACGGACGGTGCAGGAGACGGGGGGTTCACAAGAGGCGGAGCATATCCCGGATCAGTATGATGATAATGCGCCATGTTCGCTGTTCAAACGTTCAAGCAAGGTTGGCTGACAGGACCGGCGAGCCATCGACGCGTAACGTCACGTGCTGCGCGTTACGAGCCCGGCGACCCGGCGCGCATGCGGCCTAAGGTAAGTAGGGCTCATCAAGGCTCATCCATAACTTATTAAGTGTTTGTTGGGGGCGAATGCTGAGATGGATCTACGAATGTTTATTCCCCTGCTCATGTACAACTCTGGTAAGTACGGAGTCTACACCAACTAGAACAGGGATCATGGAACGCTATCGATACAGTGGGAATGCGTGGATGTATGAAAGTGCGTAAGGAGACATCGCAGCGATGAAACGCGAATGCACACCGGGAGCTCGTCAGGGGCGCCTTTAGCGCAATGCGTGGCAGAACGAATAAACATATGCACAACAAAGCAGAGCAAAGAGCATCGTGGACGGGGGCACACTACAGATATCAACGAGATGGATCAGTCCGGGGTATGGGGTATTGGGGTGCAGTAGGCCTCGGCTGCATCTGGGAAATGAAATGCCGGAGGAGAGGAGGCCAGCGAACTTGAAGGCGTTCCTAAGGAAGGAATGGAGGGGAGGACTTTAGGACAAGTTGCCACGGAGCTGCTCAAACCTTGCAGCGAGAAGCTGAACCCAGGCTGACTGTCCGATATACGTGACCATCTTGAGGTCCGGGTATTCAGCAGGAGGGAATGCCTGGTGCAGAATCCTCGCGACCTTGTTGGCATCTGCATCAGACCCGGAGGACCTGCCAAAGTCCATGTACTTTAGCTTCTTCCAGCTAAGGAACACTTGAGGGATCTGCAGCTCGGGCTTGATGCACAGCCCGAGATATTCCAAGTAGGTCCCGCATTCCGCGGCTGCTATAACGCCGCCCAGGGAAGGTAGTCGATCCTGGATTCCATAGAACGCAGTATTGCCCATCGGGTTGAGCTCCAGGTGGCGGATCAGAGGCCAACCGCGAATCATTCCCTGGAGGTCTTCGTTCGTCAGGAGGAGGGGCATGGGGCAACGAACGACGAGATGCTCGAGGTGATCAAACAGTCCGAGAGCCGAGACCTTCAACCAAGATTGTTCTGGCGGCGCGGAGATGATATCTACGACGATGCGAGTGAGAATGGGGAACTGGGTTGCAATCGCTTGCAACGCATGATCAAGTTGGTCGGTAGAGTTGAGGGCGGGGACCTCCAGGTACAGATCGGCCATGGCGTTCGTCGTGGAGGCTACGATCTCTAGCGTTGCATCCAAGTCGGCCTCGATGCGAATAGACCTGAGCGAAGCCTGGGACGAAGGTCAGACGCCGTGGCTGCCGAAAGATCGCAAGCCACGCAGGACTCACAGGGTTCGCTACTCCTCGCAAATCCTCAACGCTTCTCAGGACGACCTGCTGCCCACCACCGTTCTGATTCATGGCGAAACTTGCGGCAAGGATAGTCTATGAGAGTGAGGAACGCTGCAAAGCAGATATATGGCAGGAGGATAGTTGCGGTGAAGAAGCGGATGACGCCAGAGCGCCTTGGACGCGTCGCGTCGAGCTGTAATGATTCCATCCCGTGACCAGACAAGACACAATTAGCCGGCAATGTCCAGGAATATGGGCAGAACTGGATGCTGTGTTAGCCGGATAGACACCGGATAGAGCAGCCTCGAGTCTTAGACCGTGGCAGAAGGTATAAGAAGGTCGAGCTGTGAAAATCTGCCGTATTCTGAGCCCACGGCTGTCAGTTGTCCACAAGGAGTCTGTAGTGGTCGGCCTGAAATGATCATCTTGGGGGGTATCCCGACACGCCGGCAACGCTAGCACAGAACACGAGGCAGCGTGGCCTGCGCTCTGAGGGCTGAGGGTTGATGGAGACTAGAATGGTAATGATGGCCAGGGGAAAGTGGGGACAAGTATTGAGTTGTTGTGCACTTTGGCAGGGAGGTGGACGAACACGCAGCGTGACTAGTGGGTATGTCTTTACACATGCTTTAGGCACAGCCAGAAAACAACGTTGACACGTGGGAGGACCTCCAGAGTTTATAACAAGTGAACGAACGGTATGAATGATGAAGTCCCGGTGAAGCTGAAGGTTGCCAGGTCATCGTAAGCACCAAGATTTGAGTCGTTGAATATATGCACGTTTTTTCGGTTGAAGAAGAGGACAAGGAGGGGAGCACCGGGAAGAACACAAGACCCATATCGCACACGGAGGACCCATCAGTTGCGGACGGACATGTACAGCATACCATCGCTTTTGGCCTCAGAGAGGACAAGGTCGTCGTCACAGAGGATGGCCGGCGTGAGAAAAGAAGTCGCCGATGGCATCGTCCCGCTTGTGGCTGTGCCTTATTTATCCTCTTCGTCAAGCAGCTAGGAGCAGCGCAGAGATGGCAGACACGGACGTTACGAGTGGCGATCCAAGGCGGTCGAGCAACGAAACAATAACAGGAGCTCCGAGGCAGGGTTACAGTTATATCGATGATGAGTCCCAGGCACTGGAGTGGTCCGATCCAGAGGAAGAGGAGAGCGAGCTCGACGAACGCGACTTTGACGATCTGCGGGTTGAGGACGAAGACTGGGAGATGGCAGAAAGAGGTGCAGTATTTGCGCGAGTTCCATTTATATGCTAGTGTGGCGTCGCTGACTTGCACAATAGATTTTACGAAACAATACAATCGGCTGAGACAACATGTCGCAGTTCGCACTGGTAACGTGCAGGGGATCGTATCAAATGCTCCGTCAACCTCTGTCACTACGGCCACATCTTCTTCAGGCAGCGTTCATGTAGCCTCTCTCCCCGCAGTGAACCGGCCGAGGAATGTGGATGTCACCAAACAGCGAGACAAGACCGCTGACCAGCTCGCTGCGCTCTCGAAATATTCGTCGCGCATCTCAAACATCGACTTGCCCTATCAATTGGGTGTCGGGGTGAACAGGAAAGGTCCAAGTGCCACCGCCAACATGAAGGACAAATCGGACCGTGCAACGACCGAACAGGTACTGGACCCGCGGACGAGGGTCATTTTGTACAAGATGATCGGCCGTGGCCTGATCCAGGAGGTCAACGGCTGTGTCAGCACAGGTAAAGAGGTTGGTCTCTACCACCTCCCCAATGACGCGTGTTTTCAGATTTCGCTCTGATCTTGTGATTCATAGGCGAATGTTTACCACGCCGTATCACCTACAGGGGAACACCTGGCGCTCAAGATTTATAAGACGTCCATCCTGGTCTTCAAAGACCGAGACAAGTATGTCTCTGGCGAGTACCGATTTCGACGCGGGTACTCGCGGCACAACCCGCGCAAGATGGTGAGGGTGTGGGCCGAGAAGGAAATGCGAAACCTCAAGCGGTTGGCAGCGGCAGGACTACCGTGCCCACGAGCCGTTGAAGTCAGGGAGAACGTCCTAGTCATGTCGTTCTTGGGGGACGAGGAAGGATGGTAAGTGCCTGCTCCACCTCATACGATGGTCGCCCCTCACGATCGCAGGGCATCTCCGCGGCTGAAAGATGCATCTATACCATCGGCGGATTATCCGGCCCTCTACTCGGAGATCGTTTTGGCCGTCCGCACGCTCTTCCATAAATGCAAACTGGTGCACGCTGATCTATCTGAATACAACATTATCTATCACAAATCGCATCTCTACATCATCGACGTTTCTCAGAGCGTCGAGCACGATCATCCGCACGCGTTCGACTTCCTACGAAACGACCTGAAAAACGTCGAAGAATATTTTGGACGCGCTGGCGTGAAGACGCTTGGGCTGCGGAGATCCTTCGATTTTGTGACGCGGGATCAGCTGGCGGATGGTGCAGAGACGGAAGAGGTGGAGGTTTTGCACCAGTGGCTGGCAGAAGAGGTGAAAGAGGATGAGATCAACGAAAACGACGAGGAGGTTTTCAGAAAGTCGTATATTCCTCGGCGGCTCAATGAGTTATACGATCCGGAGCGAGATGTCGCGCTCGTGAAGGAGGGCGAGGGCGACAAGCTCATTTACGCTGACAGCATCGGGTTGGTGGACCCTGCGAAGGAGAAAAGGGTCGAGGGGAAGGGAGAGAAGGGTCAAGTTAGGTTTGAAGATCAGTCAGGGAGCGAAGACGAAGACGAGGAAGAGGAAGGCGAGGAAGAGAGCGGGGATAGCGAAGAGAAGCCGTCCGAGGATCGCCGTCCACGCGGTCACCGACACGAGGACCGCGAGGCCAAAAAGGTGGCACCTTCGATGTCCCGCCCGATGCACGCTGACCACATGCTGTAGGAGAGGAAGAAAGCGACGAAAGAGGAAGCCCGGGAGAAACGCAAAAACAAAATGCCCAAGGCGGAAAAGAAACGCCGCATCAAGACGACGTCGAGAGGATAACAATCCATTTCCTATTAGACAGCGTTATGTTCATTTATGTATATACTTTTGGTAGGTGCGTTGCAAAGCGAATGAGCGGCGGCGGTCAACTGCCACGTGCTCTCATGCGTCCGTGATGCAGCCGTGGCTCGCATCCTCCACGTTCTTGATGTACTTGTACAACGTGCCCTGCGTTGCCTTCAGCGGCGGTGCCTTCCATGCTGCCCGCCTCCGCGACAATTCCTCATCCGAAACGTGGAGTTCGATGGTGTTTTTCACCGCATCGATGGATATCGTATCGCCGTCCTGGACAAGCGCAATAGGTCCGCCGACTTGGGCCTCGGGCACCACATGACCGATGCAGAATCCATGAGATCTATTATGGATAAATTGCCGTCAGCCACCGATACACGAGTAAGAGAGGAAGCGACGCACCCGCCGCTGAAACGGCCATCGGTGAGCGATGCAACATCGTATCCGAGTCCGGCGCCCATGATAAGACTGGTCGGTTTCAGCATCTCCGGCATGCCTGGGCCACCCTTGGGTCCGAGGTATCGGAGGACAACGACTGTCTTCTTGCCCTTCTTGATCGATCCGCTCTCGACGGCCGTGACAAAGTCATCCTCGGAGTCAAATGCGCGGGCCTTTCCGGTGAAGCTTAGTCCTTCCTTGCCCGTAATCTTCGCTACGGCACCGCCCGGTGCAAGGTTACCCTTCAAGATCCTGCCAACGTTGCGTCAATGTGCAGCCAGGATAACAAGGCCATAGAGATGATGTACCTAAGATGACCGGTGGGCTTGATGGGTTTGTCCAAAGGACGAATGACGTCCTGGGTGAATGAGAGTTCGCCATGTTCGTGAACCCAGCGCTCGAGGTTTTCACCGAGTGTGCGTCCAGTGACCGTCATGCCGTTTCCGTCAATGAGACCGTTCTTCATCAAATAATGGAGAATCGCTGGCGAATCCCTTAGTACGAGCGACGTACTAAGTTGGACACCACTTACTCGGGATACCGCCAATCTTGTGCAGATCTTCCATAACGTATTTGCCACTAGGTTTCAAATCCGCAATGAAGGGTATGCGATCGGAGACGCTTTGAAAGTCGTCAATGGTAAGCTTGACGCCCACAGAATGTGCGATGGCGAGCAAGTGAAGGACGGCGTTGGTGGATCCACCGAGGATCATCGTCAAGACCTGCATGTATGCGAGCTCAAGTCAAACCAACGACCGTCTGGAGAACTCCAATTCGTACCATCGCATTTTCAAACGCGGTACGTGTCATGATGTCCCGGGGCAAGATGTTCTTTTCCAGCAGGTTACGCATAGCAGGTCCAACTTGGTCGCACTCGATTTGCTTCTCCTCGTATTCCGCAGGGAAAGAGGAAGAACCGGGCAGCGTCATGCCGATCGCTTCGGCAGCGCTGGCCATCGTATTTGCGGTGTACATCTACAGAACTTGTCGGTATCACAGCGCATGAAGTTAGCCGATCAACTCACTGCGAGTAAGGTCAGGAATACTTCATCACTCAAACTGAGGGTCTCGTACCTCCTCCGCAAGCACCCGGGCCTGGACAGGCGTGTCTGATGGTGTTGTACCGCTCCTGCTCGGCATCAGGGGTCTTGCCCTCTTGAAGGTACTTGCCGTAGGACTGGAATGCTGAGACGATGTCCAAAGGAGGACCTCCACCACATGAACCGGGTCTGATGGTTCCACCGTAGACCATCAGCCCTGGCCGGTTCAGCCTGCCAACTGCATGTGCGTTAGATGGGGTTTCTCTGGAGACTAGGCTGCTGCTACTCACGCGCCATGAGCACACCGGGCATATTCTTGTCGCACCCCGGAATCACGACCATGCCATCCAGCCAGTGTCCTCCGGCCGCGGTCTCGACCGAGTCCGCGATAAGATCTCTCGACTGCAGCGAGTAGGACATCCCGCGGGTGCCCATGCTAATCCCGTCGCTAACTCCGACAGTGCCGAACTGGTAGCCAATCAGGTCCGCGTCTACGACGGACTTCTTGACACGCTGGCCCATGGCAAGCAGATGCCGGTTGCATCTGAGAGGTCAAAGTGAGCTTGAAAGCAGGAGAGGTGCAGCGGGTCGGGGCCTACGGATTGCCTTCATACCTGGAGTGGTGTGCGATGAGAGAGAGTCGGTCTGGAGCGTGACGGGAATAACTCACCATACGCTAGCCACGCCGACCATCGCCTTGTTGAAGTCGTCATCCGTTTTGATGCCCTCCGTCGCGTACAACATGGCCTATCATCGCAGGGTCTCAGTCTCCACCAATAGATGCGGTCGTATTAGTCGCGGTACCTGGCTCGCGCCTTGTGCCTTTGGTTGGGTGATGTTTCTGCTATAGCGGTTCATGATGGGTTTCTCGCTACGGCGCGCAGCCGCCGCGCTGAAGCACCGAGCGCCATGGCGCGTAGACTGGCCGCGACACAACGGCAGACGAGCACTCATCTTGCAAGGCATTTGCTTCGGACGTGACTCCGAACGAGGAGCCTTTCGGTCGCCCACGTGGAAACGCTCCCACAGCCCTGCTCCACGTGCCCTTTCAATGATGCTCCAGCTGAGATGGTTCGGTGCATGTACACGGGGGGCGAACATCAGGCAAATTACGATTTCACAACGGCGTCCACAGAATGGCATGGAAGAGATCGATGCATACATCCAGGCACTACTCTCCTGCTGATTGCTACTGCCGTCAGATCGTGCTCGTCGCGCGACTCCTATACTCACCGCCTCGGGACTAGAATAGAGGCGGTACCGGGTGAGACACAACTCAAAAACGCCGTCGGCCTGGCAGGTCCGCCGCGAGGATCGACGTACGAACCACCCGATATCGTCATCCAGGAATTACCGGCGGCCCGGTATAAATTCCTAGTGCGATGATGTTACTAAGCATGCATATGCATATGGGTGCGTTGCCCGGGTCAGCGGGACCGCGATCTTTCGAGGGACGTGATGATCGAGGGGCTCGAGGTTGTCTCACCGAGATAGAGGTAGCGTGCTCTTAGACGCTGTTAGCATAGAATGCAGAGAGTCCGTACGCAAACGGCGTTCCTGAGGGTCATCCTGGGGTCCAATGCGAGAAGTCGCAGGGCGATAATCTAGTAGGTGGAGAGTTCAAGCTCAGAAAACGCGACGAAACCGAGGTCGTACCGGACTATCGGCACGGTGTTGACTAAAGCGGCCAAGAAGGAACAGGGGCTAGTCAGATTGGCTGGAAAAGATCTGATGGCGATCCAGTCAATGTTATCCAGGAAACACGTTACGCCCCGTGGCCCGCTGCCTTGAATTATCGCGCTCGTCTTCATACTCACAGCACGGTAGGTATTATTCCACGAGGCCCGCCGCACTTCCTCTTATCTACCGGGCTCGCGGTGCGGAAGATATTCACCGACACCGGCGTCGGCCGGAGCTGCCCCGTCTGAAAGGAGCGTGGCGGACAACGCAAAGAGGGGGGCGCCTTTGGCAGTGTCGTTGTCGCCAGCCACATCTCTCAGCAGCTCTTTCATCTAGACCACCACATCGCTGCCGTCTGGCCTTGCGACGGGGCCCTGCGGATCCATTAACATCCCGAAGAGGAGGCGCAGCAGCCGCTGCCGATGCGGATTGCCAGGAGCCCACTAGCCGATCGCCGTTAGGGAGCTCCTATTCAGTCTCGGAAAAGCTTGCGGGTCCAGGGACGAGAGCAAGTTAGCCCCTTTACACGGGTGCAAAATTTGCGACCGTCGTCGTGCAGCCAAGTCGACCGTCCCGATCGCGGATGGCCTATTTCTCTTCTTTCACCTGCACGGATCCAGACATCTCACCTACCCCACACCCATCTTCGCGCACAAAGCTTGCTCTTCTATCAAATCGATCATGAGTGAACAGGATCGCCAACCTCCACGGGAGAGGTCCTCTCTCCCGACGCCCTTATTGCAGCACATATTACTTGGCCCTCGGGAAGGTAACAGTGACAACGCACCCCCTCCCGCCGCCGCCGGCGGACCGTTTGGCGAAGGTCAAAGCGCAAGGCCATCGCCCTATTCCTACGATCCAGCTCGAGATCCAGCCCAAGTTAACCAACAGCCGTCGTCGTCAAGGTCAGCCTTTGTTCGCTTTCATCGGAATAGGCGGCGATTATTCAGCGATAATGCGATTTCAGGCGTCCCACCGATCGTTCCTGGTCAGAGACCGCAGAGAGCAGATACCTGCCCGAACCGCGCCTGGCCAGCTCTTCCATTCCCCATGGTCCAGCGGATCGTCCGCTCTTTGGCAGGTACGGTACGTATCCTGCCGGCGACGCCGCCCAAGATATCCCCTATAGGTGGCCGCCGCTCCCGCCGGTGCCGCCGTCCTATGCCGCGTATCCGCCAGAAGGGCGTCCGCAAGCCGCCGACGCTGGGTCGTCCTCGCGCGGCGGCGGTGGCGGCGGAGCCTACGCTCGCTGGCGGGAACCCAACGAACCATGGGGTCGCGGCGGCGGGACGAATCCACCAGACGCCCTTTTGAACTTTGCGCCCCATTCCTGGCGTGACCGAGCGGGCGGGCAACGCGGTGTCAACGACGCCGAACAGTACGAGCGTGGGAGAAGTCCACGTCGAAAGCGCCGCCTGCAAGATATCCTTCGAGACTCTTCGTCCGAGGCGGAGGGACGTTCGAGGAGTCGCAGCGTGCGGCCCGAAGGCAGCCTCCGGTGGTCAGGTACATCCGCGCCATATTTGCCTGAATTGCTGGAGCCGTCTGACGGGCCGACTGCAGCGTCGCCAGGGGCGGAGTACGCTACCCCCGACCGCCACGCGCAGCGAATGCAGCTGCCGCCGATCCTGACGGGCGAAGACATGCCGCGCCATCCTCCCCGAACGAACGTGACGCCGACAGCGCCCCTGGCAAACCTGACGCTGCGTTCGTTCACGCCACCCCAGCCGGGCCAGATCGAATCGCCGCGGCCCCAGCGCCCGCTTCCCCGGCGAGCGGGCTTCGATCCGCTCCCCCACGGCGCGGGCTACCGGGAGCTGGACAGCGGGGACGAGGAGACGGACGTGTCGCCTCAGACGTGGTCGGCGTCGCCGCTGCACGGGCGGCAGGAGAGCTCGGCGAGTCCCGCGGCGACGGCGTCGGGGGTGCGCTCGGTGCAGAGCGAGTCGGACAGGGACGAAGAGCCGTCCCGGAAGAGAGGGAAGGGCAGCCGGGCGAGGAAGGCGGCTATTGCGTGCAACAGATGCAGGAGTGAGCGGGGGGTTCTGCTCTCACGAGGGTTTCCTGGCTAATTACATAAATGGCGTCTACAGAACGAAAAATAGCCTGCGACGGAATCAAGCCGCACCCGTGCTCGTCCTGCTTGGGCAAGCTTTGGGAGTGCGTCTACGTCGAGAAGCAGAGGCGCCGCGGGCCAGGCAAGGCGCCGCGCGGCAGTCGAAGGAGACCGGTCGCAGATCCCAGACCGGACTCGTCTGCGCAGTCGTCCCCGGACCAGCGCACGCTCTCCTCCCCCGCGCTCTCGATGATGTCCCTGCCCTCGGCCGGCGGGGGCGCGCAGGGCGCCCCGTTCTCGTTCTCGCCGGTCGCGGGGCCCTCGCACCTGCCCGCGCACGCCGCACCGGACTCGGCGCCACCATCGATCTCGCCCGGCGGCACGGCGCTCCGCGCGCCCGAACGGGACTATCAGTTCATCGCCGAGCAGCCTGGGATGAGCGCATCCCGGCGCGCCGCCACCCGCCGCCGGATGGAGCCCGTGGGCGCGCCGGTCGCGGGCTCTGGGCCTAGCCGAGCGGGAGGGCCTGCTTTGTACCACGGAGCCCACGGCTCGGTTCCCTCCTCCGTAGCTCCGCACGGGCATCAGAACGCGCTGGGGGAGGGCCCGTCCGGTGCTGCGGGCGTGCCCACGGGGGAGTTCACGTTCAGCTACGCGTCGACGGCGGGGCGCTCGGACGCGGGGCTGTCGGTCAGACGGGGGGCGGGTGCGTACGGGGACGGGGACCGCCACTGGGGCGGGGGCGGCGAGGGTGCGGGGTCGCCTGGTCGACACGCGGCGCCACCAGCGGGTGGGAGCCCGAACAGAAGTCGGGGCGGGACGCCCGCCGGGAACACGAGGCCCCCCCAGCGGGCGGAGGGGGCGTGAGGCCAGGGCGGCTTCGTCATTGGGTGCTCGGCGCGGAGGCACCGCAGCGGCGATATGCGGACGCCTTGCACCCGGAGATGTGATTTTTCCATTTGATCCGTATCATTACGGCAACCGAGCGAGCCCCTGGCCGCGCCCCCTCTTCCCCCCCTCTCCCCACCCCTATCCTGCGCCTTGCCATAATCCCTAATCCCCCACCAGGCCTATTAATCACCGTAGAGCGCCCTGTACGCATGCGATAATCGAGCGTAGCATCGTCAGTTGTAATCCTGCCCGAACCCCACCCCCCCACGCGCCCGAGCGCCGCATGATTGGCCGGAACCACGTTAAATATTAAATTGCGGCTCCGCCCGGGGCGAGGGGACTGGGCCCGGCCGAATTTCTGGTGGAAGATGGGAGGGCGGAAGCACCGCGTTCTCGACTCGGGTCAAGTCCGCGCGGGGCAGCGGGCTGCTTGACCACGCCCATGGCCGCCAGGCGCACCGACGACGACCGCCCCGACGCCTGGCCAGCCCCCGCCGCCGTCAACGTCGTCACCCGCGTCCCCGCCCCCGCCCCGCCGCGCCGCGACATGCACCACCACCCCCCGCCCGCCGCACCGCCCGCCGCCAGCGAGGGTCCGTCCTCCGCCGGCTGGACGCTCATGGTCGCCGGCCAGCGCTCCGGCAAGACCTCCTTCCTCCGCCTCCTCCTCGACACCAGCGACGTCGCGCCCTCGGCCAGCCACGACCAGGTCGCCGCCGTCGCCAAGTTCGTCCAGGGGTGCAGCAGCCACACCACCCATCTCCGCCAGGCCGCCGTGGACGTGCTCGTGCCCGATATGGACGACCACACACGTCGTCTCGTCACCCTCGCCGTTATCGACACCCCGTCGCTCGACTTTAGTGACGAGGGCGCCCTCGAGCGGCAGACCCAGGACATTCTCCAGTTCGTCGACGCCAAGTTTGCCGAGAGCTGCGACGATGTGCGTGTTCACCCACTCAAGCGCACCGCAAAGCACCGCGTTCGTCCTGCATTCTAACGTATTTACCACAGGACTACAAGGCCAGGACCGGCGACCACCACGTCCACCTGTGAGTACCCCCCCGTCACGTTCGCCTTTTCCGTCTTATCGCGCTTCCTGACCTTGTGACCCCAGCTGCCTGTACTTCCTGGACCCAGACGTTATCGTGCCGCCACAGGTCCCGAGCGCGCCTCCGCCCATGGTTCCTAGGGCGCGGACTTCTTCCCATACAGACGGCGAACCCTTCATCCTCGAAGCGCCGGTCACGACCAACCCGCTGCTTTACACACCCGTCGTCCCCGCTGCGGAGATCGAGACCATACGCCGGCTCTCCGCCCGCGTGAACGTGCTCCCCGTGATTGCACGCGCCGACACGCTCACGAACGACCGGCTCGCGGCCGTCAAGATGGCCGTGCGCAACGACCTCGCCCGCGCGGGTATCGGCTTTGGCATCTTCGACCAGTCCGAGGAGGACGTCTCGCCGCTCATGTCTCGGCCTGCCTACTCGAATGGAAATGGACATGCTTCTCGCATCTCGCCGCCTTCTCCTCCGCGCGTCCCGTACGCGCTGATTTCCCCCGACCTCTATGCTCACAGCGACGGAGCCGCCCAAGTCCCTCTGTCGCGTCACGAGCTGATAGAACAGTACACTCCTTCCCATAACCGCCCCTCTAACCTCGTCCTCGGAAAATACACCCGCACGTATCGCTGGGGCTCGCTAGACGTCCTTGACCGCAAACATTGCGATTTCCTCTACCTTCGCGCCGCCATATTCCATCATATGGAGGTGAGCGACCGCCTGGCTGTTCGTCGTCCCGCTCGCTAACGTTTTGCCCAGACGTTGCATACATATACCAAGGGCTACCTCTTCAAGCGATACAAGACAGAGGTTCCGGCACACCGGATGCAGGCGCCCGTCCATCACCCGGTATCCCAACACAGTCGACGCCTCCCTCCGCTCTCCGAGGTCTCGAGAAGCCTCCCCGCATTGGAAGCACCACATCCAGCCGCGGCAGTGGACCGGCATTCCTCCCTTGGTACCCCGCTCACTCTCAGGGCCGACCCACGGGTAGCGGGATCTGGCATTCTCGGTCCAGAGGTCGCCGTCCATCCTCCGACCGATAAAGCTCCCTATCCCGATCCGAGTAAGTCAATGTCCTCCCTTCCCCACCTCCTCGCCCTCGCCGCCCGCTCTCATGTGTGCATTCCTACGCATGGAACGAGAGTAAGCAAGCTGACGTCCTTCCTGCAGGTCTTTACAAGCAGCGGGCCAAGAAGATCCCCGTGGCCTGCAACTTCTGCCGATGTAAGGCATTGTGTGGCCATCAGCATCTTGATTTCACGTACTCATGCTTCGCCAGCCCGCAAGCTGAAATGCGACGGAGGACGGCCCGCGTGTAGCCAGTGCCTCAAGCGTGGCAACACCTGCGATTACATTCACAACGTCAAGCGCCGAGGCCCAGGCCGGCCGCCGAACCAATTCGGGGACAGCGGGAGCGAAGCGGAGAGCAGCATCGGCCGATCCCCTTACGACACCCCCTCGCGGTCCCCGGAGGTGCAAATGCATCCGCCGCGCAACGGATCGACCGTGGACATGCTCTTGTCAGCCGAATCCGCGCATCCAGCGGCAATGAGCGTTTACGGTCCGCCCGAAGACTCGCTCTCTGTGCATCGTCATCGTACGGACGGCAGGCCGCGGTCCAATACCCTCGGCGGCTCGTCAACATCGTCAGGTCACGCAGAACCCCCCTTCAACGAGCGGCATCTGCCTCAAATGCCGTTCTCCTCTCCGCCGTCACCTGTCCAACGTGACAATGGATCATACTCGGCGAACAGGTCCGGGATGGATCCGCCCCCGACCGCGAAAAAGCGCGGCTCCGTCTTCGTGCGGGGACACCGACAGTCACACGGTTCCAAGGTCGTCGCTTGCAACTTCTGCAGAGGTGGGCTGGACCTTTCTCCCGTCTTTCCGTCATCTCGGTGCCTATTTTCTCATATATTCAATTTTGCTCCCCTCCTTAGCACGCAAGACCAAGTGTGACTCTGTCCATCCAACGTGCGCGAGCTGTGCCCGCAGGCAGTTGCCCTGCAGCTACATAAACGGCGCCTCCGGCAGAAGCGCGGGGTCCAGCGAGTCTAGAGCGAAGGAGGAATCCAACCCTTCTTCGCCCTCGCCCTCGCCTCCGCCTTCGGCTGACCGTGTCTCCTTGAACCGTATCTCCTCCGCGGACAGGTACCCGCACGAAGACGAGTACACCGATGGGAGCGACATCGGTCCGCTTAAGAAGATGCGCCTAGAGGGGATGAACGACAGCCCCATCGCCGTTGCCACACTGCTAAAAACATAGAGGACGCCCTGCCGATACGGGCGCGTCGCCGGATACTATCACAGGACTATCGCACCCGCTCCAGTATCTGTTTTGCCTTTCTTTTCTTTTCTCTGTGCCGTTGTGGGTTTCCGTGGGACCGTAGCGCTCGCTATCTGTATTCTGACCGACCCGAAAGATGTAGTTGTACCATCACCACCCCTGTTTTCTTCCCTTGGTCCGTGCCGCATTCCAGATCGCTCGCGTAACACGTAACAATTCTTCATGTATTTATGTTCTGGGTCGCACCTGTCCATATAGATTGTTCTCGTAGCTGATATACACGGTCTTGTGGCGCGGATAAGGCCGGCATGTCCGTGGATTGATATTGGCCGGGGCTTCGCTCCTCTGAGATAGGAAACGAGGGGGATGCGTACGTGTGGGAGGCAGGGGCTGATCACCGGTGGTTGCAGGATGCCCCCCCCAGGTCGGTATCGGCCTGCCCACGAGCCCTTCCATAGACGCGGACCGACCATGCAGAGCAACTACTTCCTATCGCGCGACCCGCTCTCGCTGGATTCGATACGCTCCATCCTGACACGCCTCGAAGATACGATCATCTTCCTCCTCATCGAACGCGCCCAGTTCGCGCACAACCCGAAGATCTACCAGCGCGGCGCCTTCCCCGAGCTCGCCGCCCAGGGGTTCGACGGCAGCTGGCTCGACTGGTTCCTGAAGGAGACCGAGACGTTCCATGGTACACCTCCCTGAAGTCCCTTACTCGCTTCGTGCTGCGCGGCTGATACCAGGCCTCCCCCAGCCAAGGCCCGGAGGTACACAAGGCGAGGCAGCGACCGTGACCATATCTGACCGCCAGCGCTGATCGTCTCGCTTGAACGGCAGCCCGGACGAGTACCCGTTCACCGAGGGCCTCCCAGAGCCCGTCCTCGGCCCGCTGCCGTTCCCCCAGATCCTGCATCCAAACAACGTGAACGTGAACCCGTCCATCCTCTCCTTTTACACGCGCTCCATCGTCCCCCGGATCACCAAGCAGGCGACGCTCGCACTAGCCGCGATCAAGCGCGCCAACGGCATAAGGGGCGACGCCGAGTACGAAGACGACGGGAATTACGGCAGCGCGGCGACCATCGACGTCGAAGTCCTCGCCGCGATCAGCAAGCGGGTGCACTACGGTGCGTGCGCAACGACATATAACCCCAGAATCGCGTCGGCTGACAGTGGGGGTGGGGGGACATTCTGGAACGCGCCCGGGGCGATCAGGCAAATTCGTATCGGAATCCAAGTTCTCCGACCATCCCTCCGCCTTCATCCCGCACATCAAGACCAGGGATCGCGAGAAGTTGGAGGCGCTCATCACCAAGCCCGAGGTCGAGGCTCGGTTGCTGCAGCGCCTGAGGAAGAAGGCCGCCCTGTATGCGCAGGATTTCGCGCCCGACGGCGAGCCGCTCGGCCAGAGTGGCGCTCTCAAGATCGACGTGGACGGCGTCGTCGAGCTGTACGAGAACTACATCATTCCTCTCACGAAGGAGGTCGAGGTCGGTCGTGACATGATGAATGATTGGCAGGCGTAGATCCGGGACTGACAGGTATAATCACAGGTAGACTACCTTCTCGTGAGACTCGAGGGCCTATCGGAGGCCGAGATCGAGGAACTATCCAAGAAATAAATATCGCTACACACATGTACTACTGTCTCTTGGAAATGTCGGAAGAAACTATACTGGACGCCAAGTCCGCATGAGATAACGAGCAAAAGATATGAGCAATAACGAAGATAGGATGTACAGGGATTCCAGAATGCAGCAATAATCCACGTCTCACAACCATATTACGATGGAAGCAACACAAAAATAAGCATAAATGATACTCCACACGGCGATCACATCCTGCGCGTCTTCCGAAGTTGTAGATGGGGTAAAAGTATTCACAGACCAAGATCTATGGGGAGAATCAGCAACTTGAAGCGACATGTCTGATGCAAGCATCCTATACCTTCCAGCAACCGCAAGGTCTCGTCTTCACTGATGGTCCTGGTAGCGCGTCTGGCAAGCAGTTTTTCGGTTCTGTACTTTTCGTACAAAACCTCTCTTGTCCTGTTTTTGAGGGACTGGAGGACATATAATCAGCATATAGAATATGTTATCAGAGCACAGAACTGTTCAAGATACCTTCATATGCGTGGACAGCACGGCGGTCCTCATCGCCGCGAAATCGCAATGATTAGGGTCAAGGACGTCAATCGTACCCCATCGGAATTTGCGCAGGAAGACGCCCCGCAAATCTTCAGGGGGGCCCATGACGTAGGACGCAGGCCGACTCCTCGCATGCGTCGAATGGGTATACTCAGATGAGGGAGACAAAGGTTCCTCCTTCTCTTCGCCTGCTGGGTGTGCATCGCCATTCTCCGAGGGAGTAACGACGGTCAGAGGTGTTGGCGTAGCGTCTCCGCTGGCCGATCCCGTGTCGGCACTGTGCAAGGAAATCGAACGAGACAGAGACTGGGCTAGCGAGGCGGTCGGGAGGGGCGCACCCATAGACGGGCGGCGACGGCGGGACGAGCGCTCCGGAACCATCAGCGCGAAGGGTAGCGATTCGGCCAGGTTGGCCTTCGAAACGACGGCGGCGGAGAAGCGCACGTTCGCGACGCTCTCCGTGTCCAGCTCGTCCTCCGGGTCCTCGACCAGTTCCTCGGTAGCTAGCAGCCTCCCCCGAGAACGGGAGCGCCTGAGAGACGGCGCGTGTCTGGGCCGGCGTAACTTGATGACCGGCCGAGACTGACGGCCGTCATCCGCGTCCGCCTCTTTGTCGTCTTCCGCTTTCGATGCATCGTCGCCGTTCGCGACCACTGGGCTGGTGCCATTGGGCGTGGTCACAATCGCGAAGGAGATGGCGGATTTCTTTGCGGGCGACACGGGTGAAGATGGGATCGACTCTTGGGCGCTGACGTCGCGATGGCCCGCAGGCTCGAAGATCCCGAGGTCGATGCGCGCTCCGCGCAGGTCGCGCCGAATCGCGTCTTTCAGTTCGGCGAGGGATTCGTCCGTGAGTGAGTCGGACCTCGCAATAACGGGTAGGACGTTGACGCGTTCCGAGAGGCGACGGATGACCCGTATCTCGGCGGGTGACATGGTAAGGCGCTTGCTCTCCTCGTCTTCGTCCTCGTCTCCGTGGCCGTCAGACGACATCGAGGCGTTGATAGCAGAGTATCTGAGAGTGGATTCCGAATGTGTCTTCGAAGGAAGCGATGAGAGCGCCCGACGCGCGGATGCGGACATGATGGAAGAAGGGTCGATCATGTATATGCACCTACTGCACTTGAGCACAGACCTGATCTAAAGAGCCCGTCCACTTACAAGTGGATGTGTTGGTCGCCTTTGCTTTGCCTTGCGACTTTTGACTCCTCCGCCATAGTGTCGGCATACAGAGAATCGACGTATTTCATGATGCCCGACACTTGCCGCTCCAGCTTCAGCTCCCGTGTCTCCCTAAAATCCAATCCAGGCGTGTCAACGACAGAGAACAGGATGCGGTCCGTCTTGGACTCGTATATTTCGACGCATGCAGTCTGGATGGACTGGGTACGTTTGGGGTCACCGCGTAAGAAGCGCTCCATGACGGCACGCTGATCAACTGTGGCTGTCGGAGACAGGTCCGCTGTCTCGAGAAGGAGACGTAGCAACGACGTCTTGCCGCAACCTTGGGCCCCCACAACCTGTCCAAACCCGTCTGAGTCGCGTTCGCAACCATCGAGGAATATCTTGTGACGTACCATAAGATTGAAAGTCGGGGGTACGCGCGTCTTTCTCTGGGTGGCTCGGCGAGGCGGAGGGCGCGTCTTGAACGTGTCGAACGCAGACGGTGGGGGCGGCGCCTGTCCATTTCCGTTGAGCGACCTGAACGGCTTGTGGAAGGGGATGGGGCCGTGATCGACAGGCAGCTCCGCCTTCGCCGCCGTGGGCTCGTTGACTTCGGAGATGCTGACGAGCTCCTCGGGCCATTGCAGCGGCGGCGCGTTCTGCGAGAGCTCTGGCAGTGACAGCGTCGGCCGTATGACAGGCGCGCCGGTGTCTTCGGGCTTCTTCGACTTGCGGCGAATAGAGAACATGACGTTCTACTCCCTTACGATGCGACCAAGACTGAAACAAAAGAAGAAAGCCAAAAACGAAAGGAAAAGGAGCGTAAGTAGACGTGTGAAGGCCACAGGAATATGTTTATGTTGCCACAATGGCCCGGGAACTGAAGTGGGAGAGAGAGACGGCCGGAGGGGCTCACGTGGCGACCGGTCCGGTACCTGACAGTGACGGCGACAGCCCTAGCGACGCCCGGATGCGCGGTCAATCACGGTCGCGTCAATGTCATCTGCGCTTGATCTGCACGGCAACTTCCGAGGCACGTTTGGTGGCACGCCACAACCCTATCCTCTTGCAGATCCTCCTGCGAGGAACCGGATGTGCCTATGCGACGCCCGGGGTATCTCGTGAACACAGAACAGGGGCTCTGCAAGGCCCGCTTACCTCACAGGAGTGCTTATGGTACATAGACTGACGCAAATGTGCTCGCAATCCCGAACCTTCCTCTGCTGCACTCCCATAGGACGAAGATATCCCGGGACCACCTTGTGCCTCTGCCCTCTTCGCCATATCCGCAGCTGATGTGTTACTGGTATATCTGGACTGGGGCCGGGATCCGAGAAGATCAGCGTGGTCAAGTCTCCAGATTCCGCTACAGTGGCGCCGCCTGCAGTAGATCCTCCAAGGCCTACGTTTGACATCGGTGTACCATGACACGTAACCTGAACGCCGGCCTCAATTCGGGTGGTGGATCATAGAGCACAAATATTCGTGTAAATGGCATATCTCCCAAATGTTCAGGGGCTACCGGAATAATATGAAGCCCCTTCATTCCTCAAAGCGACTTAAACCCCGAACCGGAGCCGAAGCTTCTCGACCTCCATCGGAGAGCCTTTCTTCCCTGAACCATCCGAGGTCGGGATCTCGTTCACTCGGCGCAACTCACGTCGACGTTTCTCATTGGCTGTGTCCGATGTCTTGGGGCCAGTGCACATGCCGCTCGGCGTGCTTCGCTTGGAGCGTCGTAAACTCACTGCTTGGACAGGGCACGTACATACTCCGAACTGCGTCAGAATGGGCTATATAAATCAAATCTACTCGGGACAGATGGTTTGCGTGGGTTGCGCTCTGCACCGACGTTCGCTATCTCTGTATCTCTTTTGAATTATGGCCCCCGTCGCTGTTAACTCTCCCGCGCAGTCCTTCCTGGACGACTCTCCGCTCCTCAGCAAGAAGGTGGACTCGCTGGGCAATGGCACCAAGGCCAACGGCGATGTCCAGGTGCGCGAAGACTGGGAGGGCAATTACCAGTTCGCCCCGATACACGAGGCGGAGGTGTCCCGCGCGATGATCAAGCGGTACTTCAACATGATGTACGAGCGCTCGATTTCGGACGTAGTCATCATCGGCGCCGGCAGCGCGGGACTCTCTTGCGCGTACCACCTCGCGACGACCCGGCCTGACCTCAAGGTGACTATCCTCGAGGCCAACGTCGCTCCCGGCGGAGGCGCCTGGTGGGTAGTCCCATGCCCATGCTCATCAAACTGTTCTGATCTGTCCACGATCCAGGCTGGGAGGTCAACTGATGACGCCCATGGTCGTCCGTAAGCCGGCGGACCGCTTCCTGCAAGAGCTTGGCGTACCCTTCGAAGACGAAGGTGCCTTCGTCGTCGTCAAACACGC
The DNA here is from genome assembly GCF_000264995.1 of Punctularia strigosozonata HHB-11173 SS5. Classification (NCBI taxonomy): domain Eukaryota; kingdom Fungi; phylum Basidiomycota; class Agaricomycetes; order Corticiales; family Punctulariaceae; genus Punctularia; species Punctularia strigosozonata. Next base: position 2,615,458 of record NW_006767434.1, read on the forward strand.
AGCGCTCTTCACCTCCACCATCCTCTCCAAGGTCCTCGCTCTTCCGAACGTGGTGATGATGAACGCCACCGCGGTCGAGGATTTGATCGTCAGGACGGACTTCCGGGGTCAGCAGCGGGTTGCCGGCGTGGTCACTAACTGGACGCTCGTCGCCCTCAACCACGATACACAGTCATGCATGGTGAGTGGCCATGCGGCCCTCGTCCCGCGTCCCGCGTCCCAAGATTGACCTCGCTTTCCAGGACCCGAACACTATCACGGCCCCGGTCATCATCTCAGCTACGGGCCACGATGGCCCCATGGGCGCCTTTTCTGCCAAGCGCCTCGTCAGCGCCGGACTGCTCAAGGAACTCGGCAACATGCGTGGTTTGGACATGAACCGCGCCGAGCCCGCCATTGTCAATGGCACGCGCGAGGTGACGCCTGGTTTGATCATGACCGGTGGGTTGCCATACATGCGTCGGTGAAATCGCGTCAGAACTAATAATGATTTACTGACCTCTGCAGGTATGGAGCTGTCTGAACACGATGGCTCGAACCGCATGGGCCCTACCTTCGGCGCGATGATGGCCAGCGGCGTCAAGGCCGCCAAAGAGGCTATCAAAATTCTGGAGTCCGCACAGATTGTCGATGGTCGGGTGGTCGGGTGAAGAACTGCACTGATTTCGGGTGCATGGACATGTATTATACACGATAGCATATGCGTCATGGGTATTCACGATCCCACGTACTGCTGAGCGTTTCCACCCTGGCTGTCCCAAGACGGCTGGGGCTCAGGATCTCGTCCGCAGCACTGTCCCCTACGTGCGCCAAATATTGCGAAGCACATGGTTATCGTTGCGCGTCGTTCTCTTTCGATCGCGAATCCGGGTGCGTGTCGGCGTCGACAGTAGCCGCAACCTCGGGCACGAGACGTGATATTTCGGAGAAAGCGGCTCTAAGCGCGTCAAGATCGGCGTCGAGCGACTCTGCGCGAGTTTTCATCTACATGGGGGGGGGTAAAAGATCTGAAGGACACAGGCAGAACTAGACAATAACGTACAGCAGCGATTGTGTCCGAGGCAGCGATGAGTTCATGATGATGGTTGTACACGAGAGACTGGCGCTCGCCATCAAGCTCACGTATTTCTACGCGAATAGTGTCAGAGACGGCAAGGCGGGTATCGACCACTGTTTACCGGAAAGCAGTTCGTTCTCCCGCTTGAGGAGCGTCGAGAGGGATGCCGTGGTGATCAGCTGTTCGTAGTACGCTTTCGCGTCAAACGCCGGCGAATCTGCAAAACTTGAGCGACTCGAGCTCCGTCGCTTTGCCTGAACAGCTTCGTACCAAGGTCCATCGGATCGGAAGGTCGACCAGAAGGGGCAGGCGGGCCGATGCCTAACCCATAGTGTTTCCTCAGCAGGTCCCTAGCGCGAGACTTGGCAGGTGGACTTCCTGGCCTCCATGAGCTCTCTGCCATCGTTGGGCTAAGGGATGAACACCCATACCAGGTACGGTGGGCGCTCCGGAGAGGCGCCGAGATATGGGCTCGGGTACACCCGACGCTCGTCGAGCTTGCGTGTCGGGCAGCGTCGCGGTGCGCGGGGACGGTGACGGCGACGGTGGCGCTGCTGGCGGTGTGATTCGGCCAGCGTTCGGTGTACTTGCCTTGCGCGGGGAGAGCGGCGACGGTCTCGTGCGAGTGCTCATCGTGGCAGACGACGGCGGGAATAGGGGTTTGCGCGTTGCTCGAACGTTCTCAGGCGCTCGCGACTCGCGACTTGCGCGTTGTCGAGGCTGACTACGACATCCTCTTCTTGGCACATTGCCACTGGCCAGCATATACGCTGAGCTTACGCAACTCCCGGTGGCCCTGGACGCGCGTCCCGCCCAGCGCCGCCATATAAACCTCGAACCATCTCCTTGACTTGACTTGACCACCACCAACATCCCCGCCATGTCCGGATCGTCCACGCCCAACGCCGAGCGCGACACCGCGCTGCTCTCCATCGGCGCCCAATGCTACGACCCGACCTGCCACCTCGTCGACTTCCTCCCTTTCAAGTGTCAGCACTGCGCGCATCTCTTCTGCCAGGACCACTTCAAGGCGCGTGCCGTGGATGCGCCCGCGGGCTCCGGCACCGGCCATGCTTGTGCCCACTACGACGAATCGCGCGTGAACCGTATTGCGCCGAGCTGCCCGCTATGCTCCACCCCTGTTGCCGTCCCGCCTGGCGAGGACCCGAACGTGCGCATGGACCGCCATATTCAGCAGGAGTGCGCGGTCACCACCGGGAGGCAGGGCGCGCCGAAGAGCAACCTCCCGCACTGCGCCCGTGCCAAGTGCGGGAAGGTGCTGTATGCGCCGATCGGATGCGACAAGTGTCGCCAACAGTTCTGCCCCTCGCACCGCTTCCCGAACGCGCACAACTGCTCCGCCGGCGTTAACGCGCGCCCGACTGCGGCCAAGGCCAGCTCGGGGGTGTCGGCGCAACAGATGAGGCAGGAGATCAACCAGGTTGGTGCACGAGGTGCAGCGGCAATGGCTGCTATCAAGCGATCCCTCGCGAATGCTCCCGTCTCCTCCGCCTCCGCCTCTGCTTCACGGTCGCCTGCTCCGCCTAAACCGGCTGCCGGCGTCACCACTACAACTACGTCCACATCCAGCGCGGCGCAGAAGAAGTTGAACCCATTCAGCGCCACTGACCGGTGAGCACCTTTTTACCTGTGATGTAGAGGATATACTCATGACGACTCAGTCTGCCACCTGTTTCAATCGTCAACGCCATTTCGTCCGTCTCTGCCATCCCATCCAAATCCCCATCCGCTCCGTCTTCACCCGCGACGCCTTCCACCACCGAATCCGAACCCGACGGACCGTCGAAACCGGCTCCTGTTATTGACCCCATGTCATGGGCTCCTCCGCCTCTCTTCGCCGCCGCTTGATCTGCACGTTGAATCTGTATCGATATCTCCGCCATTGCTGTATCCATGACGATCGACCCGAATGTTCGACCATAAACTATCAATGCTCCGTGGATGCGCATACACCCGACCACGGACGTAATACCCTTAATGATTCAATTATACTCATACATCGACCCCGCTCTCTGGGCGAGAAGCCGCGCAAAGGCCGAGCGGGAATCTCGCAGGAAGGCACTTCAGGAGCGCGCGAAGAAGGGGCTCTTGACCGAGGAGGAGAAGCTGGCCCTTGCGACGGAGGAGGCCGAAAGGGCAAAGGATGGAGGAGGCAAGGACGGGAAGGATGGGGATTGCGTGGTGATGTAAGAAGGGAGGAGGAGTAAGTGGTTCATGGATATAATGATAACCATCTGTATATGATACCATTGAATTAGAACCGTATTGGATCTGACATCGGCGTGTGTTAACTACCGCCCTTGCGCATTCGAGACACCTTGACGTATTCTGCCAAGAATTCCACTTGTCGTAGTGCAATACTCAAGTCCTCTATCAACCCTCCCCGACATTGCCCCGGTACGAGAGAAATAGTCTTCATGTGCCGTCTCGGCGTTTAGCCCCCAGGTTCTCCCACGGGTGATGCGCAGTTATGTGATACCAGCACGAAGAAAAGCCATCGGTCCTTTGAGCGCCTTAATGCCTGAGAAAAAGGATCCTTCCATCACCTGGGCAGTATCACGAAACGTACTACTCACGGCCCAGTACCCTAACCGTTTTCATTGATCTTCGAAGATGGCCTTAAATCGGTCATTCATCCTTCTTCTCCCTCGGTTAGACGGGATTCGGCCAAGGAGACCTCGCATTGTGCGCTTCTTCCACCAGCGGCGACGTCCTGCGTGGGGTCGGAACAACTACCCTGGGCAGCGGAGTCCACCATTCGCCCACACCCATAGACTTTTGCTGCTTCCCATGCGCTTCCCGACGCGCATGGGACGTACTCCGACGTGACTTGGGTACCGAAACAGGACACTCTAGGGCCGAAAGCGACAAATGGCTTCACGTCAGCGGCCCCCCGGGCGTCGTTATAACGAAGATCAGAAGGAAGACCTCGACGAGTGGTCTGACACACACTTGCTTAGTTGCTGCTTGGTGATACCTGCATACAGCCATGAACGACAGGCTCGTGACAATCGTTGGGAGTGCCGCGGTGGCATATCTGCTGTACAAGATCGTCTTCCGCGCATCTTCGCAAGTAAGCGCTCTCCTCCCGGCGCTGTGACCTTGCGAACCGGAGGCGGCTAATCTGATTACGTCCTCCTACCCAGCTCGCGGCTATCCCGACGATCGGATATAGCAATCCAATCCTATCCTACATCGACGCCGTTCGATTCTTGCGCAAGGATAAGGACCGTCTTGCCGAGGGATATGCAAAGGTACCACTCGTTTGGACGACGTCGCTGCTGCCACTCCGTATCTGAGTTTGATACACAGCACAAAGGCGGCTTCTTCAAGATCGCACTATGGGATAGGTGGCTGGTGTTGGCCAGCGGTTCGGCGGCGGAAGAGATGCGCCGCTTGCCGGACGATACTATGTCCTTCATGGACTTTATCACCGATGTAAGTGGAAGCGACAGGCGTGCAATTTAGCTTGGAGGCGTGTTTACGTTTACACCAGTTCCTTGCCACCAAGTACATCTTCGCCAAGGAGATTACGGAGAACCAGTACCACCTCCACCTTGTGCGTGTTGATATGAGAGTTCTGTTGACAGGGTTAGACTAAAGGGAAAATGCAGATCCCGGTGAAGCTGACAAAGAATCTGGCAGCTTTATTCAGCGATGTCCGCGAAGAGGTGCTACTGGGCTTCCAACAACTCGTGCCGGATAAAGGCGACGGTAAGATCGCGCATATATGCCATGCTCAATGACAATCATGATCCCTCCCTCGCAGAATGGGCAGTACTTCCCGCAATGGAAACCATCAGAACAATTGTGGTGGGCAATTTCGTGCTCATGTATCGCCATACCACTGCAGGCTCATGCGCAGGATACAGTGCCGCGCCAGCAACAGGATATTTGTCGGACATCCGTTGTGTAAGCACTCATGCGATCGTCTGTCCTTGCTCTCCTAACGGTTCGCTCAGGCAGGGATATCGAGTGGCAAAATCTTAATATGCAGTTCGCCATGGAGAATCAAGTAGCCCAACAACGGGCGATATTGATTCCGAACTTCCTTAAGCCGTACGCCTATCCAGCATGGATGATATCGACAGCAGTGCTGACGTAATGCTCTGAAGAATCCTTGCCCCCTTACTGCTCAACGTTAATAAGGCCGTGAAGGATGCCTCCCGCGATCTAGGCCCCATCGTAGAGGAGCGAAGACGTCAATATGATCAGTACGGCATTGATTACCCCGATAAACCGGTGAGTCGCGTGTTCGCTCGGCGGCTGAAGGGTTCTGACGTCGCGAGCGCAGAATGACTTCGTGACGTGGATGATGGACGTGGCCGAGGGTCCGAATCGTCAGGTTGAAGATCTCGTAACCAGAGTCCTGAATCTGAACTTTGCAGGCTCGTATATCTCCTTCTCCTCCTCCTTCTCCTACTTCAATGTAGCCTGAACCGTTTCGTCTGCAGCGATACACACCTCCACATTGGTGAGCAAGGGTTGCTCCGACCGCACCATAGGATGACATATGTTTTGGACGCATAGACGATGACGCACGCACTATATTCATTGGCAGCAAATCCGGAGCTATGGCTGCAGCCTCTTCGCGAAGAGGTCGAGCGCGTGGTCGCTGAAGATGGGTGGACGAAGGTGATAGAATATCGAAGGCAGAGATGAGATTATTATGCTTACCCTCCTGGCGCGCAGGTTGCCATGACCAAGATGCACAAGGTCGACAGCTTCATCAAAGGTGAGACACAAGGGGGGTAAGCGAACACCATTCTCATTGATCCAAATCAGAGTCAAGCCGGATAAACTCCTTGAGCGGAAGTATGTGACTCACAGTTCCTACTTCGTCCAACTGATGATATCGTCACGACAGTCAGCCTCATGCGTCTAGCACTGAAGGATCATACATTCTCGGACGGCACTCTCATTCCCAAAGGAACTTCTTTGGCGGCGCCCGCCATAGCCACACACGAGGATGAAGCCAACTACGACGATCCTTTGAGCTTCAACCCATGGCGCTTTTCGGACGTAAGGGGGAGCGAGGGTGAAATTGCCAAGCACCAGTTCGTCAACACAAATCCAGGGGTAAGCCTCAGGCAGCTTCCCCAGATCAGACCTGATCGTCGTACTCCCAGTTCCTTACCTTCGGACACGGCAAGCACGCATGGTATGTCCCCAGCCTGAAAACGTGTGATGCGCAAGCCTTAATGTCACCGCAGTCCCGGTCGATTCTTCGCCGCGAATGAGCTCAAGCTGATGCTCGCGCACCTTGTGGTCAACTACGACGTGCAACTCGAGAACAGTTCTCACATACGCCCACCCAACGTCTATTTCGCCGCCAACTGCCTAGCCAATCCAACGGCCAAGGTTTGCTTCCGCAAGAGACAGAATGATGTCGGGGCTTTCCATGATGACAATTGAGGTTGTCTTACAATACATCTTCCGCGAGATCTTCTAGGAAGATTGTCCTTAGCGCTACATGTACACATTGCGAGGAATCTGTAGTTGTTGTTATAATTAGACCTCACGAAGCTTTGGCTGTGCCGTCGCTTGATCAACGCGAAACGCGTAGGGCCGCGGCTTGTGTTCAACTTGTGTGGCGAGCGGTGCATCTACTCGCATTGTTTCACCATCCTGAATGACTGTAGATGATTCCTCTGCTCAATATGCAGCTATCCTGGACAGCGTCAATGGCGAGGTTTCATTCTTTCGCAACTTGATGCGAGCACGCCCAGTTGGCATTCATCGCCACTTCCACGTCCTTACAATTCGCAATGGCGTGCACAAGGACACTGGCGAGGATGTCTCCGTGGAAGATATATGGAAGAAGCTCAGAACTTGCTATGACCTTGATAATCTTGAAGCTCTTGTATGCATCCGATACCTTCATTCTCCAATATGCCACCCCATCCATACGAACTGTCCAGGAACCGGAAGGTTATGATCCCTCGGGTGAACCAAGTTCGCCCCGTCAAGTCGAATCGCCTTCACCGACCGACAATCTTGCATCGCATCCGTTCTTTCGCTACGAATTCGTCTTACCGGCGGACGAACACCTAGAGGCTGAAATCGCACGCAGGCGTATGCGGAACTCAACGTCGCTTCCCTCGTCGCCCGTAGCTACCCCTCCGCCTCCGCTAAAAGGGCGTCGTTCGCTCGGCAGGGGCGTTAAGGGTAAGGGAAGGAAAGCGAGCTTGGCGGGACTGGTGGGTGGGGACAGCGACAGCAGCGCGTTGACGCAAGAAAGCGGAGAGGATGACGATGCGAGCATCGCGCCTACTGTAACAGGCACTGACGCTGGAACCGAAGATCTCGATGAGGAGGATGAGGAAGCGGAAGGCCAATCTCCGGGTAAGCTACCGGCGACGCTCTGCGTGTCCTTATACTGAAGACACACAGCCCCGACAAGGGGCAAGCGCGGGAGGCCCAGGAAAATGGTTGCCCGGACGTCGACAAGGGGAGGGAAAGGTATAAAGAAGCGCAAGCGATAGCGGTCGTGGGTCTAATCGTGCACTGTATGATACTGATGCTACATTGGTCATAACGAACTTCCCTCAGTCAATGGTGATGTCCATGTTCACAACGTCGCCCTCTGGAATATCCAAAGCGGTGTTCTTGTTCTTGCGTTCGTGCAGGAACGCGTCGATCTTGGCCTTCAGTTCAACATCTGCCGAGGAGAATGTGTGCATCAGACGCCAGCGAGTCACACACCTGCCCAAGGAAGAACGTACTTGGAATCACTTCCTCAATCTTCAACGGTTGTCGGTTGAATGGGTCCTTAGTGTCTGAGAGCAAATGTGACTTGATCGTAGACCGGTCGATCACAACACGCGAAGAAGGCAATGTGACGGGATCTCGCATCAGAGTGAACATGAGTGGGTCTACGGCTTGTGAGCTCCTGGCACAGGCCCCTCTCCAGGTAAAACACGTACCCAGGTACTCATCAGGGATTTCTCCTAGGTCATCTTCGGCCTCTAGTGTGGCCTTAGTCTCCTCGACCTTAACGACAAACAACCTCAGTTGTTCGATTTCCGGATCCGTTTTCAGCGCTCGTTTTCTTGCAATCGCCGCCGCTCTCTCGAAGAGCTCCTTCTTGTAACTCCTCCCGTCGTTGGCCACTGCCCTAGCGAACTCGCCCTGGTCCGATAGGTTCAAGTACACCTGCAGAATATCCGATAACAACACTCGCGGGTCGAAGCTGTACTTCTCTGCATCCTTGACCTTCAACTCAGTGCACTTGGGACCAACGAGCGCGTCAAGGTTGTAGTCGAGCATAGCTGCCAGCCTGTCGACAATTTCTGGAAGCATGAACGGTGCCTTGGTCTCCGCAGTGAAAATCTTCAGCAGATTCACCGTGCTCTTCCCCAACGAACAATAGCCGGAGGCCATGCGCTCGAGCGTACGCAACTCTTGCTCTTTCTCCTTCCGATACTGCATTGATTGGGACTCCCAGACAGCCCTGTTCTCCATCTCAGTTTGGATATTATGGATCTTCGCCAAATCCGCGAGCGATTCGTCCATCAAGTACGTGACATCGTTAATCATCAGATTCACGAATCGCACGAACTTTTCAACGTTCCTAACAGATATTCATGCGCTCAAACTTGGCCGAAACTATACAGGAAAGATGTTCACGTACCGTGCCTCGGTTTGTAAAGCTTTCCGGTGATCAGGGTTATTCCACACGACCTTCAGGATGTACGCGATATTGCGTCTGGAATCTACCACCATATTCAGAGTATGCCACGTATGAATACGAATGGTCACACTGACTGAATTTATCATAGAATTGCGAACTCGCGCCGGTCTGCTCGACCTCTGCGAATCATAAGACACGGACGACCACAACGAAGGTATCGCATACCGCAATAGAAGTGGGTCAAGGCAGACATAAGATGTTTCAGGGCCACTGGGTGCGAGTTGAGGGTTGCGGTCAGTGGCCCTTTGCGATCCGGTCCTTGGCCATAGACACCCATGAACAAGACCTACAGGTGTCTGTCAGGGAATACCGCTTCCCCGAAGGAAAAAAATACAGTACCTCGACGAGCTTAGCTTTCAGGAACGGATTTTGGATATACCATGTCGACGTAAGGAAAGTCAAGCAGAATATCGTCAGTTCTGTTTTCCCCGTGAGTTCGACAGTCCCCGCAGAATGACTGCCACGTCGTTAGTCTGGATCCTCACAGTACGGAGAGAACGACGGATTACCGTGTGACGAAGACCATATATTCGATAACATCTTCAATCATGTACTCGGGCAACACTCTGAATGCCAGCGGCACATCCTTTGGTAGCGGTAGCCTACGTGGAGTTTCAGAATCATATTCAGACCTCGTCGATGAGACAATCGCACTCAACAAGGGGTGTCGGATGACGGTGCTTCGGATCGACAAATCGTATGATCCATGTTGAAACGAAATTGACGAAGGTCAAGGAACGGAGCATAAACTCCGGATCCTCCAATTGTATTTGCAAGGTCAACATTTGCGTGTGTAGCTTGGATTGTTGAGCCTGCCCCGCGGTGTGAATGAATTGACTCTGTGTATGGGCGGGTGCCTTACCTTCACAGTGTTGATGGCAGCCTCGACGCGAGCTTGCAGGGATGACTGGGCGCGCAATTGGCATTCAATTCAATACGAAACGGCCAGATAGGACGTACGCCCATCCATGACCCGTCGCCTTGCAGTGTCTCAATGTGTCTCCGCAGGTCATCGTAATGTTTTCCCATGTCTTCGAACACATTGATGGTTGGTAGGTATCCGCAGTTGAAAAGCGCAGCACAAAGGTAGAAGATGTCCGATATGAAGTTCGGCGCAGTGGCTGTTCAGGTTATCAATCACCTGGTTCAGAGACGGAAGTCAGAGGTATGAAGCTATCGCACCCGAAGGGTCTCGATTATCTTCCGCCCATCGATTAGCTTCTTCACTAGTTGCCTTGATGCGAGTTGTCTCTTTCAGGTCTACTCTGGAAGAGTGGGCGAAATATTGAGGATCAATCTTGTCCACCTATGGCACATAATCCTCAGATAGGCCGGCACCGTCGGCGAATTGGTGAAAACTTACCTTCGTGTAGTTCGCATCCATGAACGGCTCAGCGAAGCGGAACAGTATATCTTGCAGATTAACCATGAAGGAATCGGTCGCGACTGTAGCAGGGTCGACCTGGTGACAAACGAAGGTCCACCTGAGCAGGTCGCCGAAATCGCGTCCGAACGACTTACCTGTAAACCTGTGCGTTTCACATTCAAAGAAACAGCACGAGCAAAGTACTGCAAAACCGCCTCCCTTGCCTGTGGCGAAGCTCGAACGACCTGATTGAACACTTGGAAAAGAGTGGACTGGCAATGCATCATGAGCTGAGCGATGCAGCCCGATAGGCAAGCCCTACAAACCTGAAGAGTCTTCAACGTTCCTCGCAAGCTGGCGAAGAACGAATCTATCTCGCTCTTCAGGCGCTTCTCAGGATTGGCAAAGTAAGTAGCTCCAACGTAAGGCTGGCAGATGCCTTCAGAATTGCTAAGTCAAGTGAGTGACGCACGTAGCTCACCCATTCTCGGCCAAAGACACCCAAGCGCAGGAGAGGACCCATGAGGCTGAGATGCTCGAAATTGTGGGCATTCGCATGGGGAGGATTCCATTCGGGCAACTGTGTGATCATGGTCGCGATCGGCTTGATGGCAACAAGGGCCTCCAAACCGGCCAGGATCCCGCGCCAGGCGTTGTCCGCCCCGGCTAGACCTTCCGGACGCCAGAGCGAAGGGTGTGTCAGGAGCATCGTCCGCACGACGGGTCCCAACACATCCGCCAGTTCGCTGGGATCATCGAAGCGATTCGCCATATCTTGTAAGAAATGAACCACTTCACCCGGACCTAGCACTTCGGGAGACGTTGATGTCGATAGCAGAGGGGCCGAGAGCGCTGACATCGATACCAGTGACGCGGTGAGTTCGTGGGGACCCAGCTGTTTCCTGTAGATCATTAAAATGAATAAGACAATGCGGGTATCGGATCATAGAACGTACCCTTCCGGTTGCGGGAACATGTTTGGCTCCTGCAATGTCAAGCCCGCGTAGCTCACAAGGAGGTCTCGCAGTTTGTCCAGGGTGGGGAGCACTTGCTGCACTTCGGATGCAGAGTACCCCTGCATCGTATGAGTACGTCTTTAAAAGAGGAGGAGAGTGTAAATATCACAACCTTCTTCTTCAGAGCATCACTGGCAGCATTCAACCGCTTCCAACATCCAACAAGATACTCGAACACGGTTTGTTGTGCGGGAAGAGACGCAAGAACCGACAAGTATTCCATGTCATCTCTGAAGAGGTGCTCAATGCAACGTGAATGGGCGAGGTGAGACGGAATACTCACGACATCGCCTGAGGATCAATATCCAGTCTGGCGATGAGCAGGCGATCTATCAAATCTGTGTTCAAATGGAATGGCGGAGCTGTATGATGGATTATGAATATGGTGCTAGGGTCGAAATGGCAATTACGCACCAAGCCCTTCGGATTCCAATTCGTTGGCAAGATGCTTGAGCCACACTGTCTCCCAGCCGCTCTTCTCCGCGACGCCTTTCTACGGAGCTATGGTCAGTTAGAACAATGCGATGAAGGGTCTCACTCACATCCAAGGTGACTTTCAAAACGGCACCGATCGTGTCATGTTCCCATGCTGGCACGTCCAGCTTCAGGTAGGTCTGCGGTGGCTTTTTCTTCAAAGGCACGGCTGATGATGGAGCTGGGTCCTGTACACGCTTAGGAGTCGTACTAGATACGGGCTTCGGAGTCGGCTTGGGCTGGATACCCGAGGAGGCTGATGAAGATTCAGGACCGGGAGAGGGAGATGGCGAACTCGCGGCAGATGACTGGAGTTTCGCGAGGCGCTTCAACCTGATCTAAGATTATATCAGTCAACCCATCTCGTTCAGAGCGGTAAAGTAGAATCTACTCGGTCGGCATCATCTTGAGGATTGGTAGGCGGTTGACTCATGGTGTAGACGCGTACCAGGTACCAGTAATTGACATAAGCGCCTGTAGGCGGTGGCTTAATCGGCTTCGGTTAGAAGCGCCCAAACGCTCACAGGCACGTCCGGAACGCGGCATCTGCCGACGTCGACGGTACTACACTGTACTTTTACGACCATAAGTTCGTTCCCAGTCCCTCCTTACCCTTGAACTGAACCTAAATCAGGGTTTTGTCCCCTGTCCCCTCCCATTTCGGCCGAAGTTTACGGACCGTGGGAGTTGTAAGCACCTACTGTGAGAACAAAGCAATCTGATTGATATCAGTTCACAAGCTTCCCACGGGTCTGAACTTACAGCGTGTCCTCTGTCCCCAAGGGGTCCGCTTAAACTTATGGTGGTAAAAGTACAGTAGTACTCCTGAGCAAGCAAACATACGCTACGGCATCGGTAGTGCTAACGAGCCGCCTGCAGACTTTTCTGCATTTTCTGCGGAATGCCGGACATCCGATCTCGGCGCTGCCTGCAAGATTGATCGCAGTTCCCGCCTATCCACTCGAGTTTGATATACTGACCAGAACTCTGATGAACGTTGTTCCTCGTTACTCGAAGGCTGTACTCCGCAATAACGTTGCCAAGACGCAATGACCACCCGTAGTGACTGTCCTCCATCCGCAGTTGATGCTTGAGCTGGCGGGAAGGGCGCGACTCGCTACCGCTGCCGTCGCACCTCGTTTTCCGCAGTTGGCGGCATGCGGTTCTGTGCTATCTGATTGTGGAGTACTGCGGGTTATCTTGGAACATGCGTGGTAACTTTGCCGGTATAAATGGCATGCGACAAACGGAATGTCGTCGATATCCACTTCTCATCCATCCACCACTTCGTTTTTGCTTCTTGCGTCCAGCTTTGATATGCCGGGTAAGTAACCATCTCCAAAATCTCGATTCACCATTCTGACGTTGCGCACAGTCATACCATCATTCGTCTTTTCACGAGCTACTGAATCCAACGAGAACAACGCGTATGGTTATATCCCTACTCTCTGGATTTGTGCTCTTTTTGTTTCATTATACGGACTATCTACTCGTAAGATCAACTTCGCGCATCTCAGGGATATGACGGTTAAACATTGCCCTAGTGATTCATACCGGACAAGCTATCTATTACCGGCTATGGTGGCTTTTCCCGACTGCGGTGCTTGCTGGTCTTGGCGAGGTACGCCATCATTGTCGTTGCAGCCGCAAGTTCCAGCTCTGAATCGTGTCGAGTCAGATCCTAGGATGGTCTGCCAGGCTATGGAGTAGCAAGAATGTGGATGCCGCTAATCCCTTCTTGATACAGTTAGTCCATATCTTTTGCGTGCTTCGTGCTATATGCTCACGGTCTCTCTGCAGGATATCGACAACTATTATCAGCCCAACGCCTCTAGTCGCTGCGAACTTTATCATCCTTGGCAAGGTTATTGCCCTCTTGGGCCCGCAATACAGTCGCTTAACACCCAGGTGGTGTACGTACATGCACTAGTGTGCTTGAGCCTGACACTAACTCGTCTGATTTCCGTTCAGACACGACTGTGTTCCTTACTTGCGTAAGACACTCGATCAGGTCTCGCAAAAGAGGCGCCTAACGTAGTTCCAATAGGACATCGTGGCTCTCGTCGTACAAGCGTATGGTGGTGGAACTGCCACTGGCACTCATCCCGTCCTCGGAGGCAATATCATGTACGTCGCATAACAGATACGCTCATATCTATGCAAGCTAACTATTGATATGGTAGGCTCGGAGGCATTGTTTTCCAGCTAGTCGCCATCACGATCTACACCCTCCTTGCCGCCGAGTTCCTATTGAGAGTCCTGAGGGATAGGCCGATTCGGGCAGCCCCGCCCGTACCCGTCGTGCTCGAAAAGTTGCCTTCGGATAGCAGTGTTCGAGGGTTCCTGCCGACCGTACAGCAGCCGAAGCTTTATGGAAAGCTGCGTTTGATGGTAATTGGCCTGTGCATCAGTACTGTGGTTATCTACATCCGGTGTGTGGTAGCGACATTGCAGCTTCTACGCCATCACTGATATAGCCACGCCGCAGATCTATATACCGCACGATAGAGCTCTCAGACGGTTGGAACGGACGTGTTATCCACACTCAAGTATACTTCAGTAAGTGTATCGCTGTGTTTTGAGTTTGAAATCTAACACCAGCTTCAGATGTTTTGGACGGCGCCATGATCACGATTGCTATGTTTACGTTCGTACAATTGCTCTGCAAGGTTCGCGCCACTTCTAACATAACTCACAGCTTGAACTTTTTCCATCCCGGGCGGCTACTCTCAGGCGGTCACACGGCAATTTTGAGTCCCCCAGAGACGCCAAAATACAACTGACGGAGCTTACGACTCATGTACGGTCTTACCTTTAGAATACTCATCGCAATGGACGATTATATCAATACGTGGATCACGTATACTCATAGCCGAGCATCGATCAGTAGCATTGATAACTCTTGAGTGAAAGGCGGGTGCTGCTATATCTGAACTATAATAAGCACGCAGCGCTTGTCCGGAGCGGATATCATGTCTCGCGGGACGTCTGAAAAACAAGGATCACAAGCTCAAGAGAACAACAGAATAACAACAGGCAACACAAGTAGGCATCCCATGAAACTGACCAATTAACACTCCCCCAGTCTGTGAGACAGATAGACATAGTACACAGGTGAACAACGAGAGACATTTATTGAGTTTATGACCGATGTAGGGATACTCGGTGTCCTGTAACCCTGCGTGTAGAGTACATGGGGGAAACACGGTCACAGTTGCGAGGCTCCATCCTTCCGAAGTTTCATTGGTCTATCCGGGCACGCAGTCCTTCACAAGGCTTTTGAGCACCACGAGGCGGAGAGTCGTAAGTATACCAGACAATACAAAGGGCATGGACCAGGGAAAACAGGCATGCCGAATCGGGAGGTCGAACGCGCGCAGCTGTACAGCCGTTCCCACGCCTCCCAAAATCCATCTTTCCGCGTTGTGTCGACTTGATTCACGCCCCCGCAAGACTTCAAGATGGGTTCGTGCTCGCTGCTGGTCCTTTCGGAATTGACGTGCTGACCGTATCACAGTTCGTTACGCATCAGGCCCGCTTTACCCAAACCCCGAAAAGAGTGAGTTGATCTCTGGTTGAATTACCGTACAACTTCGCCGACCAGAACTGTAGCGTCGCGGGCCCGCGGGGAGTACCTCCGCACGCACTTCAAGAACATGCGCGAGGTGGCTGCCGCACTCTCCGGTGCGTGTTTGCAATGTTGCAGAAACACTGAAGACTGATGTCTCTACCTTGGCAGGCCTGAAGCTCACGAAAGCGTACTCCTACCTTGGCGATGTCGCCGAGCATAAGCAGGTCATTCCTTTCAGGCGATTTGCGGGTGGTGTTGGGCGGGCTAGCCAGGCGAAGCAGTTCAAGGCGACTCAGGGTGCGCTGCGCCACTTCAGGTCCAGTAGTTTAAAACAGCATGGAGTCTGATTGCTGTGTACAGGTCGCTGGCCTGAGAAGAGCGTGAAGTTCATCCTCCGCCTCCTCAAGAACGCTGAGGCGAACGCCGATGCGAAAAGCCTCGAACTCGAGGACCTCTACATCAAGAACATCGTTGTGCAGCAGGCTCCCGTGAGTTGATTCAGCAGTCATGGGCATCACGAGTGCTCACCATCTATCACGCGATTACATTCTTCCTCAGAAAACCCGCCGCCGTACTTACCGTGCGCACGGTCGCATCAACCCCTACCAGGGCCACCCCTGCCACGTAGAGGTCATCCTCTCCGCCACCGATGCCGAGGTCGAGAAGGCCACCGACAAGGCACCCGTTGCCCGCGCGTCGCTCACCGGTCTCAACAGGAGGCAAGTCGCCCGGAGGCGCATTGAGGCTGCCCGGGATTAAGGGTGTTGGACGTTGGTCACGACGGAGGACACGCTGATACATGTGTATGGTTTATGCTATGCATACCTGCAATCGATTGCTCATGCATATAAACTATCGTATGAGCTGCTCAGTGCTCACCCGTTCTCGACGGGGCACTGTCCGCGTGCGAAATGAACTGCGCATACCGTGCCGAGTTATGTGGAAACACGTTCCTGTGATCGCACGATTACTTCACACTTATCAACGCGAGACTATCCAGCTCGCCATTGCTCTCCTTGATCACCTTCAATATGCCCAACGTCATTCTAGTTACAGGAGGGAACGGCCTGATTGGGAGCGGCATTCAGGAGGTTCTGAATACAGAACTTCAGGGCTCACGCTTCGGCAGACAACCTGGCGAGCGTTGGATCTTCGTTGGATCTGCTGATGCTGACTTGCGGTAGGAGCACCGTCGTTGCCCAGACGTCACGATCGCTGATATTATCGCAGGGATGTCGACCAAACTATGAAAGTGTTTGAAAAGCATAGGCCCACACATGTCATCCATCTCGCCGCCCTGGGTATGTACTACTCTGACGTTCCTTTTTGCTTTCTGATTAGCGTTCGGTGTATGCAAGTTGGAGGTGTATATCGCAACATGAGGATGAAGGTTCCGTATCGATTGATCAGTGTTTGATTCACTCATCATTGATGGGTGCACTATGCTGCACAGGCGACATTCTTGCGCGACAATACCCTCATGAATGACAACGTGTTGCATGCAGCGCACATATGCAAAACCGAGAAGGTCATTTCCTGCCTATCCACATGCATATACCCCGATAAGGTCGGTACACGACCGATGTGTACTTAGTCGTAATCCAGCTAAGTATGCATGCAGGTCGAGTATCCTCTAGACGAGACCAAAGTCCATCTAGGCTTGCCGCACGAAAGCAATTTCGGTGCGTAGAACTCGTTGCATACAATTGTTTTACTCCACTCAGCCCAACGGGCCTTCCAGGATACGCACATGCGAAGAGACTTGTGGATATACAGAACAGGTGGGTCTGATCCTACTGGTCCGTTGATGCCCATCATCGACAGGCCGCCTCCAACAGAGCCTATCGTGAGGAATTCGGCTGTACCTTTACGTCCGCCATTCCGACTAGTGTGTACGGGCCGCACGACAACTTGTCAGTCCATGCTCATTATTGAATCGCATAACTCGCATAAACACTAATCACGCCATAGCGATATCGAAGATGGCCATGTCATACCTGCGCTTATCCATCGATGCTATCTCGCCCAGAGTGAAACCTTTTCTTATATTATCCTCCGTAGGCAGATTCGCAGTGTACTGATTCGTCTCGGTTGCATAGAAAACGGTTCTCCGTTCATCGTAGGAGGATCCGGAAAACCCCTGCGCCAGTTCATCTTTTCTAGAGACTTGGCGAAGTTGTTCATCTGGCAACTTCGAGAATACGACGAGGTCGAACCTGTTATCTTGTCTGGTAGGCTCCTCGCGACGTCGTCCAGCTATCTTCTCTCACGGTCATCGATAGTGAGTGAAAAAGAGGAAATCAGCGTCAGAGAAATCGCAACAGCCATTGTTCAAGCTATGAAATTCGAGGGCGAGTGTAGAGTAAGGTTGCAAATACTGTAGTTTGCGCAGGTCTCAAGCTTGTTACAGTTTGATACTTCGAAAGCGGATGGGCAATTCCGGAAGCCCGCCTCTAACGCGAAATTGTTGGGACTTATCGGCGAGTTCTACTTCACGCCCTTCGAAACAGGTGGATATGGGATCCAGGCCGGATGTGTAGCATGAATAGCTGATCTGCTTTCACGTAGGGCTACAGGAAACCGTGGAATGGTTCTTGAAGAACTACCACGAAGCGCGTGGCACGATCTGAACGAATGTTATACAAGGCGCGGAGATTTGTGCCAATGCCCGAGCAGGATCATGTATGAGTTACAGCTAAATTCATTACGATAGACCGTTTTGCGCCAGCTCTGCTTTCGGGTTTTCTTTGCTACCCGCCAGGGGCTTCTCCAATATGTATAAGACCATGCTGGATTTGGGTGAATGCGGTGTATCGTACCTACGAATGCCCCAAATGCCGGCCAGCCGAGCGGGGCCTCCTGCCCGGAAAGACTCTTCCCCTGAAGCGGAAGAAGTTGCAATCGTGAGCAAAGCTGGCGCGAGAGGTCTATCGTAATCGCTGGCACTGTCGTGTTACAATAATTCCTGCAATCGAACGGTTGCACAAGCAATCCAAAGCAATCAGCATTAAGATGCATTAGCATACGCTCTCACTCAATAGAGCTGATTTGCTGCCAATATTTCTCTACGGAAACCTCGGTCAACTTGCTTCTCCATCGATGAGAGGCCGCGAATTGACCTCGTTGCATATCCATCAGCTGCAAATCAGCTCTAATCTACTAGAAGGATGTCACCACGATTGTGATGACCTGAATGCGAGCAGTGTTGTGCACAACAACAGTGGTTGGGACATTGTCATGCCGAAGACGATACTACGTAGTTACAGCGCTGCGTCGAACATCATAATCACAACCCCTCTTGCGGATGCACGATGAGCTTCGCGCCACTGACTTTACCATCCTGCAGAAGTTTCAGACCACCTTCAATGCCGGAGAGCCCTCCCGAGATGACACGAATGCGATGAGGCTGGGGCAAAGTGGAATCATTTCCGGTGTTCACGTACGCTCGATGGCCCTCACTCACCTTGATTGATCCATCGGCCAAAAGCCCCGTAAGTCTGGCGAACAATTGTCGCCCGATATCGATTTGATCGGGAAAATTGACATTCCCTTTCACCCAGGCAAAGCCTTTGCTCTCGTCATTGGGTAGGCCTGCAACTGGAGCGAGTGTCACGACGAGTTGACCACCCGGCGCAAGTAATTTCCATCCCGCCTGCTGCGTCTCGGGCGTGCTGATGCTATCGTATACCACCTGAAGTGGTTCATCGGTGATACTGTGAACTTCAGCTAGCAATGATTCAACGGATGCCGAACGCGACAGGACATGCGTTGCTCCGATGGACTTCAGATGTTCGACATGACGGTCGGAAGCTGTCGCGATAATGGGAGAGAATCCAGAAAGCCTGGCAAACTGGATGGCTAGTAAGCCATTCGTCAGACAATGCCAATCATCAGACACAGCTTGATCTCAATGACTAACCGTACTCTCCGACTGAGCTGGAACCACCCAGGACCATGAATGGCATCGCGGAATATGCGGAGGGTGTTTCCCAGAACGGAATCAGCCCCGCTCCACCTCCCCAGACGGCAGACCTCCGGTTGTAGAGCCCAAGAAAGGCGGTACAAAGGCTCATGGGTACAGATGCCGCTTCATCGAGGGTGAGGTTTTCTGGGACTTTCGCAGCCAGGTCGGCTTTGACAATAGCATATTGCTGATACGCTCCGCTCACGAACGCCCACGCGGGCTCCCACAATCTATGGATACCGGTTTAGCATCAGTCAAGGCATGGGCTAAAGGTGCACCCTTACACTTTGTCTCCCTTCTGAAAGCGAGCGACGCCATCCCCAAGTGTCTCGACCGTACCAGAGCCATCGGACCCTAGCACCCCTGGATATTCGATGTAATCGAGACCGCGAGTCTGGATCTTCCAGTCAACGTTGTTGAGGCCGGCAGACAGTACTTTAACGAGTAGTTCTCCATGACCAGGAGCCGGCACGGGTCTGTCCTGCAGCACGAGTGGGCCGCGTTTGGTTTCAAGAACAAGTGATGTCTGCTGGAAAGCTGCCATGTCCCAAGAATAGACGTATCCCACAGGTCTTATCCGACTGCGCAGACGCTCCTCGTCTTATATGTACCTCCAGAGTGTGCAATCTAGAAGTTATACGGGGCAGCGCTGTGTCTCACGCCGTCGGATGCGGAATCGATGAGAATGCATTATGGCTCTCGAGTTGGTTGGATGGGGTACCGGGTCATGTCAAGATCCATATGGAGCATGCAAGGTTGTGCGGAAAGCACTGGTTATCACCGGACCACCGGACGAGAAGCCGCCTTGACGTAATGGTTATCCCCGCTTGTTGAAGAGAGTGCGCGCAGAGATGGAGACTATTATTGACCGCTGGCCAAACAACGTCCTGCAGGAACGATGCCGAGTTCCAGGATGACACTGCAAGTATGCGAACAGACAGACGAGATTCGAACAAACACCTACATACAACACCCATGACACGCGACACCTACCTACCTGCCTACCTACCTACCTACCTAACGGACAGTATCTTCGACCTCTGTTGACGCCGTTGAGCGGCCACCAGACCAGAGAAACCCCGTAGCCTTCTCTTTATTCATTCGGACCGACACCGTGGACGCATAGCCTTGCAGCTGCAGCATGTCGACAGGCACCCCTATGATTACCTTCACCTTCGTGCGCATGGTTTATCTCATCCCACAACGGAATTTCCGTTCAAAGCCGGAACTCTCAGATTAGGCATGGCGAATCTACCGATAACCTGGTGAGCATGTCATTTGTGGCTCGTCATCGAGCCTCCCGTTCATCTTGTCCCTTCCGGACCTTCCTCGCAGCGTTCTGTGTGGGCAGGTGCGCCCGTACGGTTGCGTTGCGTCCGCTGCTGATGAGTCGCTCTCGAAGGATGGTCGGATGCTCCTCTTTCGAATCACGGCATGAACCAGGCTCGAGCGCTCGCGGAATACTTCTCTGAGACACACTTCAGTGCCGTATATGCATCCGACCTCCTGCGAGCGCGTACGACGGCAGAAACATTGCGCGATTCTCAGCCCGCCTACCGACGCCTAGCTACCCCCGTGTCACCAACGATGTCCGATGCTGCCACTTCTGCCGACCCACCGCCTTTTGTAATCAGTCCTCTTCTCCGGGAACAAAACTTCGGCCTTGCAGAGGGACGTCAATGGAGCTGGTCTCCAGACCCTCAACTCAGCACGGAGGAGCATTATATGCGCGGCGTCTACCCCGCGATCACGGAACGTTCTGGTAAATTTCCTCAAGGTGAAAGTTTGGATGAATTGGCGCAAAGAGCGGATCGCGTACTGGATGAGCTTCTTCTGCCCGAGGTACACAAAGCCGTGCAGTCTGGCGAGAGGGGAATCATGATCGCCGTCGTTAGCCATGGCCTATGCATCTCGTGAGCTGGAACCACTCCACAGCAATAACCTGGGCCATTGATGCCGATCCATTGCAGTGAGCTAATGGCTGCCTTTATGCGACGAGACAGTGGATCAGGCAACGATATGGGTGGACGCTACCGCGGCATGATGAACACCGCTTGGCATCGTATATCCGTAGAACTGCGGGATACGGCCGAACGACAAGCTCCTTTCCTCCCAAGCGCGAGGTTGCCCCCACTGATAGTGCGTGTAACACACATCAACCAACATGATCATCTAGACCAAGTGGTGAGTGTGACCTTACGTGCTCATCCGCACCACGCAACTGCTGGTCACTCTGTTAAGGCATCGTCGCTGATCGGTCATCCTTGACAGAAGCGACAGAAAGCAGGCATCGGCTCTTCCGCGTATGATCCCAAGCAAAGGGACATTCGAGCGTTTTTTGGGGGTGCGGGTCTTCCTAGCAAAGCATAGGCCTTGTTTTTGCTACCATCAGCAACGTTCTTCCTCAATTCTTCGTTGCATTCGCAATGTAAATATAAGAAAGGGTGAACCACGATGTTGACCACGCGTACGGGCGGTCGTGATAGTCCGCGACGAACGAGATCATGGGTCGTATTAGGTGACTAAGAACCGGATGCCCATCAGACAGCATGTTGTGCGCTAGGAGGTGTCGTACGCACTGCTCAAACATCACTGCCTCACGTAATGTGCCCTCGCATGATTACGGTCATCGGACGACTCATGCACCGTAGGGCAAGAGCTTGTGTAGTTTCGGCGTTTGTGCTCCATGTGAGTACACGGTCTCGCCTAGCTTGTTTTTCCGGGACGGACGCTTGTGAACGTTCAGATGGCTATGCCCGGCGTGCGCCTGTCGGAAAGAACAAGGGAGGGATCATCCGAGTGTCAGAGCTCTAGGCAAACAGAGCAGACATTCCAGCTCACGCGTTTGAACAGTCCATTGGCAATCGACTTGAACCGCTTTTTCGCGCCAGAATGCGACTTGAGCTTGTACCCTGCACCCAATGTCGCCGACGTCGAGAATAATTGCGAGGATGTCCTTGAAGTCACCAGCCTCGCGACCGACACCAAGCGAAGAGCCAGCATGAGGAGTAGAGAGTGGCTGTGTACACATCGCAGGGATCCAGACCCGGCGTTCACCGAGGTCGTCTTTATGATATCCTTGTACACTACTTACACGCGAAAACGTAGCAATACACACAAAAACCCAAGCGAATGCCGAATCACGAGCGAAGTCCCGGTTTAGTGGTCAAAGCCTACTATCCTACTCACTGGCCGCAAGCTCATCACCGGCCGGTCGCGAATGACGTTGGCCGTTTTGTTCTCTTCGTCGCTCTCATCTTCTTCATCACTTTCTTCAACCCTGTGAGCTGGTCGGGGGCGGCCAAAAATGCTCATGACTCTTTGAGAAGTTTTTCCATTAGCATCCTTGGGAGAAGGTTGCAGTCTGACGGATTCCGCAGCCTCTTGCAGCGACTTGACCATGTCGGCGTCGAGTTTGAACTCGAAGAGATCCATGATGTATCTTCGGACAGGCAGGCGGTAATGCTGAGTAGACAGAATATGAAAGGCCCGGTATATCATTGTGGGTGAAGAGAATATATGCCGGTGTTCAGGGCGTGCTTTCATCCTGGGAGGGCTCGACGTAAGCGCGTACACATCCCGTTTACAGTAGTAACTCACTTCGCCAATGTGCGAGATGCGGCGTTTGCGACGACAGCGTTCGCGAGGTTGTGAATGGCAGCTATCACCTCCTGTTCCGCCTCCGTCGCGGGAGGAGCCAAACGCGTTTCTTTCGGCACCTCAGCAGGCGCCCAGGGCGGAATCTTTTACCGTCAGTTTATTGTATTCCAGTGCAACGAGAAGTCACATACGGAGGCAAATTTCCGAACGTCCATGGGTACACAAATACCTGTTGGAATACCCAATGGTGACAGAGTTGCCTCCCACTGATAATCTGTCAGGATTTCCGCTCCCAAAGGAGTCGAAGATATGAGGCCCAAGACGTAGAAACATGTGCTGGGGACCTATGTCAGTGACGGCGTAACATGCACGCATCAATGAGAGAATACATACCCGCGGACCGAAAGCGTCAATGATTGTTCTGCTATCTCCAAAATTACCGGAATGATGTCCGTTTCCTCCAGGAAAGGTAAGCCGCCTTCCGTAGCACCGATATGGCCCTGCGCAACGCGTGTGCACTCTGGTGGAATGAACAATACACAGCAAGACTCACGACAGCCCACAGGGTACTCTTCAACTTCAAAATCACATCCGGGTCAGCATTCTCCGACGCTTGTTGACGAATGAAATCAACGAAGTCATTGAAATGCCCTTTCTCCTGTAAAACCTGACAACCCAAGTCTGTCTTCACCATTTCGCCGTAGAAGTGCGGAGGAGAAAACCCGTCGAATGCGCTGAGCCGTGGTCATCAGAACGCATTCCTGTGTGATGATCTATCATCATTACGCACAGCAAATCCTCATCCTCCTCCGAAGGACATAACTTGAAAAATTTGGCTAAGATGACTTCCACTTGTACGGCGTAATGTAGATTACGCTCCTAGATACCCTTCGATGATTGTTATATGAGTCACAAGTGCAAAAGACCCACGTGGAACCAGATATCCATCTCGCGGTCAATATATCCAGCATCGTGAAGATATCTGAAGCCTACGGGCGTGGACATGAACCTAACATTGGTCAGTACAAGTACCCAGGGCAATCATTCCCTTCCTTACTTCAAGAGCAGCGGATGTCCCAGCTCGCCGAGGTGATCCAGGTTCGGCTGCATGTCCACCACTAACCGCAGGCATTCCAGATCTTCGCAGGCCTCGTCTAGGAAGCGGACCGCCATGTCGCACACTTCCATAGCGGGATCGTACAATTGCGTCAATAGCAAGCGTAACGTCCATGTATTCGGCTTGCTTTTCCTGATCAGTTCGCCGAGGTGCTCAGTTGCGTATAAGCGTATAGGCTATAGAGGGTGAACCACATCGTCTTCAGCTTGCAGTGTGAACTACATCATATTCACCTTGTAGCTTGATGTTAACGCCTTTGACAGGACTATGCGGGAATGACCATCACTAGCGAATGGTTTCAGCTGAAAGTCAACTCATCGACAAGGGAGGACGTGCAAGGAATAGTCCAAATTGTCGATAATTCCTTTTATCAAGTCTTCACGACTCCGCAGATCCAGCAAATGGTAGAAAGCAGTGAAGACCTTGAACTTTTCCAACAACCTGGTACATTCGGAAATGAGAGAGACGCGCGGATGTGTGGATCGATACCAACTCAATGCCTTCTTTTTGTTTGCTCAAGGTTCCCAGCATTTCGAAGTATCCATATGTCAGGGTGGTCTGAACTCTTGTCTTTGAGAAGATCGGATCGATCTCTGGGGTTCCATTGAACTAGGATGTCGGCGGTGAGCCATCGCGAATGCAGATAGAGCTCTGTAGCACTGACGGGATCCAGCTGGGCGAATGCTTTGACAATATCTCGAAGGAAGGGGTCCTCCGTCGAAAGGAAGCGCTGTCCATCCGGACTTGCCATCAAAGTAGTCAAAAGACTGCAGCCCAGCTTCACCCAGCGATTATCCTACGCCTCGCCGTCGATGTTTAGTCCCATGTGAAGGGAAACCGAGAGTTAGGGACATACCTTTCGTGGAATATCGGAGAATCGATGGCTGAAGGGATGGAAGAACGACATCAATCGTCGCATGTATTTCGAAACCTTGATAGCCTCTTCCAAACGTTTAGGGTTGAGGAAGGCGCCTTCGATAAGATCTTGCAGGACGTCGAAATTCCACTTCGTGTAGTCTTTGGTGAGCGTGACCTGCAGAAAACGTTCCAGCGTTCAACATCGCGATGGAGTTACTACCTTAGTCAAGCCTACCCCAGTTTCTAGCAGAGCCTGAGAGAAAGTTCGATCGTCAATTTGCATTCCAGATTTGATCTTAGACTGCTCCACAGATCGCTGTCCTCGACGAACAGCATCCTCCACCGAGTTTGCTCTGTAACATATTGAGATAAGATCTTTTGGACCGCCAAGCATTTGTGTGCGCGGATAAATAACGAACCTGGGTCGCGTAGTGTTTTTGACGGCAGTCGGCTGTATCCTGGAAGTATTACGATTGAAGCTGTCGATAGCATTGAGTGTTGACGTGCCGATTATCCGATGCTCATTCAAGTGGTAATCCGAAGCCAGGTTGAAGACTCGAGGGACAGACTATGATCACTCAGACATGTCAAGCATCAAATCACTGATTTCCCCACATACCTGAATCTCCGCTGCCATGGAGAGGGGTAATAGTCGATTCGCCAGCTGCAGAACCTCCGCCATGAGTAACGTAGCTTTCCTTGTTAGGTTTGAACCGGCTGGCGTTTCCTCTAACATTGACGTCAGAGCCTGCCAATAAATTAGATTGTTGAAGCCACGACTATGAACTCGGCCTAGGACTTACGTCCAGAAGGCCCGCTTTCGTAAAAACCAGAACAAACAGTGCAATATACTGGTCGGTCAGTTTGAGAGCTTCTGGTTCGCGTTCAGCAGAATCCGTCGCCTCGGAATCATTCTTGTGCTGCCTTCGATATACTACACTTATGAGTGAGAAATCGCGAAAGGAAATATCTGGCTTACTTGTCAATCGCCGACCGTCGATAAACTGCTGCGTCCAACCGTGGGCTTTGATATCCAGAAGATCGAAGAACATATCCAATACAATTTCCTGACCATGGAGGTGAATGATGATTACGAACCAAAATAATGGGAAGCGTACCCGTGTCTCCAAGGAAGGTATCCGCAGAGTGTTAACAATTGCCCGGATAGCCAGCATGTTATTCATACAAAAATACATGAGGCCTACGTGGGGTGTTCAGGCGAAGGCTTTCAAGTATCAGATATCATCACGGGCTCACCGCTCCAGGTCCGGAACATCATGGCAACGACCTTTGAGTGTCTTCGCATTTGTTCCGAGTAATCCGGACCTTTACCGTACGCGTCCGTGATACCTTGCAGAGCGATCTATAGGACGTTATGTGCTTTCCTTACTATGAGGATAGGGAGTTGATGGTACCCACCTCGAGGTCTGTGCCGGGGAAAAGATATTTCCTTGTACGTGGCGAGTTCACGATGTTCAGGAAAGCCGACGCAAGCAGGGGAGATATATCCGGAGGACCTTCGGCCATGGCATGCAAGAGGAGTAATAACCCACCCGTCCTCGCCATCAGGTCGATATCAATCAAGACTATTCAGACTCGCGCTTCAACGACAGTCATTATGAATGGCAGGAACATCAACGCACGGATCTCGAGCAAAGTCTCAAGACATATCGGTCTGAAAGGATCTTCGGGTTGTTCTGCGACTGCGATGAAGGCACGCATCACGGAGTCTGAGAGCGGTACGTTTCCTTTGCCAGAACCGGAATGTCCGACGTCGCGGTCCGAGCCAATCTCCACGATGGTCCGAATGAGCTTGACAACCTGCTCTTTCTCCACGGCGTGCTTGCCATCCCGCGCTAGTGACCTACGCCGATGTCAAGCACCACAACTGCGTAGAATAACACAACCGCTCACTTGACTATATACCAGTCAAGGGGCCGGTCTTGAAGACGCTCAATAGACCCGCGATCGACGAGGGCATGTCGCACGAGTCTGTAAGCACATGAACGGCATTCCTTGGAGGCAGAGTCCGCGAGACAAGGAGTGATGCTTCACTTCCAGGATCAGTACGAGATCATGCCTGACAACAGGACCACATACGCACGGACAACCTCAGCGATGTCCAGCTCATATCGCACACGGAGGTTCCTTTGTAGGATCGCAGTAAGCTTGTTCATGTAGCTAATTCGCGTTCCGTCCGTTTGTGGGTCCTCCGTTTTGACTGGGGCTTGGCGCGATGACGACGACGCAGCAAATGCAGTAGGGGACTGCGGTTGGCGATCCCATGTCGTGAGCACCTTCAACCACGATTTGGTTTGATTCAAAGCGGTTCTGAAGTCCTCTGTGCAATGTGAGCCGGGGAATACATGATTCATCTGAAATGTACCTCGCTCTTTCGTATTCTCCTCCTTGGGCCGTGACTGGGTAGGCTGGGTAGGACCTTGTTGCTGGTGGCTTCCGGACTCGGGTTTTCCCCGAGCTGCTGGTCTGGTTACTGGACGGACGATCAGAGCTACGAGTTTCGATAGACAAGCAGACCCCAACATTTGTCTATCTTCGCCTTGATTTCGGCTACTCGCTTCCGACTTTCGTCGTATTCCGCCTCTACAGCTCCGCGCATATTTCCCTGCGTGGGATCAGTAACGCTTCGGCCGAGATATTCAATTCCTCACCTTCAACAACTCGTACCTCCCAGTTTGAAGCATGTTCTCCGCACCCTCCATGATCCGCATTTCTATTCCGAGACGCTCGACCAGCTTGTCAAGCTGGAACATTGTTAGCCCCCACACGCCGAACGTCTATGATAACGATCACACGAACCTCAGTTTCCTCATGAACTGCGCGATTCAATCCATCCTGTGTATTGCCGTTGACGAGGGTCATCGACGATCCCATGGACTATTGCATGATTAGATCCACACGTTTGCCAATGACCGCGACCGTGCTGACCGGATACGAACCGCCCACCTGCGCGCTATGCGTCGGCCGGTGTACGGCGAGTCCGTTCGTGCGGCTCTCCATGGCCGGGTCGATGCCGCGCCCAATTTCCTGAGTACAATATTTCGGGGGCGGAAACAGTGTAAGGCCCAGTAGGCCCAGTAGTAGTACTCCCCCTACTCGTGAAGACAAGAGAGCGAAGTAGCGACAAGATGACGTGAAGAGCCCGCGTGGGTAGCGGGGCAGTCCGTTCGGAGACCGCCTCCAGCGTCTTCACTCTCGCCACCATGTCCCTCCTCCATCCGCTGCTGCGCAACGCAAGGAACGCTGGTCGTGTGGCCCCTATCTACCGTAGGATGGCCAGTACTAGCGCAACCCCCGCCCCAACAGAGTCACGGGAAGGCAAGGACGCCGCTACGGAAGAAATCGTTCCGGTGCCCAACCGTGAAATCGTAACAGCTGACGTAGCTAGCGGCGCACCGAGCAAGTCGTTGATACACAGGTTCATAGTGTCTCATCACTCATGCTTACGCACAGCCCAACTTCGACACCGCTGCGTCCGCATTTACCAGCCGACCAGGAATACCATGCAAAGCGGCGAGTCCAAGGGCACCCGCTGGAGGGTTGACTGGGATATCCTACAGGGTGGCGGACGATGGGAGAATCCATTGATGGGATGGGCAAGCTCGTAAGCTCTTGATGTTCGTCATCGTAGCCCTTGCTTGAATTGTGCCACAGGGCCGATTACATGCAGGGGACGAGGCTGTCGTTCCGTACGAAGGAGGATGCTATACACTTCGCGGAAAAGCAAGGTTGGGATTACTACGTGTCAGTTCATCCATGGATATGTGCATTTCGGCTTAACCTGACGATACCTGTACAGTCAAGCACCTCCCGTGACCAAGATTCCTCCCAAGAACTACGCCGAGAACGTATGTTCCCTGCCCCCCATACTTCCACATCGTGCATGACGATGCTAACCCCTTGATACAGTACGTCTACAAACCACACAAACTTCGCATTGCTCGTACGAAGTAGACCGCCTGTATACGATAGCATTACCGACAGCGCTAGATGGCAAATGGCATGGGGTATATCCTATTCTATGGTTGAACTGTGTGGTAACATTCGACTATGGGCCGCGTGGTCTCAAGCTTGGCTGATATAGTCCGACCGATATACAAGTCATAGATCCTCATCACCGAGGGAAATGGTTGCGCCTACGCAATAACCAGCGCACTGACGATTGCTTCGTCCGCTATCGCCAAGTATCATCTGTGGTGACGGATCCACCCGAGGGTACAAGGAGCGAGTTGTTCGGGTCGCTTTCCCAAATTACCGTGCCCGCGGTATCCTTCTTGATGTACTTGTACTGAACACTTTCGCTCGCGGACAAGTTTACGGTGACTATAGAAGGCACAGAATTAGCGACACGAACTCAGGTCGACGAACCACACTTACGGGTCCAAGTCGGATAGTCGCTAGGTGACATCAAGAGCGCATCGTCCGGTGACCAGCTTTTGAGGGTAGCGATTGAACCTGTGATGTATACGGATTGGCCTTCAACTGTCTCCGCGTCTTTCACGAGAAATGTTACTGGAACACCGAGGCCGTCATCTCCTCCTTCGTTCGTTTTGCACGTCCCATCGGGCACTTGCAATCCTTTCGCCCCCCATTTCACCGCCGCGTCGCGCGAGCGCGCGTCGAAGGCAGTCAAAGCCGCCGCGTAGCTCCACGTTAGATCGGCGGCGCTCGTCTGCGAACCGTCTGTTTTGGAAAACTCCTCGGAGAGAGCACCGTCGTCCGGTGTGTATTTCGCGTGTATCTCCAAGAAACCGTCGGCGAACGATTGGATCGAGCTGATTAGGGAGTCAAATGTGTCATCGTCCGAATATGTGCCGGTTTTCACGTCGGAGTCGAATTGCTGGAAGAAGGGCAACGAGATGTCCGTGATCTCGAGCGAGCCCGTAGTATTCCACACATAGAGGGCATCGTACAGCTGTTCAGCAACGGCAGCTGTGGCAAGGTACCACGGGTTGCCGTCGTAGAACACGTCTGCAATGGGTGTTAGCGGTTGTCCATGCTCATCCTATGTCAAGATTGTTTACCCTCAGGATACCTCCCGGTTGCGACCGCGGCATTGGGGTCTATACCGGAGTTGATTTCATAAATGGAGCGGAAAGCGTCCACGTATACCTTCAGGTTGGAGAGTGCCTTGTCGGAACATGGCTGGAAAGTTGTAGCATCACATCCGGCGGACGAATCGAACGTGTGGATTGATGCGAGGACTGTGTTCGCGTCAATGCCTGAACGGCCTCCACCCGTGTTGGCAATGATAGCAGAGCCATTCCAGTAGGACTAGGAGAAAAAAAGGTCGGTCCAGGTGTGAGCGGCGCAGGGGAGCCGGGGCATTTACCTGCAAGAAGCACAGTACGTTGTCGGCCTGCGTGTTCCAGCTGTCGATGTTGTCGGTCTTGTCCAAGGTTTTTGCCAACTTTGATGCCTGGCGCAGTGCCCTATGCTGCACCGCCGTCGTGAAGAACGAGGAAGAAGCGACTTCCTCCCAGAGATCGAAACTTTGCGAGGATCAGTCTGCTTCCTGTTCACAACATCACAGGGAAAACTCACGTGGTGTAATTCCAAAAGTCCCTAGAGCAATCACGATTAGTCTGTGTTCGCGAAGGGGGCATGGAAACACTTACGAAACGTAATTGACATCGAGTTCAATGATAGGCCACAGTGTGTCCTTCACCCAAGTCGTATTGTCATTGTCAAGCAGATAATTGGCATAAGTGATGAGAGCCGTGGAACGCAAAGCCGGCCCATCTGGAACTCGGCCTAAGTTTGACAACCGGAAAAATGAAGGTCATGCATACCGCGCTGAGGTCGACCCCAGGAGTCGAGGAACGCAGTCTCGTTGACATAAAACTTCGGTTCGCCCAATCCTCCCGTGCTAACATTTCCACTCGGATTCGGCGTCTGTTGGAACACACTGCTCGCGGTCACGAAGTCGTCGATGAGGCTTCGCAGAGATTTGGACGTGTTCTTGCCGTTGACGTAGTCATCGATGAGCGTCTTAAACACCAGAGACGAGTCTCGTATCCAGCTGTAGTAGTAGTTCGGGTTGTCCGTGGAGGGGCTGTACGAATCATAAGCTCACGTCCTGGAATGTGCGAAGGGACGAAACACACCTAGCGACGACAACGCCGGGGAACGCGCCGGGCGCCTTCGCACCATCTGGACCGATATTGTCGAGGAGCTTGCTGTGAGCGATTGGGCTTTCCGAGCTGATGTATGCAGAAACCGATTTGCTCGAAGCGCAAACACCACTGGCCAGGAGGCCGCTGACGATTAGCGACGACAACATCTTAAGGAACGTGTTAAGAATCACAATTCTACAATCACGCTGGCTCTAAGACATTATATATCCTCGACGCTCGGTGACGTGAGGGTGCCGGGCGTGTCATCGAGTTGTCACCGGCCCGCATGACCAGGAATGGTATCTATTTCGGGGTGGATAGAGCGGGGGCGGGGCGACCAACGTTGATGGTCGTCGGATGGTCTGACGATTTGCGCCTGCAGCTCGACCGGCCATGTGCAATGGGCAGAAGAAAGCGGCAGTGCACATATGACCGTCCGCTCGGTCGGAGTGATGCTCATAGGCACTGACGCAGTGAAACACAGGCGGGCAAAAATAGGCAAAAGCGCAATAGCCGCAGCGGATATTTGGCGGTCGTAGACTCAGTATTGTCGCGGGTTCCTCGTAGCGTCTCCGAAAGAAAGACTGGTGTTGGTAGTTAGGACGTGCTGGATCCAGAATCACATGCATCCGGCCGTATCCAGTCACAAAAACGGGTATGAAAACACTCTGGTGCGTCAGTGCGGTCCGATGTCAGGAAAATTCGTTGGTTGAACGTTCGAGCATTTTCGTCTATTCTCAATCAGGATCAGTCCATAGAAGTATCAACTTCAAGTGGGCGTGAGCCAGAGAGTCAAGCAAGGTCAGTAAAGTATGCCGGTGGCGATGCTATCCAGATGCCGGTGGCGCAGCAGATTTTTCTGTGCTCCTCCTCCGCAATCCGCGTACCTCGCCTGCACTCAGGCAATCCGCGTACCTCGCCTGCACTCAGGCAATCCGCGTACCTCGCCTGCACTCAGGCAACACGTCGTTGACTCTCCATAAATTGGGTCTGCGACAAGCGATACAACTATGAGGAAACAACT
The DNA here is from genome assembly GCF_000264995.1 of Punctularia strigosozonata HHB-11173 SS5. Taxonomy (NCBI): domain Eukaryota; kingdom Fungi; phylum Basidiomycota; class Agaricomycetes; order Corticiales; family Punctulariaceae; genus Punctularia; species Punctularia strigosozonata. The sequence continues at coordinate 2,647,356 of NW_006767434.1, forward strand.
GGACCCCCGAATCAAGGACTTGGTCGACAATGGCGTCAAGAAGAACCACAGATCGTTCATAGTCCTGGTCGGAGACAAGAGCAGAGATCAGGTCGGCCCTTTTCACGTTCGTACCATGAGCAATGCTCATGTGCGTAGATCGTCAATCTTCATTTTCTTCTCTCACAAGCTCGAATATCTGCGAGGCCGTCGGTCCTGTGGTGTTACAAGAAGGAGCTAGGCTTTACGAGGTCAGTCCTGCTACCACTGACAACATCCGATGGGATTACAGTCCTTACCATCTTGAAGTCATCGTAAGAAACGGGAGGCAAAGATCAAGCGGGATGTGAAGCGAGGTATTCGGGAAGCAAATGAACAGAATCCATTTGAGATTTTCGTGACTGTCACCGACATCCGCTATACGTGAGTCGTGGGATATCCCAGTCGTTGATTAATGTGCTCAATATGTGATCAGCTATTACAAAGAATCGCATAAAATTATCGGTCAAACGTTTGGAATGTGCGTCCTGCAGGATTTCGAAGCCATCACCCCCAATCTCCTCGCTCGTACCGTCGAAACCGTCGAAGGTGGTGGGTTGGTTGTACTCCTCCTCAAAACCATGACCTCTCTCAGGCAACTGTATACCATGACTATGGTATGTTATACGAATACCCTGTAAACCCGTGGCGTCTCACTGTGTTCAGGACGTCCACTCTCGATACCGCACATCCGCTCACGATACAGTTGTCGCCCGCTTCAACGAACGATTTATCTTGTCCCTTGGTTCATGCGATGATTGCCTTTTCCTTGACGACGAGCTCAACGTCCTTCCGATTTCTCGTGGCAAGAATATCCGTCCCATCGAAGATACAGGCAAAGGAAAACAGAAATCCAAGTTAGAGGTGGAACTCGGTCAACTCAAGGACAGCCTCGCAGATACAAAGCCTATTGGAGAGCTGGTGAAGTTGGCGAGGACGATCGATCAGGCACAAGCTGTCCTCACGTTCGTTGATGCCATTGCGGAGAAGACGCTGTCCTCGACTGTGACGCTGACAGCTGGACGTGGACGAGGAAAGTCGGCTGCGTTAGGTCTAGCAATCGCGGCCGCGCTTGCTCACGGATACTCGAATATATTTGTGACGAGTCCAAGTCCGGAGAACCTGAAGAGCCTCTTCGACTTTGTCTTCAAGGGGATGGATGCGTTGGGTTACGAGGAGCACCTCGACTATGATATTCTCCAAAGCACCAATCCCGACTTCAACAAGGCTATCGTGCGTGTTAATATCTTCCGACAACATAGGCAGACTATACAGGTACGCAGGACACCGCGAATATGCAGTGCTTTCTCCTGACCTGCGATGCAGTATATACAACCTCAAGACGCACATGTACTAGGGCAAGCTGAACTGGTCATTATCGACGAAGCCGCAGCAATACCTCTGCCTCTCGTGCGCAATCTCATCGGCCCTTACCTGGTGTTCATGGCTTCGACTATCAACGGATACGAAGGCACTGGCCGTTCCCTGTCCCTGAAACTCATACAACAACTTCGCGAGTCTACTCGACCATCTCTGAGCAAGGATGTTAACAACACCGAGGGTGCCGAGGCTGCTACGACGTCCTCGTCTTCCAAGAAGGCTCTGAGCAAAGCGCCAGCGAAAGTCCGAACGCTTCGCGAAATCAAGCTCGAAACACCAATACGATATGCGCCTGGTGACAAAGTAGAGAAGTGGTTGAACACCTTGCTCTGTCTAGACGCCACCGTCACATCCGCAAACAGGGCTCAAGGGTGCCCGCACCCGTCGTCTTGCGAGCTCTTCTACGTTTCCAGGGATACCTTGTTCAGTTTCCACCCTGTGTCAGAGACCTTCCTACAACGAATGATGGCGTTGTATGTGGCCAGTCACTACAAGAATCAGCCCAACGATTTGCAGCTCATGTCTGATGCGCCTGCGCACCACCTCTTCGTTCTTTTACCCCCCATCGCGGACGATGAGACGCACTTACCGGAACCATTGGTGGTGCTTCAAGTTGCTCTCGAAGGAAACATTAGCAAACAGGCTATTATGGATAGTCTCGGTCGCGGATACAGGGCAGGTGGAGATATGATACCTTGGATAATATCACAACAATTCCAGGAGAACAAGTTCGCTCTCCTGTCAGGTGCACGTGTCGTACGTATCGCTACCCACCCAGACTATGTCAACGTGAGCCCTCCTGTGCCCTGCATCTCTCCTCCCATTGATGTTGTACTCAGATGGGATACGGAGCTCGCGCGATGCAAGCTCTGAACTCGTATTATAGCGGGGAGTACTTTGACTTGGCTGAATCATCACGGGCAGAGGAGTCCTACCCAAACCCAGCAGACGTCGATGAGGTAGGTTCACGCGTCCGTCACCAGCACGATTCCAATTGACCGTTTCCATCGTAGTCCACCAATTTGTTGACGGACGTCCCATCCATCCGAGCCCCGACAGCCATGCCCCCGCTGCTTCAGCGCCTCCCTGAAAGAAAACCCGAAAATCTTGACTACCTCGGTGTTTCCTATGGACTCACATCTCCATTACTCAGGTGACCCGCGCGCGTCTTCACGAACCCTTCTTTGGACTGACCCAAACAGGTTCTGGAAACGGGCAGGTTATGTGCCACTATATATACGCCAAACGACGAGCGAATTAACGGGCGAGCATACATGTGTCATGGTACGCGGCCTCAACAGCTCCGTGAAAACCGAGCTAGAATGGCTTGGGGAGTTCGCAAAGGGTGAGTAGCTTGACCATTATTCCCAAAGCTGATTCCTGATAGAATGTAGATTTCCGCCATCGATTCCTCAGCCTCCTGTCTTTCAAGTTCCGGGAGTTCGGTAGCGTGACAGCGCTCAGCGTCTTGGAGGCCGCCAATGCAGGCGTCAAACTACTGGAGAACGAAGGGATCAAAGGTGCTGAACCGCCTTCATTCTCCACGCGTTGATTTGACAATTCCATACTTATCAGACCTCACGGCCCCGGAGCTATCAATCTTCGTGACGCCGTTCGATTTGAAGCGCCTGGAATCCTATGCAAATAACATGCTGGATTATCATGTCATTCTTGATTTGCTGCCGACGGTCGCATCTCTCTTTTTCGAGAAGCGACTAGGTGACCAGGTTTTACTTAGTGCAGTGCAAAGCTCCATATTGCTCGCTCTAGGCTTGCAACGGAAGACAGTAGAGGAAGTAGAAGTGCGTGAATGATTTCCTCCGTGAATGGTCTTGCTGACTGATCCCTCTGGTGTCTCTAGTCAGAGCTTCAGCTTCCGGTCTCACAGACGCTGGCGCTCTTTGTGAAGATAGTCCGCAAGATAAGCAAGCGATTACAAGATATTCAAAAAGCTGCAATCAGCGCCGAGTTGCCTGCCGCAGTTTCGAACGGACCTCGTATCCAGAGCAATGGCGCTGCGGAGCCCGTAGAGAGCAAGCTGCAGGAGGAACTCGAGGAAGCGGGGAGAGAAGTTACATCGGCGCTACGTGAGAAGCAGCGCGCCATGATCGATTCCCTGGACCTAAGCAAGTCAGTCTTTCCGCATTCCGTGAAATACTGGTCCGCAGCTTATCAGGCTTCGTTGAATTAAAGGTATGCGATTGCCGACTCCACCAATTGGGATGCTGCGAAGTCGCAAATCGCGAATAGTCTCGGCCAGAAAAACCGTACGAATATCGTGAGCATCAAGAGTGATGGGGCGGGGCAAAAGCGCAGCCGTCAGGAGGACGATGAGAAAAGCAAAGAGAAAAAGCCCAACAGGAGATCCAAAAAGGTGAAGCGGTAGCCTTACTGGGATCCATACACGCGTTACAAATATACTCTTCGTGTGCGAGCGGCAATGCAACGCTCCGTGCCGACTGGGGCCGTTATCACATCACATTACCCCCATGATATACGAGATGATGTTGCAAGCTTCGGTCTTGCACGCTCGGGAGCGGCCAGCAGCGTGTAACGGAGATGTTCGAAACGAGGTTACATATGCAATGGGATGTCATTGTCTAATTAGGTCATGGTATCTGGAAATAAGATGAATGACATATGATGTGTTCAAGCGTGTAAGGGTCTAAGGGGTACAAAGGTAAAGCGAGATGCCTCGACGTTCATGTCCTCTTCTTCTTCGATGCTCGTCCAGTCGGCGTAGATGATCGTGACGCCTTCTCCTCCTTTTTAATCTCTTCGATGGCCCGCTTCTGTGAGCAAAATCAATCCAATCATGATGGGCCTTGGGAATATACAACACAAACGAACCTTGCCCCTCGAGGCGGTCGATTTGCTCTTAGCCTCGGCCATCTGCTTGGCTTCCTGCTCTGCTTCCTTCTCGATCATACCGAGTAAGGTGTTGCAGCGTCTTTGCAACTCCGTCGGACTGCGGCTTTTAAAGAACCAGTCGAACCGGAAGACGGGGAATTCGGAGATGTCCTTCTTTATGCGCTCGTAGACATCCTCCGTCCGCATACCATAGTAATGCAGGCGGCAAAGCAAGTACCGATCCTCTTCCTCACTATAAACTTTGCCCTTTGTCGTCGGATAGTTGAGCTCCAACTCCTGCATCGGATATTGCACCGAGTTGACTTTTTTGGCAAGGAGATTCTCTAAATTGTCACGTTTATTACGCTTCGCTTCACCTTCCTTGATCCGCGCTTCTATCCGAGGATACTCTGGGTGGCGGTGAGAATGTCCACTAGGTATTAGCTCGAGGGCACATACCAGGGAGATCCATCCACTTCTCTCGGAAGACTGGATAATACTCTGCAACATCATCAGCGTTCTTATCCTGAATTTCTGTCGCGAGTAGCTCGTAATCGTCCGTCCTGTGTCATACGGTCAGCCAAGCCGTTTCCGGGAAGCGAGCAGATCCGATCCGTACCAGCCGTAGGTTTCCAAGGCCCGAACAAATTGCTGGAAATCACGACGACTCCAGTCCTCGAAGCCTTCTGCAATCAACCGTTCTTTCTCCACCTGCTCCTCTTCAGTTAGGGGTTCGGCTAGTGAAGGATCACATCAGCTTGCGCTGATCCATATGGGGGTGCTTGATATTACCATGGTCTATGAACTCTTGAGCAGCTTGCCGTTCCGCTTCCAGTTTCTCCGGGGTGTCCTCAGGACCTTGTGGTTCTCGTGCCGTAGCCGGAATGTCATTAGCTCGCTATGTATGCTGTCAGGGTTAGAAAGAGCGTCTGGCAAGGGATTTCTGACCTTATGCGCGGCGAGCTCCTTCTCTTGCAACTCCGCCAGTCTTGGGGGGAAAAACTGGAAGTCTTGTCTGTAGGGAGTTTCAACATAGCATACACTAAATTGGAGGATTTACTGACATAGCGATCTGCTTTGGCGCTCGTGGGATCTTCGCGGGCTTTTCTTGCTTTGAGGGACCGGCACGTAGAGTATCCTTGAAGTAGCTATCAACGGAGTAGTTTGTCTTGCGCTCTCGCTTCGACAACGATAACATGTTCAAGGTTAATGATTTTTTCTATGATGGTTTTTCGTGTCAGGAGGGCTAATGAATAAGATGCATAGGGACTCACTCCACCACGGAAATCCTCGCCATCCCATTGTTGTACAGACGCCTCGGATTTGAAGTTGCTCAGGTCTTCAAGGTTAAGTGTCTCGTACTTGCTGTTGATCTCCGCTGTTCGTTGTTCGCCGCGCTGAATGATAGTCTCGATATCGTCGTTGACCATCAAGCTGAGACAGATTATGAGTACCGCGACTTGAAGACACGGAGAGGGTGACGCACTTATCGTTCGAGTTGACTATCTTCTCGGCGCCATGAGTAATCATCTCCAGCAACTCTTCTTTGCTAGCCGCTTAACGACCGCCGGAAATCGTTAAAATTAGTCTAATACAAAAACATGTCGGGCTTACCTTTGTTTGCCTGCTGCTGTCTTCCTTGTTGTATGACGAGCTGATCCAGGCGCAGTTTCTGCGCGGCCCTCTCTAGCATACGCTCTTCTACACTCTCCTCCGTGATGAATCGAAAGACATAGACTTGCTTGGTTTGGCCGATGCGATGTGCTCGATCCATGGCCTGCAGATCGGCTTGCGGATTCCTGGGAGTGCGTCACAAATTGAGTCTTATCAGAGTTAGAGGCCATGCTTACCAATCACTATCATACAACACAACGATATCCGCAGTAACGAGGTTGATACCAAGACCACCGGCCCGTGTTGTAAGCAAGAATATGAACTTGTCGCTGCCGGGCTTGTTGTACTCGTCGATGGATGTTATCCGGTCTTCGTGCGCGGTACTGCCGTCAATTCGGCAGTACTCTAAAATAACGATGTTCAGTCTTACAGCCACCCTACAATGGTATGACGCGCGAACGTACTGTATTGCCGGAACAAGCAGTAATCCTCCAGGATATCAAGCATGCGGCTCATCTGGCTGAAGATCAGGACCCTCGACCCCTTCTCCTTCATACTCTTCAACAACTTGTCGAGGATGACCATCTTGCCGCAGTTCTCGATGAGATGCTCGTCGGTGGTATACGGCGGACCGGGTTCCTGACGGTCTTCAGTAACGCCTACGTACTGAAGCGTCGGGATGACTTACTGCTCCGTCGAAAAGATATGGGTGGCAGGTGACTTTACGAAGCTTTTGTGCAATAGTTTAGAAAAGACTTAATCCGGTATACGAGTGGCAGCTACCTGCATGACCATATTCATCAGCCGTGTTTTGCCTTCTTTCTTGCCCGTGAGACCTTGGATTATCGTACCGATATGTTGAGTAAGACGCTCGCGTAATAGTGAGAGATTGCGCTCACTGTTAACCGCATCGATATCTTTTTCCAGAACGGAACGGTACCATTTCCTCTGCATATCGGTCAGACCGACATAGATGTTGATCTCCTTCTCTGTACGACGAATCGTGTTAGTATTTCTCAACGACGCTGGGAAAAGACAGGGTACTTGGAAGAAGATTCTTCTCCACGTCCGCCTTCACGCGACGCAATAGGAAGGGCCTCAGGATCTTGTGCAGGGCTTCGACAACCTTCTTGCTCTTATCCTCGTCACCCTCTGCTGTTTCGTCGTCCTTGTGCAAGAAGCTTTCCAGATCGGCATAGTCCGAGAAAATCTCCGGACAGATGAAGTTCAGTAGAGCAAAAAGCTCTTTGAGATTGTTTTGCAGAGGAGTGCCAGTAATAAGAAGCCGTCCTCGGGATGAGAAACTCCGGACGATCTGGGCCAGGATTGAATCCACATTCTTGATGCGATGCGCCTCATCGATAACAATGTATTCGAAAGAGAGCTTCTTCAACGCCGATTTCTCGATCAAGCACAGTTCATAGGTCGTGATGCAGATCTCGAAATTCTGCGGAAGTATGCGATTGGCGATGATTTCAGCACGCTCGTCTTTGGACCCTGCGAGTACCACGATGTTGAAGTCGGGAGTCCATTTCTCAAATTCGCGAGCCCAGTTTTGGAGAGTGGATTTGGGAACGACGACGATATGCGGGCCGTTGCTGCCCAGATTGTGTTTCAGGTAGGAGAGGAACGATATTGTTTGCAACGTCTTGCCAAGACCCTGCATACCAGATGAGCGCAGATACACCAACAGAATTACCAGCATGCCCACCATCTCGTCCGCAAGAATCCCGTTCAGGCCATTGTGATGAAGTGAGATCATCCAATTGAGGCCTTGTAGCTGGTACGGACGCATGGTCCCGTGAATAACTGTCGTACAGTCAGACATGTGACTTGGTAGAAAGTCAAAGCTCTTACAGCTAGGGGATTCTTCGAATACGAAAGGCTGGTCATCGCCATCAACAGCGCGCTCCCCGTCCTTGAGCATCTCCTCATCTTCTTCCTTCTCAGATTTCCTCCGTCTTGCATTCTTCTCATCCGCCTTCTTACGGCCACGTTTCTTCTGCTGTGGCTGCGCATCCATCATGGCAGCATACTCAGGATCACGGGCTCGCTGAAAGTAGTTCTGAGACATTGCAGTGTAGATCCATCGACTACGCCCACACCTTCAGGTCAACGAAGTGCTTGAATAAATCTGTCTGTCCGAGTAGGAAGGAGTAGCGTTTGACAGCGTCTGCGATCTTCCGGGTCGTTAGACAATACGCGTCCACAATGTGCAAGGCAGCGCGCAAACCTTCGCTTTATCCATCTCCTGTCGCTTGAGTTGCAGAGTACCCTCATCCGCCTTCCGTTTGTGCCTCTTCTCCTGTCGTTCTGCTGCCTTTTGCATCCGTGCGGCCTTGGACGGGGACACAGGAGCCTGCGACGCGATCATCAGGCCTGTCTAGAAAACGGGGGAACCGAAACTGACCTCGGGCGCGTCGTCCCCCGTCTGGAGCTCGTCCTGTTCGCTCTCAGCGCCTGCATGCTCGCTGTATTCGCTCTCGGCGCCGACTCCTTCGCTAATCTATGGACGCAGGGCTGATTGAGCTGGTGAACAGGAATCCAGGTTGAAGTGAACGTACATCGCGTGATATCACGTTGCTTGGGACCACATCACTTAGTTGGTCCTCATCCATTGAGGTCTGAATTTGTCAAGCAATATATAAGCGCGTACTCATTTAAGGACGCGAAGCGAGACTGACGCTCATCGTGCCGCGTACAGCGCCGTGTGAGTCTTGGTGTAGGTGTCCAATCGAGACGAAGCAAAGATGGGGGCAGACGCGACACAGAGCAAGACAGAACAGAAGGTGAAGGTGGCGAAGGAAACAAACGCGTGTTGGTCAAGCAAGACTGCCGGCGCCAAAGGGTGGCTGAGGATGCAAACGATGGCGCGAGAATAAGCTCTCATAATAGGGCATGCCCCTGACGCTACGTGCGAAACTCCTACGACGCGTTGACGTTGCACGTTCGCCATCCTCCCTCCGGTTTTCTCCATCCCAACTCACCTTTCCCAACGCCAACGACCATGTCCTTGCCTCAGCCTGTTCCCCCGTCCTGGAAGGTGAGCTCCCCGTGGTCGGCGGTGTGCTCGCGATCTCATCAGCGACGACGCGTAGGACCTCGGCAAGTCGTCCAACGACCTCTTGGGCAAAGACTTCCCCACCAGCGGTGTCCAGCTCGAGGTGAAGACCGCGACCCCTTCCAACACCACTTTTAAGGTCGCCGGTCTCCGTGACAACAAGTCCGGCGGCATCAACGGTGATATCGAGGCCAAGTACACCGACAAGAAGAACGGACTTGTGTTCACTCAGGCCTGGACCACCGCCAACGTGCTCCGGTCTCAGGTTGAACTCTCGGACTACATCACCAAGGGTCTGAAACTCGACCTTGCGACTGCTCTTCTCCCTGACAGTGGCCAGAAGTCCGCGCTTATCAACGCGACTTACAAGCAGCCCGGCCTGCACTCGCGCGCCTCGCTTGATCTTTTCAAGGTTAGTGAGCCTTTCGTGTCTTGATGCGATGGGTGATGCGGAGCAGTGTGCTCGACTGCGTGCTCAGCGGTTCGCTCCAGTGCGAGTCTGGCCTGATGCTCACTCTGCTTTGCCCGTCGAAATCGTTCAAAGTTGTGATGCGCGTACGGCGCGGTCGTTTGGATGCCGTCACGATCGATTTTGATGGTCGGCAGCGGCGATCCGTTGCATTTCGCATCCGAAGCTCGAATTTGCTCGCGCACAGATGCTCACGCTCACGTCTTTCTTCCAAAATCCAGGGCCCGACCTTCATTGCCGACACCGTGCTCGGCCGCGACGGATTCCTCGTCGGTGCTGAGGCTTCGTACAACGTCACTGAGGGCCGCGTCACGAAGTACGCGACCGCCATTGGCTACAGCGCACCTGAATACGCCGTTGCCCTTCACGGTCTCGGCAATCTCAGCACGTTCGCGGCCTCGTACTACCACCGTGTCTCGCCTGACGTTGAGGCTGGTGCGAAGGCGGTCTACGACACCAAGGCTGCAGGTGCCGTCAGCCTCGAGGTCGGTGCTAAGGCGTAAGTTCAGTGCTTCTGCAGAGGGAGAGGTGCTCACATACCTTGTCGCAGATACCTTGATGCCGCCGCCTTCGTTAAGGCAAAGATCAACAACCACGGTATCCTTGCCCTTGGCTACACCCAAGCCCTCCGCCCCGGTGTCCGTGCTACCTTCGGATTAGCTCTTGACACTCAAAAGCTCAACGACGTCACCCCTACCGGCCCCGCGCACAAGGTGAGTTATTATACTCCACGCGTTGTCCTGATCAATCTTATGTTGGTCGCAGGTTGGAGCAAGTATCACGTTCGAGGGTTGATAGACTATACTTCACTGTACGCTAATGCCTGCGAGAGTTTAATTTTGCTTGTGAACCGTTATCAATACTATGGCGCTTTGCAATTCCTGAGTATCAGGCACGTTTTACCTCAAGTCATTATATTAGTTTCGCGAGGACCGGACGTGGTCAGTCACGTATACGAGCAACGGCAATTGAATGCACAACACAGCCACCATATGGGTCTGCAGGTTGGCGATCTGGCGAAATGGACGATAATCTGGAGCCTAGCACCGAGACAATACTACGGAAAGACATTCAGGACGCTGAGGATGTCGAGTCATCAGGAGACGAAGACGGCGGTCCAGATTGGACCAAGCTTCCGTTGAGCCTCACGCCATATCCACTTTTGCCCACCATTGACCTCGCATTCATCTTTGCAGAAAAGGTTTATATGCATCTATAGATCGGCCAATAATCCCGAAACGCGGAGAGAAGGATCATGAACCAGCAGAAGGCGGAGAGACACGTCGACAGGCGTTCGTGCTCGAACGCGCTCGCGATGCCATGTTCACCGCTCTTCGCGCAACGCGCACGACCGCGAATAAAAACCTCAGCTACGCGGTGTGGTACCCAAAGCTGGCTCGTGCACACGTAACGGTGTCCAGGGGAATTCATTTTGTGTCTATGGGGCATTCCGTTGCCAGAGGGTATGGGGAGGACAAGGCCAGAAAGCGGATCGAACTGCTACCTGAGGAAACGATCTATCTAGTGGAAAGAGGTGCTCTATTTTGCTGGAAGTATCAGGAGCATCTCGACCAGAAGATTCACGTTCAATGCGACTCGGAAGATGCTTTGCTTGGCGCTCCAATGAGTGTTCAACAGACTTTCGCCGAGATGATTGGAAGAGAGGACCTCACATTGGAAAAGTACCAAGTCAGTAGTTACCTCCTCTTGTCAATTGTGCTTGAACTTAAGTCTCTCAGGTATACGCTTACCTCAAGCGACTTGGATACGTCGTGACTCGAGCGCGACCACCGTCGCCCGCGTATCCAGCTCCCCCTCCTTACTCCTTAATGGCTCTCGGCAAAGAGCACCTCCCAGACCTGAATGGCTCGATCATGCAGCGCTTTCGCAAGGCTATCTCCTTAACCTTAGGAATGTTCCTGGACGTGTTCGCTCGCAACGTGGCGCTAGACTGGTGGCAACCTCTTCGTCCACAGTTGACGTATCATTCCTTGCTGAAGTCACTGAGGCTCATACCCGCGGGGCATAATATCCCGCTGTTCTGTCACAACCCCAACCAGGATAAGGCCGAGAACGAAAAAAGCGCGATCAGCCAGTCCTACGAGATATTTTACAACCTCTACAAGCCATCCACCCCGTTCCGTAAGACTGCGCCGCCTCAGCCAGACTTCTCCGTTGTTGTGATAGAGTATGTTCGTTACGTGCTCATATCATGCGAAACCTAACTCAATGGGCCCCTTACAGTGCGAGGACGACGCCGATGCCGACGCTTCGTGAGCTCCGTGCGCTATTTGACGTCCTTCCAGAGCTACCACCGCCCATGCCTCGTAAGAGGAATATCTTGAACACACAGACTGCACCCAAGCAGGATAATAAAAAGGACCCGCCTCCATCCGTCGACCGATTGCCTTTATTCTCATCTGTCCTGCGCCGTATCTTCCTTAAGATGTTTGCGCCTTCACGCGTCGTTGAAGTACCCACACCCGCCCCAAGGCCAAATCCGTTTGTAGCCCTCAAGCAAGGCAAGAAGAACATTGTGATCGCCGTCGTGGATGCGGGGACGGTCGGATTCTTCCGCTTAGGTATGGGTGCATTTGAAGAATGGCCCATGCTTTAAGCTGCCTTATTCCATTTCGAATGGGATGAACTCTATTCTTTCTCCCAGGCAGTACTATGAACGTCCACCCGTCACACCTCAGATCAACCCATAAAAGTTCATGAAATGGGCATTTCGAAAGATCCCGCCGTGGACTCCTCAGATATGACAGGCATCTCTTGGGACCTTCTCCGAACTTCGCAATATTGTCTAGCACAGCACTTGCGCCGGCAATTGATCTCCATTCGCGTTCGGTTTCGCGCTCCACCACAATCAGCAGCATTGACAGCCCCACGGCTACAGACATGCAACAATATGAACCGGTCTACAAATAACACAGTGATCCAGGAATCAGGTTGGCGTTTACTCGTCGACGAAACCGAGCTCGCGAGCGAGTATTTGCAGTGCCAAGTGCTTGCTGAAAAATCTGGAGTGTTGGAATGCACCTGGCGCGAACCACAATCCAGGTTGTCCTGTCGGGCGGTAACACCTAGTGAGCTCGCCCTCGGCATCGAGGCCCCAGACCTTGTTTCCAATTTTCTCGGTGATACCAGGTCCAAACAGGTCTATCGCGTTGGTGATGATGGGCTTGTTCCCAGTCCTAAAGTTTGACATCAGCGACTGGCGCTAGAAGGATCCCTGAGAGTACATACGCAAGAACGACGACGTCGGCTTCAATGCGTGAGTCGTCTGCGAAAACAACATGGTTGTCCTCGAAATGATCGATGTCAACGCCGCTCTTGACCTTGATCTTCCCGTCGATGATGGATTGCGCACAACCGAAGTCAAGCACTGCGGAATCCGAGCATTAGCTTGGGAGCTGTCGATACGCAACGCCGATACTTACAGGTGCCACTGCTGACTTTCTCGAAGAAGAAGCCAATGAGACCCACTTCACCCTTACCCGGTTCGACTTCCCATGTTAACCGGAAGCCTTTCTCTCTAAGACCGTCGTGAATATCCTGGTCCATTGCCTTAAGGCGGGCTGTTCCGCCTCCTGCAGCGAACTTCATCGCCAGCCGGTAAGGCATGCTGTGATTCGCAAAATCGGCGTCCTCTATAGCACGGCTTTCGGCGAAAGCGACGGAAAAGATGGCAGCGTCTGCGGTGCGCGAGGAGATTACGCATGTCGCTGAGCGTTGTACCATCGTAACCTCGGCGGCACTATGGTTCGGGGAGAGGAAGGACTGCGCAACATCGCCTGCAGCATTGCACTAATAACACCGTTTGAGCCCGCAATTCGTGATCGATAAGGATGGTATAGTACTCACAGCGCCGACTACTACTGCCTTCTTCCCAGCCCATTTGTCGAAATCCTTGTGATCATCACTATGATACAGTGCACCCTTGAACGACTCCATGCCTGGCCATGTCGGCATATGTTTTCTGCCGTTTCCAGTAGCCATGACGATGTGTTTCGGGTTAATGGTGACGATTGTTGACCCTGTTTCTGGAACGGGATTCGGCGTCATAATAGTGGAAGCGCAAATTAGGTCGGGAGAACGTACGACCGTCTGCGGTCTTGACTGTCCTCTGGATGGCCACCGTCCATCTTCCGGTTTTCTCGTCATACGTCGGGGCCGGATCGGAGAGTACAGTAGAAGATGTCCACAGGACGAGATTCTGGCCGACTGCATAGGCTTCAAGGAAGTCAGCCACCATGTCCTTCGGCACGAACTTAGGGTACGTTTTCCTATCGCAGAAGCATCAGTCACCTTGCTCTCGTATGAGGCGCAACGGTAGAAGGCAGCCCACGGGTATGGATGATATAACACTGCGCAGTATAAAATCAATCGATGGAGAAACGGGCTCGATATGTCCTTACTTACTAGCGCAGTGGTGTGCTGAGGTATGCAGCGACAAGTTCGGGTACCTGTCCATAAAAACCAGATGAAGTTGACGGCATTGCACATTATTTCTGGCACTTGCCTTGCACGCCAAACATCGCCCACCCTTGACGACTTCTCTATGACCAGAGCACGAATGCCCAGTTGTTTCATACGAGCTGCACACATCATGCCTGCCTGACCCCCACCCACTACGGAAGAACGAGTCATTGTGGCCACCCGAACGACGCAATGCCATTACTCACCAATCAAAACTGTTGGATCTTGTTCGGTACTTGCGATCTGCTGCGCCCTGACTTCGGGCCAAGGTATCTTGTGGCCATCGAAAATGCCCGTTGGACGCTCCTTAGGCTCTTCATGCCCAACAAAGTCTTCAACATTCAAGAAGAGAGTCAGGGCCTTGTAGCCTGGCCCGCCGTCAGGACCTGGTTGTGACGGATCCGGCACCAGTCGCACGAGCCCACGCCCGACGCGATCTGGGTTCGCAAGCTTGAATGTGAAGGTGGACATCACCCCGACCACACCGGCAGGGGCGCCAGGGATAGGAAAAGGCGAAGGAGGACCAAGGCTCGAAGTTGTCTCAATCTTCACATCGCTGAGGCGAGCATGTGCCAAACGTGTCACTGCTTCGCCCTTGCCTTCGCGTGGTTGGGAGAGATAGGAGGTGATCTTCTCTCGCCCTTCAAGTGAGTGGAAGTCCCACCCAAAACATAGAAGATCTGGACCAGGTTCAGCGATATATGCTTGCCAAAGAATGCAGACATGCCTCTCATCCATCCTGTAGGTAGAAATAATGCAGCGAGCTGATCGGGATCTGCGCTCGCACCAGCCTTCTCAAGTTGTGCAAGCCAATTGGTCGCAATCGCCAGTATGTCTGTCGCAGGTGCAGGTGCGTCGGTCGCCATGTTTCCCTGAAGGTCTGAGGGACTGAGTGGCTCACAAAGGACTCTGCGCCTATGAATTTATCGGATTCGAAGTGCCGGCATGCCGCAAGTCGCTGAGCGACAGAAAATGGAACAAGATTAGCAAGACCTCAACTCCCGAGCCCCTGGGTTGATGCGGACGAGCAGGCAGTGCTCAGAACGGCGCACGGTGCTTGATGCTCGCACTGGGACAGCTTCTGACTGCATGAGAAACATTCCATGGTCATACAGGAGCCGCAGAGAACCGGCATCGTGATGCACGTACTGCACCGCGCACGAAGAGTGGTCTTCTGTTTATTATGGGGAACGACCTCTGAATCGACTTCTGGCCCATGTGTTAGATGGTGGAGTTCTTGTGGGATTCGAAATAGAGAATCGTTCGGGCGCTAAATCGCCGATATCCGCGGCTTTGTTGCTTGCGACACGTCCCAAACCGTACCCTCGGAGAATGCAGCGAAGTCTCAAAGAGTAAACTGGTATGCGTGCGAATTCGTAAGGCTGGGAACCTCAACCAGCTCAGCTGTCGTGCCGACCGCCGCACGAGCTAGCTCAGGTATGCTACCGTGCGAAGACTCTTCAGTTCGCAATCGCGCGGATTGATCATTGGGTTATCTGTCTTGGTGCCTACTGCAATCACGTCGAAGAGATGCGAAGACCCCTGCCAGACGTGCATTTCTCATCTCACCCAAATGCTAAAATCAGCTTCGAGCCCTTCACTCGCAGTCTCACAGGACGGGTAACCAGCTTGTGATCAACCCCCTTCTTGCTTCAAAGATCAGAAATAAATCGATGGTTGGTCTTCTACGCCGGAGGTTGACCATCAGAAATCCTGCGTAGGCGCCGCACGTGAAGGTGGATGCTCTATCGCTATTTTATATTCTGTACTAAAGCTGGAGTTGTGCATCTATTCTGTGGCTACCGCCCGGTGAAGGAACGACGCTAGTGAATCCCTAGTTCATGATTGAGATTTCAACTAACCGCGAGCGGTGCCGAGGTGAACACCGCTTGGAAAAACCAGGCTACCGATTGCCAGGAGCGGGCCCCTAATGATATCTTCAGCAGATTTGATGCAATTCGCTCTTCAGTCGGTCGCTCATACTCAACGGCAACCGGAAAGCAATCGTGACAGAAGAACGAACTTGTAAATTTAGAGTCAGGCTATGCAATAAACTCACTGCTACATGTGAACCCATCTAACTTCCCCACGTAAGGAAGAGGCATCCTTAAGCTTTACTAGGCTTCAGTACTCATGACATTCGAATGATTCTACGAATTCTGATGGACTTGAAGGATATGGAACGGCACCGCCGCAGTAACAAAGGGAAAGATACGATACACCTTTGATTCCATGCCAAAACATCGGGGCAAAGATAGCAATTCATATGCGCCTGCTCACAGTTGTCGGAAGTTTATACAATCTCCGGGAACATCTTCAGACTAAGAAGCAGTACGTATACGTACATAAAAGGGGGTGATGAGGCGCCCCAGACACTACTACTCGAGATCCGCCGATATGAGTGCATCCTGGCAGCACATCGAGGGCGAGATCGTAATCAATGCTCAGGTGCGCTCCACGGAGCCGTCCAGACATGGGTTGACATAGGGCCGCCACGCGCAGCTGCACGCAAAGCCGGGTCAGGGTGATACGCTCGCGTCGTGGATCGAGAAGATGAAGGCCTGGGCGAAGGAGAACGAGCCTGGCACGCTCGAGTACACGTTTGCCCGCGATGCCCCTGACGGTGATGTCTTCGCTACATGGGAGAGATTTAGAGACGGCGACGCGTTGAAGGCGTGAGTGTGGACCACCATTAATACGGTGGCCCATGCTGTCGCCACTCATGACCAGATGTCCACAGGCATATGACCTCAGACATCATGAACGAGTTCAAGACGCAGAATCTGCTCGCCAAGGTGAGCAACCCATCATACATTGATCCCAAACTAATCATCGACAATCACTGACGATATTGGATGCGCATGACGAATAGCCCCCCACACCCTTGTTCTATCATGGCAACATCAAGGGACTTGAGAAGTGAAGATATCGCGTACACGGTCCGGTCCGAGCAGCAGTATACATATATAAATCGTCCATGATATGGAATGCTTGTATGGGAGTGTTAAAACGTGGTCCGTGGAGTGCATGAAACCTAGATTAGGGTATAAGCTCCGTGTAACGCACTTAGTGCGTAGCACGGCGGCTGTTGCCAAGTCTATATGTGCAGGATCAGCTCCTCAGAGCTTGGCTTCCTCTCGTCCCTTCTCAATGTGCCTCTTGAGCTTATTGCCCAATGGATGCGCCAGAGTCACCTGCGATGCTGTCGCAAGACAGACAGCTTTCTCCCGCCACCCATCTGACTCGGTGCCGGCTCCGATAAGACCGGGAGATGACCAAATCTCGACACATCCGTCGTGCAGACCGTTCCGCATGAACTTGCCCACAGAGTATAACCCGACGGATCGCTTGGACGTAGTGGGATCGTCTTTCGGGAACGGAGAGATGAAGTCGATGTGGAGTGCTAGGGTTGTATATGAATAATATACTTCATCGCTGCAAGTAGGTCGTTTCAGCCACAGCACGACGTCAGACGGTATTGAGCACAGACCCGATGCCCTTGCCCACTGCGGCGGAGTACAGATCCGGCGTTCGCCCAAAGACGTCGGAGAAGAAGACGATGAGCGATTGCTCGAGAACCAGATCTTCGTCCGTGAAGTCGAACCACGCCGCCCATTCCAAGCCTCCGCCAGCCTCGGGTGGAAGTAGCCCATGCCTTTCGCTGCCCGTGATCAACGTACGGGATCGGGCCTTGTTCCGCTTGAGTGGAGCAGGGTCGATCGCCCAGTCGACTCTGGTACGGAAACGAGCCTGAGGCATGGTAGGACTGGATATCGCCCGCGACGGATGGTGTGATAACGGGACATGTCGTGCTAAAGGAGAGCTCGGAGTGATGTTCAACCTGCTGCGTACTTGATCTGGTGGACCATTGGCAGTCGCTCCGGAGCCGAGCGAGCCGAAGATGAACGTGCATTTGATCCTGACATGACCCTACGTTCCGCAGGCGATGACTTATGGTTGATGGCCAACATATGGCAGAACATACCCTCTGGTGTAGCTCGGCCTCTACGTAGCGGAAACTACTGCCCTCGGAAAGTGGCCGTGTATGGATTTCGCAAGGGCCGATGGAAACGCCGCGCAGGTAGCTGGCTGAAATATGCAGGATGTCAGGCTGATTTCTGCCTTCGTTCGCGTGGTAGGTGGCTTTAGCAACAATGGCCAAAAGATACCCTCCGTGGGGAAAACTATAGGGAACCAAAGTGTTAGGTTACGGTCAGGTATACCCCACTTATGCCGCACCTATCGTAGCACCATTGAGCATCGACGTCCGCGTCGTAAACGCGAGATCCGTCTGGGCGAGCCTCACGTAGCTTAGAGCTCGTCGCTATCGACAAGGGGGCCATTCTCGAGTTGTTCGTCCTCACCGGGACCTCCATCGCCGCCCGTAACTAGTAGATCCTGGCATAACGATAGCTCGTGATTGATACGGAAGAAGCACTATGAGCGCTATCCAGAGAAGAGGCATGGCCGGATTGATGTGTTGGGTCATGGCCATGAGGCAGACCCGAAGAGAGATGAGCGCTGCCCCGCTGTGGCTCCGGCGTCTTCCACCAAGCGAACGCGGAAACGAAGACCGAACCGTGAGAATTACGGACCCGCGGGCAGAGCTCGGCTCTGGGGGCGGAAATCGGGTCGCCGGATTCGGTCGCCCCCGTGTTCGTGTAAAGGACTATTCTCGACGCTCGACGCTCGACGTTAAAGACCCAGAGGGTACCAGCATGCGCGGAACTTGGTGCATCAGCGATGCATCCTTGGACAATCGTCCTCGCGCTTGCGCTGACGGGCTACGTCGTCCGTCATGCTTCCCGCCGGCGTCGCTCACCTTTACCCCCAGGTGCTTATACCTGCCGGACTGATGCGTTGCCGATGCGCTCATCGTTTTCTCATCTCTGCCGTCTCAGGTCCGAAAGGTCTACCATTCTTCGGCATCGCCTCCAAGTTCCCTAAGGACGTGCCGTCGTGGATAACATACTGGAGATGGGGCCGCCAATACGGCTCGCCCATAGTCTACTTCAAGTTGTTGGGCAAGGATATGCTTGTCATAAACTCGCTCGAAGTTGCAATGGAGCTACTCGACAGTCGCGGCGCGATCTATTCCGACCGCCCGTCGAGCACCATGTTCGGCGATCTCCTGGATCGTAGAAACTCCGTCTTCTTTGTAAAGTATGGCAGCGATCGGTTCCGGCAGTATCGCCGATTGCTAAACTCTCAACTCAACCCGAGAGCGGCGAGCACCTACGTGCCTCTGCAAGTCGAAGAACTGCGCAAATTTCTACGAGGCTTGCTGCGGACACCGGAGAAGTTTCGAGCGCTGATCCGACGGTGACCAACAATTCGCACTCTCTTTCCTCAGTTCAGCTCACGGACGTCACCACAGGAACGCTGGTGCGGTCATCCTGAAAGTCACGTATGGCTACAGTGTAGACAGCGACGACGACCACTTTGTGCGTTTGGCCGATGATCGAATCCGTATATCTGAACAAGCCTCCGCGCCTGGGTGGATGGTCGACTCGATACCTATCTGTGAGTTCTTGACCGGAATGTCGAAGAATCCCGGGAGCTGAAACACATACCAGTGAAATATGTCCCATCGTGGTTCCCAGGTGCTAGATTCAAGCGATTGGCAGCAAAATGGAGAGAGGAGGTCAAGGATCTGTGCCAAGTGCCATTCGCCTGGGTCAAGAACCAGATGGTACGCGAAAGGGTTTCTTTATTGTATCGTGTTTGACGTAATTTTTTCAGGCTGCGGGGACTGCGATACCCTCCTTCACCTCGCAGCTACTGTCCGATATCGAGTCGGGTTCGACACCTGGTGCCTCCGCCGACGAACGCGCAGATCTCATCATGTGGGTCTCGAGTGGTCTGTATGCTGCCGGGACGGATACCACCGCATGCTACATGGCCAACTTCTTTCTGGCGATGACTCTGTTCCCTGATGTGCAACGTCGGGCACAAGAGGAACTGGATGCACTCCTTGGAGCCCAAGCACCGGGAGAACCAACCAGGCTGCCCGAATTTACTGACAGGGGTAGGCTCCCGTATGTCGAAGCTGTCATCAAGGAAATACACAGATGGGCTCCTGCGGGTCCTATAGGCAAGCTTCCTACTATGTCGCTGGATCCATGGCTAACGTGCGATTCCCCGGTAGCGCTGCCTCATGCAACGACCGAAGATGACCAATACAATGGATATTGGATACCAAAAGGAACTTCCATCATCACCAACCGTTGGTAAGAATGACACTCTCCGCCACATCCTATCCTCATCTCTGCAGGGCGATGTTACATGACGAAGACATTTACCCAGACCCGATGACGTTCAATCCGGATCGTTTCCTCGAAAAGCCGGAATCCGATTCCGCATTAAATCCTGATCCTGAGACTATGATATTCGGTTTCGGCCGTCGCGCGTGTCCTGGCGTCTACATGGCCAACAACTCAATCTTTCTTGGTGTAACATCTATACTAGCGACGTTCAACATCTTCAAAGCCTGTGACTCCTCTGGGAAGGAAATCAAGCCCGAAGTCAGATTTGCTCGAGCCATTGTCGCGTAAGTCGTGCACTCTCAGCTTTCCTCTGAGTATTCACTGATGATTGCCGGTGGTCTAGTCATCCCGAGGAATTTCAATGCTCTATTACCCCGCGTTCAGACGCTGCCATCCGACTCATCGAGTCTTAAGATTTGTCGGACCCAATTGCAACCTTGACGCCCCGAACCACGCGTTTTATAAGGCCAAATTCATGATCCTGCTCTGCATGCTACGCGAATGACGAACCTTCACGCGCATTGTTCCAATATTCTTCATGTATCATACGTACTCATTTTTCGATATCCAGTCTGGTCGGCCACACGCAACATGTGACCATACTCGTTCACATAGCTTATGCCGGGAATAACGCAAAAACCGCTTCATCACTGCACGAGGCGGCTTCCATTCTGGTTCTGAAACCCGAGAGGCGTACAATTGTACACGGCCGTGTTCGCGACCCAAATCGGCGATCAGGCGCCCCACACTCGACAGTATTTTTGGAATGTTGAGATCACGTCCCACGCCGACGAGAGATAGGACCAGCCTCATGTATGCGATGCACTTCGAACTGCTCCGAGCAGGCGTCAGTATCTCACCACCGAGATGAGGACTTCTACCCGAAAGCTACCTACTAGTGGTTAGCTGTGTCTTTGCTTCGTTGCCTGCGACTTTTTTCTACTGCCGCCAAAACGGGTTTATGACCCCGATGACCGATGGTATCTCAGTCGTAGATACTGAATACCAAGTTGGGATATCTTGATCTCATGTCCTCATGTGCTAACGTGCTTGAGCCGTGCTTGAGTTTGACCTCGCCGAGACGGCGGTCAAGAGTTATCTACACTGGGCCTATCAAAAAAGGCTTTTCGTACGTCTGGCTACACTAAGATTGTTAACGTTGTGTGCCAAAGAAGTTTGTTCAAAGCTCTATGTCACGGTTACTTGTCGAAACTTTCCCTCGAATTTGCAGGGACAGAAAGATCCGCGCTAGTGCATTTAAGTTGCATATCTGAGGCAAAAATATTGCTTGTGTATACAATACGTCTGCGACCGAGGAGCCCGCAGGGAGTTCGGCACGCGTCTCGTAATCGATATAATATATGCCTCTGCACGATGTTTCATAGCAGTTGTCCTTAGTCTTCTTCGGCTGCGAAGCGAGAAACTGCAATCGCCACGCTTTATAGGATGCAGACTAGAAACGAGTCGTGTTCAGCCTCGTTCCGTTGTCGGCCTTTTCGACAGCTCCTGTGCCATGCGACAAGTGAACCCTGGTGAAGTGCATAGCACACGTAAAGGCGTGTTGCGACCCCGACCCCAATCATTTGGATGTCCGAGATCCTGTAACGGGATTCAATAGATACAAGTAATGCATACGCCCCGGGGAGCTTAGACATACTTATACATATACACACCCGGAAAGCAATGCTCGTATACGGTCGTGAAAGCAAGCCGCCATCGTCTTCAGCTCAGCTCCGATTTGCTTGATATGCGGAAATTGATTCCAGTATTGGAAGTCTCGTCACAAAACCCCTGAGAGTTGGTATAGATGCATCATAACCTTCATAGAAACGCAAGGGCCGATCATGGGGTTTGTAACCTTGTTTGGTCACCGATCATCTCGTATCCGAAGTAAGAGCGATTGGATTCGTGCGCATCATATCGCCGAAATTTTGAAGGCGATCGGAACATTGGACATTTTCCATCACCAGATGGGTAGCCCACCTCGTTCCTGTGCCTTTCATTGATATAAGCGCAAAGGTATGCCGTCAGATTGGATGCTTCATACTTATGTCTAAATTACACTTGGCTGATCAGACAAAAGGCGCTGCACAACTGGAATGCTTCCTGGTAAACATATTAGTAATGGTGACTGATGGACCCCGTGCTCGGTGTCTGATTCAAACTTTAGCACCAGCAAGATAGTGCTGGGCCTTTCGTCGACGGAGTCACGGACTGCCTCAGCTCCAGCCCGCGTATATTTGGGGGTGTGGCTCAATCGAATGTTCTGATGACGAGCTGCGATACCGCTGCGATCTTCTTGGACGTTCTGTGGATGTTGAACGTGCTTCGAAGTCAGAGTAATGTTCGCATCAGAGTAATGACAGTACATGTCGTGGCGCATAGTTTAGCCTCAAGCGTATCAAAGCGCTTTTGCTCCTGAGAGATCGAATCGAAGACGTTGGACGTTACGAGGTTGTTCCAAGCACATGATGTATTACTAATCACTGGAATGTCCAACGAATCCGCAGCAGAACAACAGTCACTCTCGAGTCTCGTTGGGAGGATGCTCCGGACACAAACCGTACCAATTGGGACGCGCGGTCTCAGGCTCTCGCGGTTGCAGCATGCCTGTGAGAAACAGGATAGAATACTTACGGGAAGCAACATCATACGCTCCTACAACTCCCGGTGTGCATGCTGCAAGCACCCAGCGACACCTACTGTACACCTCACTGGGATGCATGGGAATGCTAGTCCGGTGTTCTCCGCTAAATCGCGACACATTCATTATCGACGACATGATAATACAAGTCATAGCCATATGATCGGATTAATGCCCAAAACCCAAGATAAGAAGAAGTACACTGCACGATGCGTGCAAAGGGCCAGAACAGGCCGGTCGTCTAAAGGGAATCCCCAAGGTTAAAGTTAGAAATAATCGCGATCAACATCTCGTGTTCATCTGGGCATCGGTGTCAAACCGGCGCGCGAAACAGCCCACATAGCTGAGACTCACGTCGCGTGCAAACACGAGCATGTGACAGGATAGATATCCGTTGGCGAATCCGGATTCGGCGGAGGGGAAAAGATAGAGCCATTTGCGTTTGAATGCTTCCAGCACTTGCGGGTGCCCTTTGAATTCGGGATGGCCATCTATTATGTCTTGCTCGATAGAAGGAACATTCAATCGGAAGCGTCGGTTCCACTCCCGCAGTGTTCGAGCGTAGTCTAGGTTGAATGAGGATGAGATATTAGTCTAAAGGCAGATGCAAAAGACTGACGAGGTCCGTGATTTTCGACTGCTTCAAGTTGCAGGCGGCCTGAAGTAGCGGAGTTTGCGGCGTTCACAAGGGCGGTAGCGCTAGGGAGCGCCCCGTTTGGCCACATATAATAACGGCTGAAATCGGGGTTTCTGGTGGACAAGAGGGTTTCACATACATTCAACTTCGTGATGCGGGGAAAACTGACTGAAATTCTGTGTAGCGAGCTTCTGGCAGCGTTGAGGAGGTCACTACGGCCGTCGCATTTCTCGGCTTCAGGGCCCAGTCCACCATTGAGAAGTAATCTTTGTAATGGCGAGTGCCAACATGCTGCGGGAAAATAGAATGATTACTCAGCTCCCTGAGACGGGAAGGAACCACTGACCTCAATCATTTCAATGCTGACGAACGCGTCGAACGCCTTCTCAAAGTGCGGAGGCAGTTTGCGGTAATCCATCAGATGGACGCGAATGGATCCCTCCAGCCCAGCTTCCCGGATGCGCTCTTCTCCGAGCTTTTTCTGCTCCACGGAAAGTGTCAAGGTGTCCACCGTGCATCCAGTCGTGCGGACAGCCTAAGCCATGTCAGGATAACATCGACATTTAGGGGTTGAAGACGCTCGTACCTCTATGGCGAGTCCGCACCAGCCTGAGCCGAATTCAAGCACCCGATCGCCTTTCTTGATGCCAGCCTTGGCGATCACATGTTGTATCTTCCGCCTCTGGGCGGCCTCAAGGTCGGAAGACTTGCGGTCGTCAGTGAGGTCTCCGTTTATACCACCCTCCTCGTCGCTCCATAGAGCGCACGAATACCTGCGTCGTGGAAGTCAGTTAGGCGCGGTTCGTCGACGAGCGTTGACTGACATCATCTCCTCGCTAAGGAACGCCTGCAGCGGAGGAGTCAGTGTATTATAGCTATCAAGCTGCGGATGGGACGGCACCTTGAACATGGAATTGGAGCCATCATATCCAGCGACCGCATTCAGTCTTGATCGGGAAGGAGATTGGCCAAACAGTCCGCTCCAGAACTTGTAGCCAGTAGCAAAGGCATTATAGAACGTCGTTGCGAGTCCACCAAGATTTGGAGCATTGTATATCCATAACTGCGATCTTTACATTAGCATTGCATACGCCAAAGCATGCCAGAATATTCACGTCGCATATGAGTCGCAAATCTTCTGTCTCGATTTCTCCGAGCATATACGACTCGGCGACTGGTCAGAAACATCAGTCATGTTTCGGAACGGAGTGGAAGCATGTCACTCTCACGTACATCCGAGATCATTGGATCTACAAACACGTTAAACCTTCGCTCGAATGAATCGTGAGGTATACTGACAGGAATAAACGCGACCAAAACTTCTCACTGCACACAGATATTTGCGCTACCGGGATGGTCTCTGATGGTTTGCCAAACACATAGGATTGATCACCGTCGTGAATTTCTAGCTGGCCGATCTGGATGCCTTGCGCGAGGACGGATAGGATGTACGACCGAGCTGACGATTTGGGTCAATGAAGTTCCTCGACGCTGAATACTCGAGAGATAACGTTACCATAGGATCTGAACCAGGAGGTCAGTCCACGGGGAGCGGCAGGTGCAACGGTCATGTTTGCTGCTCAGGCAAGAATCTATGGATATTCGCGACGGAAGCAGCGGTTGGCTGAGCGCTGATGATCTCCGGGCCTCGCGTCGGATCAAGTAAGCTACAATGGAGTTCCGTTAACGGTACCGTTATAAGGACTGCAGCATGAGAAAGAACACACTGGTCGTGGCAGTGGGCTCTGGGCGCAGAACGAGGAGCTTGGCCGGCGGGAGGCGCCTTCTTGAGCAAATGCGAATATTCTGATAGCTTTGGCCACTGCATTGCAGCATGTCCCAAGGGTAGAGCCGGGTTCGCACCATCACTGGGATGTTCTTTCCAGAAGACGAAGAGATATAGTTGGAAGCATCGGCGACGGAGTGAGGCTGCACCGCCGGAGAAGCGCGATCATTGCGCGGTGCCTCGTCCCAGTCACGCTGTGAACGCTCGGGTGAGCCGTGCCGCGATCGTCGTTGCCTGGACGAAGAGCGCGATCGCCAGATGTTGGGCCGGCTTGACCAGTGCGCAGACCACTGCCACGGCCAGCGCGCTTCCCACGCCAGCCCGCGAGAAGACGTTGCTCTCTATCGCTGATGAGAACAACTCCCCGTTCTGTTCGTCCGTGATGCTCGGCAACGGCCCTCCACTTTGCCGGTCCCGACACCGGCCTGACCTTGGAGAGCGCCATGATGTACCAAGGAAAGACCGCGCTCGTAACGGGTGAGTAGCGTCGCGTCCGACGTCGTCGTACCGGTCTAAGGCCCGTGTTCTTACAGGCTCTGCGTCGGGGATCGGCGAATACCTGGTCAACCACCTGTACCGTAACGGGTACGCCCCGCTGCTACGTACCGAACGCGCATTCAATTCACCATATACATTAGCGCCACCGTCGTGTGCGCGGATATCAGGGAGAAGGAAGTGCAGAAGGTTGCGGACTCTTTGAACGCGCAAGGGAGCGCAGCTGGCCAGAAAGCGTTTGCCATCTCAGGGGACGTTACCAAATGGGACTCGGTCGTTGGCATGTTCAAGGCCACCGAAGAACTCCTGAAAAAACACACCGGCAAATCCAACATCAGCTTCGTATTTGCGTACGCCGTTTCGCTTTCACGCACTGCTCATACATGCCGAACAATCGTGCCCAGCAACGCAGGTGCTGCCGCGATCGGCTTCCCATTCCAAAGGGGCGAACCGAACATTACATCTATCTCAGTCAACCTAATCGGCGCGCTTTACACCATACAAGGTGAGGCAAACTGCGACATTCCTGCGGGATCCAAGAGGGCTCACACGAAGCAACACAGCTGCGATCAACCACTTCCGCAAGCACCGCGCGCCGGGCCGCATAATCGTCACAGCTTCTCAATCATCACTCCACCCCTTCGGCGGGGAGCCCATCTAGTGCGTATACTTATTTCCCGGCTAGACGCTGTGCATAACCGTTCCTCCCCTGCAGCACGGCTTCCAAGCATGGGGTCCTCGGGCTCGTCCGCGCGACCGCTATCGCGCTTGAGAACGAGAAGAACATCACTATCAAGTACGTAGAGACGTGTTCCGTGTTTAGACACGTGTTGTTGACCTCTTCACCGCAGCGCCATAGGACCTGTACATGCATTCCTTCACGTTTCTTCTCATGAGTCTGACACTGCGAATAGGGCAGCACTGATTCCACCCTGATGCCTGATGTGGTCTTACAAGGCATGAATTCCCGCGGCTGGGCAGTGGAAAAGGACACCAGTACGTGTCTCTATCTTCATGTTATCCCCGAACCATCCTAATATGTTACTCCTCAGTCATGCGGGCCTTTGACGTCTTCTTGAAGCCCGATTCGAAGCTATCCGGTGCCTTCGTGGAGGCCATCGGTGACACCGTCAACCTGTTCGAGTTCCCCTTGCCAAGTACGTACAATTCGTGTTTGTGCCTCAATCGATGGTTCTTGACATTCTGATCACACTGGCTACAGCCAAGGACACCGGGTTCAAATGCAAACTCTGAGGCGAGCGCATGCCACGACTTTCACATCATAAGTCATTGAACATATGTTCCCTTAGGGACAAGATATATTTAGTGTTCGTCGTTGTACATGTGCGATTTGCATACGATGGCTGGAATATAGTCCAATAAATCACGGATCGTATTGACTCCCAATAACACGCGAGCCAATCACTGGAACCCGCATGTAAACTCGCATCACATGATGTGACAACGGTTGCAACTGATAGCGAAACCGTCTCCAGAGTCGGTTTCAATGTTAGTCGCAGCTGCTTTCATGTTGAGTGACGAATGTGCGCTCCCGGGTGCATCATAGGTTCTAAAACGTTGTCATCAGCGACCGCGTTCAGAATCCATCCCACGACCTACTCCGTGTATCCCAGCTCCTGAGCGAGAATTTGGAGCGCCTGTTTTACAATGGAGTGCGACCCTGAGTACGACTTTCCTTCGAGTGTTAGGGAATACACTCACCAGATGCTTGCTGAAGAACCTTGAATGCTGGAAGGCACCCGGACTGAACCACAAACCGGGTTGCCCAGTTGGCCGGTAGCACTTGGTCAATTCTCCTTCGGAGTCGAGTCCCCATACCTTGTTCCCGATCTTCTCAGTAACACCGGGGCCGAACAGGTCTGTAGCACTGGTGATGATGGGCTTGTTTCCAGTTCTAAGATTCGATTCGATTGAGTACCAAATAGTGAAGACGGGGCTAACGCGATGCTTACGCCAGAACCACGACGTCGGCTTCAAGACGAGAGCCATCGGCAAAGACAACGGCGTTCTTCTCAAAGTGGTCGATTTCGACCCCGCTCTTGACCTTGATCTTGCCGTCAATGATCGACTGCGCACATCCGAAGTCGAGCACTGGAGAGACACCACGAGAATAAGATTGCGCGACAGCGCGTAACAAGACATTGGGACTCACGAGTGCCACTGCTGACTTTCTCGAAGAAGAAACCGATGAGACCGACTTCGCCCTTACCCGGTTCGATCTCCCACGTCAGGCGGAAGCCCTTCTCGCGGAGGCCGTTATGTATGTCCTTGTCCATCTCCTTGAGGCGTGCTGTACCGCCGCCCGCGGCGAATCTCATGGCCAGACGGTATGGCATGCTGTGATTGGCAAAATCGGCATCCTCGATCGCACGGCTCTCCGCGAATGCGGTAGAGAAGATAGCGGCGTCGGCCGTTCTAGAGGATATTACGCAGGTAGCGGAACGCTGAACCATCGTCACCTCCGCGGCACCATGCATAGGCGACAGGAAGGACTGCGCAACGTCCGCGGCTGCATTGCACTACGAAAGTGTCAATTCTGCATTGCCATAGGAGAGTTGAGACGTTCGCACGGCGCCGACAACCACAGCTTTCTTGCCCGCCCATCGTTCGAAGTTCTTGTGGTCGTCGCTGTGGTAGATTTCGCCCTTGAATTTGTCCATTCCGGGCCATCTCGGTACATTCTTACGCCCATTACCGGTGGCCATTACGATATGCTTGGGACGCGCATGCACTACTCGTGTTTCGGTTCCTAGGCACGTCATGAGTTGCCGCGCAGCGAGGACAAAGCTGAACGTCTCACGACCTTTGGATGTCTTGATGGTCCTGCGAATTGCAACAGTCCATCGCCCAGTTTTCTTGTCGAAAGCGGGCGCCGGCTCCGAGAGGACTTCAGAAGATTGCCAGATGACCAGGTTCTGTCCTATGGCATACGCCTCCAGGAAGTCTGCCACCATGTCTTTAGGTACAAATTTGGGGTAGGTCTTCCTACGATGCACCAAGCTAAGATTAGTATGACAGATGGGAAAGTGGCGAAGTGCACTCACGGATACGGGTGGTACAGCACTGTTGAGCAGTTGATTGAGATACACGAGGGGCACAGGTCACATAAAGTTACTCACTCGCACAGTGATGCGCGGAAGTGTGTAGAGATAAATTTGGGTATCTGTGGACGAGTGCCTTGAGAGACTTCTCATTGAGATACCACAAGAATGATCACTCGCCTTGCCCGCCAGACGTCTCCAACGCGGGCGGATTTCTCTACCACAAGGGCGCGAAGTCCCATGCGACCCATCCTTGCGGCGCACATCATACCCGCCTGGCCAGCTCCGACTGTTGACGTAGAGTATTGTATTAGTTACGGAATTAGTCGTCCGTAGACACGATAGGTCACTGACCAATCAAGACAGTGGGATCATTTTCAGTGTTTGAAATGATCTCCGCTTTCACTTCAGGCCAAGTCTTCTTGTGTTCGTCCCATATGCCCAGCGGTCGCTCCTTCGGCTCCTCGTGTCCCACGATATCTTCAATGTTCATGAACAGTGTCAAGGCCCTGAAGCTAGGCCCGCCACCAGAACCGGCTTGCGAAGGGTCAGGCACCAGTCGCACCAGCCCTCGACCCACGCGGTCCGGGTTGGCCAATCTGAACGCGAACGTGGCCATAATCCCGACTACTCCGGAAGGAGCGCCAGGGATCGGGAAAGGCGAAGGTGGTCCAAGGCTCGAAGTCGTCTCAATCTTCATATCGCTCAGTGCGGCGTATTTCAAACGCGTCGAAGGTTCGCCCTTGCCCTCATGATCTTGCGATAGGTAAGACTCGATCTTCTCGCGCCCTTCGAGAGAGTGAAAGTCCCATCCAAAACATAGTAGGTCTGGGACAGCATTAGTATGGATCATATATGTTGGTCCAACGCACGTACCACGCAACCATCCGGTCGGCAGAAAAAGAGCGGCGAACTGCGCAGGGTCAGAGCTCGCGCCAGCCTTGCCCAGTCGCGCTAGCCAGCTGTCGGCAATGGTGAGCAATTCGGCGGGCGGAGCAGGTGTGGTGGTAGGGTCCGTAGCCATCGTGGTGTTCTTGGAGGGCGAATCGAGAGCCTCAAGCGTCTACTTCAACCTGCTGCAAATGTGTCAGCCTCATTGCACCCCGTGCAGCACAATATGCCCGGAGAAGAGAACATGTGCAGGATAAGCACGTCTTGGGATCAATTCTGAGCGATTGAATGAGATCCGGGCATGCGAATAACCGTATGACTGGTTTCATCTCGTGCCAACGCGGTTTGCACGCTGATGTTGCCCGTGTAGTGACATGCGAGTGAAGCCGGTCGATGCGACTTTCGCAGTGCGAAAGCGTTTGGGTGACGAGCTGAACGTCCACACTAGCTCGGTTGGGTAGGTGTGATGGGTTAATTCAGGGAAGTAAGCAGTCATCATTTACTTTGCGGCCACAGGCTCGTGCTTCCATTTGCAGGCAATTCGGCGACTACACAGCCTGTGAAGCAAACATACCGCCACGAGCAGATTCTGAAGATAGTCTTCTGGCCCCAGTCGCCATGCAGTTGATGACACGATATGTCAAGGGCTATATATTGTTTGCTCTCGATTTCAGGGAAATAAGGCGGGACTCCGCTATCCAACTTCGGAAAGCTAGGGAAACTGATGATCAGGCCAAGATGTAGTGCGGAACGGTCTGCATACCCAAACCTACATAATCGTTGGAACATGGTCCGAAAGGGGAGCAGCTTCCATGCCTCCAGTGATACACAGCATCGTCTATCGCATCATGTCTTCGTTCACGGAGGCCGGGCAGGTCGGACCTTCAAACTTTGCGATGGAGGGTGGAAGCCAAACTAGGGACTTGAAAGTGTGATAAACCCGCGCCTGGGAGCCCGCGGTGTTACGTCGCACAATCTGCGGATACGCAGTCAGCGGAGACGACCAGTCGCGAGTGAATTGACAAGCTGGATGGCCACACGCTCAAAGTCGTGACAATGCTCGGGCGCTTATTTATCGTGCTGGTCGTCATTCCCACACTGCTTCCACTGACTCACTCCTGACCATCTAACGCATTAACATCCGTGATTGGCAGCGAGCTCACACTGCATCGTGGCGTAAACGGGGGCGCTCATGTCCGTCTTGTGATCACCTTCTCCACTTCCTTGGGAGAAAGACGATAATAGCAAGGTGCTGTCGCTTCAGCTTCGCTGGTTGCACATGGAGCAGTCCGGTCACTTGCACAAACAGTGCGCTCGTAAATGATAGGCCACCGGGTCGTGACTAGACTACCGTCAACACCATCCAATGAGAGAAGAGCGGAATGGCTCCTTCCAGCCCGGGAAAGCAACGCGACAGGAGGCGCCCGAAATAGCCCATTCCAGCTGGAATCGGACATTGCGGCCAGGTGACGCGCGAATCGCTCGTTTTCCTGAGTTTGTCCGCGTGTACAGCAATCGCGCGTCCTCAGTAGACGGAACGACTGCGAACGTAGCAGTGCTCGGACGCGCTTAGGTTTTCTTGTGGAGGTTGTGTTCAGCCTGAGGTACGGTCAAATGGGACTCCCGTGTTCATTGTTCAATTATTTCCAGGCATTCAGTAACAAGACAACCATCACACCGTTTCTGTGATGATGACGTGCGAAAGGCATGCAGTTTTGCTCAAGGTTTTATTCTCGCACCGGCGGATTCGCGACATGATAGCAAGTTACGGCACCGACCAGCGCCCATTTCAGCCGTCCTGATGATCACGTCCCCAAACACTCGGTTCTAGGAATTGATGTGAACCCCTCCAGTTAGCCTTGCAACCTGGGGACTGCTTCCGTTGCGCGCGTGGAGACACGCTTATGTCCCTCTCACGCGAACTTCGCCAGGACCCGTACCACAGCCTCCGACTGAGAAGGATTGGTCCAAAGGCTTGCTTTTAGTTCTACGTTGTTTGGAGTTGGTGCAGACTAGCTGCCTCCGAACTTTCCTTGCCCTTGTTAGCAAGCGAGGTGTACCAGTCATGTCCGCACCACCACCTCCAGCACCTCCGCTCCCGAGCTTGGGACTCACGCTCGGTGCCCTTTATGTCGGAGTCATCGTCTCCGTATTGTAAGTATGGTTTTCAGTTGTAGATGGAATGAACGGGAGGATGCAATACTATGTACCCGTTTGTGTTAGTCACAATCGTTCACACCTTGGTTTTCAGCTTGTTCGGTATAGCAACGCTGCAGACGTACAATTACTATGTCAACTTCCCCACGGACAAGATGCGATTGAAGGCGCTGGTAAGTCAAATCCCGTGCATGGTGCCTTCTCAAATTCACCATCGTCGATTAGGTGGGCGGTCTTTGGGTCATGGACGCCTTCCACTGTGCGATTATAGCGCATGCCGCGTACCATTACGCCATCGCCAACTATTTCAACCCAGCGGTCCTGGAGTTCGGCGTCTGGTCGCTCGACATTGGCACCGTGGTCACGGCGATTGTAGCGTGCACCTGCCAGGCGTTCTTCACCGTACGGGTATGGGTCCTCGGCAAGAACTACATCGTGACGGCGGTGTGCGCGATCCTGTGTTTGCTCAGGCTGGTCCTCAGCATCGTCACGACGTACGGCTCGCTTCACATTCGCGACGTCGCCGTTTATGAGAAGAAATTCGGCTGGAGTATCCGTACAGGGTATGTCTTGAATAATCGATCGTTCATAGTCCTCGCTGACGTCCGGCTCAGTCTCGGCGTTGCAACTGCCGCCGACGTGTGCATAGCGGCAGCTCTTGTTTACTATTTGTCACGAAACCAGACGGCGTTCGCGAACACCAAGCGCTTGATCCAGCGGATGCTCAGTGAGTGGACCCGGCGCCCTGCATCAATTGGTAGCTCATCACGCCGCAGCTTTCACGATCGAGACATGCTTAATCACTTCGACGGTCACCGTCATTGATATCATTTGCGTAAGTGATTGACACTCACTGGGCGTTGACCGTCGACTGACGTTGAGCCCTCGTATAGTTTGCCACCATGCCCGACAACTTTGTGTTCTTGGGCCTTTACTTCTTAGTGTCCAAGCGTCAGTTTATTTTGTTCCGTCGATGAGATGACGCCGCCTCAATGAATTTGTCAGTGTACTCGAACTCGCTGCTGACTTCACTCAATGCCCGTCAAAGCTTCAGGGAGGGCCATACCGGCCCCTCACGCTTGACCACGGGCACCAGCGGCGTCGGAATCACGACGGGCACATACATTAACCGATCCAACCCATATGTAGGACATCGTGCTTACGCGTGCTATTCGTCAGTTGACGTTGTGTTCAGTCTTCAAAGATGTATGGCTCTGATATCAAGAGCGACCCGGATCCGATGGATGTTAGTGCAGGCGAGACCGTCACCGTGGGCGCTATCGAGTTGTCGGATGCCCGTAAGGTGAGATCCTCCGAGCTTTTTGTCAACGGTCATGCTAAACGTTCTCTCCAGTATCAGCCCCCGTCGCAATGGCATGAGTGATTTGTACCGACTACTATACCTACTCAACCAGCGAGCTCTCGACTGGTATGAGTGTAACAGATCGACGGCCTTATACCATAACCACTTGTTTCCACCTTGCCGCTTTATCCGGCCGAGTTGAAGCCAGGGGCTCATATGCTATTCTCGGATGTCCCAGTTTGTCACTCCTTAACGCGGTGACGATCGCTGTACCTACAGCTCCGCGGGTTACCCGCTACTGTACCATATAGTATATTTATTGGTTCTCCCATGTCACTGTCTGGAGGTGGGATTGGGTAGAACCCGAATTGGGCATCAAACGGTGTGTTCAATGCCAATGAAGCCAACTTGGTTTTCGGTCCTAAAATTGCCCCGACAGACGCTGGCCGTCACGGAGCTCTCGCTTATCGTTGCCGGTATGCAGTGAAGGGCGCTGAGCCTGCGCCGGCTGATCTGCATGAGCTGAGCTGCTCAGCTCACCGGAGCGAACCGAGGGAGCATCTCGGCGATCAACGTAATAAGCCGGCACGCGGGTGATGAAATGGAAGCCCGGTTACGTCAGAACACCCGGGCTACGCTCTCCCATGTCTTGCTATCTTAAGACACAGCAGTGAACAGCGATCTGGTTCTGAGGATGGCCGGGCGTCTGTCGAATTCATTCCGCCGCGCGGCACCCACGCCCCGCTCTGTGCCATCGCCGTGCCCGCCGCCTCGAGCACAGTAGGTGCCAGGGAGGTTCAACGGAGCCCCAGGACTGGCACCCGCTCTTCGCGTCCCCCACCACCGACGACGAGCGTCGAACGCGACGAAAAAGACGTCATGTCTGAGCAAACCACCAACTCTCTCGACTCGACGCCCATCGTCTCCGAAGCCGGGCAGAGCAAGACGGCGGCAGCGGACGTGGAGAAATCGCCGGTCGAGCCTGCAGCGCCTGCGCCACCTCCTGCCCTTGACTTCCCTGACGGCGGCTTTCGGGCATGGCTCACTGTCTGTGGCTCGTCAGTGTCGTTGCATCGGCGCTCTTTTTGTGCTCTGATGATTGACTTCGTACACGGTTGTGCAGGTGGTTTGCTCTCTTCGCGACCTTCGGGTGAGCTTCCTTGGTCCGATCGTGATGAAGGTTTGGTGCTCAAGGCACGCAGCTATATCAACGCGTTCGGAGTATATCAAGGTTTGTCCTGACCTCTCCTCTTTAAGCATGACTTGAACGCAACGGTCAGATTATTACACCCGCATATATCTCAATAATGTCTCCGCGAGCACCGTCAGCTGGATAGGCAGCTTTCAGTTCTTTGTTCCTCTCATCATGGGCCTCTGGGCTGGGAGGCTGTTCGACGGCGGCTACTTCCGACCCATGATGCTCATAGGATCCTTGCTGTTCACGTTCTCGTAAGGCATGCTACACAGAGACGAAGTCGCCTTCGCTGATGGGCCATCCCAGTTTATTCATGCTCTCTTTAGCCAACAAGCATCAGTACTATCAGGTTCAGCATCGTCACACCTTGAGGTTTCACAGCGCTAACCTCGAGTATCGTTTTTCTCGTAGGTGTTCCTTGCTCAAGCGGTCGGTATGGGTTTGGGCCTCGGTCTCGTCTTTACGCCTTCTGTTAGTATACCCACCCACTACTTCCGTCGGCGGAGAGCCTTGGCTTCAGGTATCGCACTGAGTGGGTCATCCGTCGGCGCAATCATCCATCCCATTCTCTTGAAGTCAGTGTTCAGTGCTTCATGGCGCCGTTATAATGCGTGTTCATGTCTTCTCGCAGTCAACTGTTCTCCAGAATCGGATTTCACGGCGCCGTGCGCGCCAGTGGATATATGATCCTTGGATGCCTAGTGATCGCCAACCTGACGATGCGGACTCGTATCCCACCGAGGAAGGCAGGCGGACCGATGCCCACGAGTCTCAAAACGCTTTTCAGTGATGTAGCCTATGTGCTCACTATCACGGGGTGAACCTGGCCCGCCTATGATATGCCAATCTTGCGCTCACTACATCATCCAGATCTTTCTTCTGTCAGATCACGGTGTATTTTCCTGGTTCGTCTATCACATCCACGATAGCCAATTGCGCTGTGATTTCACCCTCTTCTTCACAGCATTCTACATCCAACTCTACGCAGTAGAACACGGCGTCGACCTCAATCTGGCCTTCTATTCCGTAAGCTATCCATCGGTACCGCATACATCCTCCGACCGACAGTATCTCCAGGTAGCGATCCTCAATGCTGGCAGCGTCATCGGCCGTATTTTACCCAACTTCTTCGCAGACAAGATCGGCCCGTTTAAGCTCGTCATCCCGTGCACGATCATCTGCTCAGGACTGATGTTCTCTCTACTTGGTATCAAGTACGCGAACGGCTTTCCTGTTCCAGTCATGATCGTAACGCATACCGTTACTTGGTAGAAACACAGGCTCTATGGTCGCAGTCGCCGCCGTCTATGGAATTGCATCGGGAGCATGTGCGCCACACCTCTGAATCTTAGCCCTCCATATGTCATGAGCGTTGATGATCTCTCCTGCAGATCTCGCGCTCATCGTAGCCGTTGTCGCGTCGCTCTCGCGTAGCCCAGCCGAGATTGGGTACGTTGATCTCGATCATCCGATCTTATGCTTAGCGAGATCTGCACTGAGCTGATTACCACGCTTGTCACCTCGTAATTTACCAGATTGAGGGTGGGCGTCGCGTTCTCGACAAACAGCTTCGCTGCGCTCGTTGGCATCCCCATCGCGGGTGCCCTGCTTGGTACCGGAAGCACGAATGACCTTCACTGGACGAGGGCTATCATATTCTCATGCGTGCGTGCCTTGTCCTGCTGGTGATCGCCCTGGGCGAACTCAAATGTCCATGATTTAGGTGTGCGTTGCGGTGGGCGCCGCTTGCTTCATCGCCGCGGCGTGGCATGCGTCTACAAGGCGTAAATAGAGAATGATTCTTTGGCGCATGTTTTCGCGTATCTTGTTCTCTCAGTACCTCATCTTGATAATCGGAAACATTCAAGGGTCGCGCAGATCCATTCGCGTTGCTCAAGGGTATCATGGAACAGTCCGTACAAAAAGAGTCTGATAAGTGATATGAATGGATATGCATGTCAGCATTTCGTTCTTTGATGCACCGGTGTATTCGTCCGCTGGCCATTGAGGGTCACCGTCAACGTCCATAGGTGCCGCATCATCTATGACCATAGGCTCGTATTACCGGACTTCCACGCCGGGGACGGCGGCCTGATCCACCCGGCGCCCATGCGTTAAAAGCACGATGATGTCCTTCACATCAAGGGTGTCATTTTCCTCCAAGTCGGCCAAGACTGCATGAGCCAGATCACGTTTCTTCTTTTGCAACTGAGCATGGTGGTACAGGGGCATGTTCAGAACGCAATGATCTAGACGCTCCTCGAGCATGCCGCCCTCGCTGGTATCTTAGGTTGCGTATATAGTCACTGGACCCATTTGCCCGATGCGATGAGCTCGACCAAAGGCTTGTCCCTATGGATATATGAGCAGTCCGCGAGCGAAGCAAGGGCAAGAGAGACTCATTTCACGAGCAGGGTTCCACCATAGATCGCTCAAGATGACATAATTACAGCAAGAGAGGTCGATGCCGGTGTCACACATGCAGATTGTCAGGCGAGAATGCAGGAACACAGAAGTATCTTGACCCACCAGCGCCGCCTGCCCCAGTTGTAGCAAATATTGCATGCCTTTGATCGCTTGATATCATCGGTCGATTTCTGGCGCTCCTCCAACAACATTTCGCCGTCCACTGCGAAGAAATGAGTTCATTCGTTGCGCGTTGACTCCACGGCACTGAAACTTACGGTGAACAAACTGTGTGCCACGCGTTTTCATTATCAAGGCGACTTCTGTCAGAAATTCAGACCACTGCGAGAATATGATAGTCTTGTTGGGCCTTTGACGTGAGGAATCCCGTGCAATGTCCTTCAGAAGGCCGAGGACCTTGCGAACCTTCGTGGACGGATGCAGGGCAGTAACGGTACGCTCGAAGTACCTTCGTGCTTCTGCCGCGACATCGACGTTGAATGCATCACCTTCCATTGCCTCCTCTTGGCTGCTCGACAGATATTCTTCACATTTTCTTTCGCCGATGAGGATGATTTGTCGCTGCAAATGGATTACCTTAGAAAGGGGATAGCCATCAAACCATAGACAAACCTTGTCGCATGCGAAGAATCTGGGCGCATAACAGTGGAACGGAACCTCTTCGTTGGGAGTTCGTGAAGGGGATCGCTCGACATGTCGACAGCGAGATAGCCCACGGAGCAAGCACTTACTTTACGAGGGCTGTTGACATTCAGGCACCGACCAGCTTGGCGCTTCTGAACAAAGGGGGACGGACTTGACGAGCTTGGTGCCTCTCCCGGAATAATGCATCTTGTATAATGCATAATAATAATGAAGGGGCCTCTGATTCAGAAATATACGTCACTACTAACCGGCCGGAACCGTTTAGGAGGTCTTGATTCAGGGGTCGGGAGCAACAGACGTGCTTCCGGGGTGGACGGCGGTAAAGGGAGACTTGTCGGAGTGGTCTGTATGACTATGTTATCAGAAATTCGTAAGGAGATCCATCATGGGGAAGCCACGCTTACAACCGTATCGTCACGGAGGCGCTTCCGAGTAGGAATCCCCAGAAGACCTGCCAACCTTCCATACACATACTAATCATTGTTCAGAGAATCTCTGGAGGAAAAGAAGTCACCTGTCTTCCAACATTGGACGGGCAGGAAGAGGTGAGCTCATATTCAGTGCAAGAGCGCTGGCTATAGCGTAGCACTAGAAATTTCAGGAGCTCGGCCATGATTTCGATGGGTGGCGGTTACGTTGTTACCCACTCCTGCGACTCTGCGAATGTCGACAAGGCAAGCCATATCGGTCGTGCCCGAAGAGGCGTAGACAGTAGAGCACGCAAATGGAACACGGTGCGCCGTAATGGGATCTTATAGAGGTGACTTTGTTTCGCGTGTAGGCTGTCGCCGAAATAAGTATATATCATCGGAGCACAAAGGGGTCAGATCAGGAGTAGGACATCAAGCCGTTGACTGTCCACTCGTAAACACCGAGAAAAACCGCGCCACCAGCTGATATCCAAAGAGTACGAGGGATAACACCAGAAAAGAGCGTCCGGACTCCCTCCTGCACGTAGATTTGCCTGAAGCGTGCTGAAAGCGTCGGGAGTTTCTCTTTGGTAGGGTCCTGCGAGTGCATAGTAAGAGAGATGTTACGATGTCCCTAGTGTGAAAATAGAGACGAGCCGCACGGAACTTACTCTAATATCCAGCATTACTCGCGTCTTTAGCACATCCAAAGGGGTTGTCAGTGCCGCTGCTATACCACCAGCTATGCTTCCGCAGGCTGCCGCCTCGTGTGCCAAGAGTGGTTTTCTGCCAACATATACCGACAAGCGGGCTTTGAAGAATTCGTATAGTGGGAATTGGATTGAAGTAAAAGGGATCTAGGAAGCGACTGAGCCCAGGTCTGACGGTGGATGATAGTATCGCACCTCCCGCATCACGGTGGTTCCGAAACCCCTGTATAGACCCTTCAACCCATCCGTCTTGAGCACCATTCGCGCAGCCGCGTATGACCCTTGTGCGAGAGTGCCATATGTGGATGTCTGAGCGCGGGTTTTGATGACTTCGGTAGGTACACGTATCAAACATGCCGCCTCTTGACTGAGATTAGCAAAGCTTAGCTATCACAGAAAGAAATGCTCACAACTTCTCCAGCTGAAGCCGCTATGATGTGCTTTACAGGTGCTAAATGTTCAGGGAAGGGCAGGGTTCGTTTGAGAGTGTCGTAAGTAGAGAAGAACGCAGCCGCTACATCAAAGATCGTAAAACATAAGCCGTCGGTCTTATGTCGCACAGCAGCTCATTGGTCACGAACCTCCAGGCGCGCTTCCCACTACAACGCTGCCGACACCCTTATATATCCCTTTGAAGCCTCCAGCCCGGACGAAGCCCTGAGAAGATTGCAGGCGCGTTTTTATGGTATCTATTGGGAAAAACAGAAGGTCTACAGCCGTCCCTGCGGCACCCCCTGCCTGCGCCGAAGAAAGCGCTTTGGAACCAATCCGTGCCAATGACGGACTACTCACCATCAAGGACTGAGTGAAGGACGGGCTTCCGGTAGCCATACGGAGCTCTATAGCAACTCTGGTGTCTAGTCCGACTGACAGAGATATGTCTTCAGGCGGACCTGGTGACGAGCAAATGTGGCAAGTGGACAACGGTGCAGGCAAGGCGCGTTCCGACGCGGTTGTCCGACTCCGACGCGGACAGGTGCGGTTGTATGTTACAATACTAAGGTTTGGCTCATGCACGATCCGGGAACATCACGTGAAGGCAGTCACATCACGGTCACAGTCCCGATTTGGTAAAATTGTGGATGGGACGCAAGCTAGCGTCGCATCGAGTCAATCCTACATCGAACTATCATAGCATCTACCCATCAAGCTCTTGTATGACGGAATCCGGAAGAATACGATGCGAACGAAGTAATAGTATTGGGCTCAGTTACATTTTCTCGGTGTATTCGCTCCGACTTCGTGCGGATGCGCATTTTTGATGGAGTCAGACACTTGGACAGTTCATATACTAGGTGCTAGTCATCCATAGAGGCCAGAACAGTGAGCAGCGAGCAGCGACGACGGCGAGACGGCGCCAGCAGACGACGAATAGCCTTTTTTGGAATGTCACACATATCACGTGATGTTCCCGGATCGTGCATGAGCCAAACCTTATGAGGTCGGCAACCGCCGTATCACGTGATAGGGGGCTTATATAATAGTTATGCTGGCCGCATGCTGCCTCAACACGCTACTCATTATGCTGTCCGTTCTTTCCGCGCATTCTGGCGACGTGGACCGTGTCAATGTCTTGGCGTTTGGACCGAGATTTTTGATGGATTTCGAATGCTGTCCGTATTCGCGTGTAGGCTGTCCATAGCGGTAGCTCGAGTTGAATACCGCCGTCCTCTGGTCACTTTGATTAAGACCTTGCTTCTTCTCCGCCATAAACAACCGATACACCATGTCTAACATCATGGAGGATAGCATCGCGGCGCTCTCCAAGTTCCAGATCGCGAACTTCTTCGAGAAGAGCAATCCTACGACGCAGCAGCAATGCGACCAACGGGCCGAACAGCTTGCAGGCACGTCTGTACGCCCAACACCTGTGCAAGGTGCGGACAGTTACACCGTCGTCTCCGACGATGAGACCTGCGTTGTCCAGTTTCGTGCCAGCGACTCGGTCATGGACATGGATCTCATCGATTGCGTCGAGAAGGCTTACACTGGGTTCACGCCGTCCCACTGTTGGGCTGGAAACCTGGGCCAACTCTACGTCTATACGATGAACAATGTGGGGGGGATCGCCATGTATCTTGCCCGGGATCGGTTGAACGAGAACAATTTCAGCCTTCTTCGTCACGCGGTGTCCGACTTCGCTAGGTACGTCATTGTGTTCCCCCGTGCCACAGACAGCGCAGGTAACTTTCTTAACGCAGATTTTTCGCCTCGGCTTGGCACAACACGCCCAGCTCAATGCAATGTCCAAGTCGCTCCTCGCTACTGAACGAGTACTCGTCGGATCTATCAAAGCTTCGACAAGGGCTGCCCACGCGCTTTCACCTGACCCTGGACTACCTCATTCCGATGCTCCCGCGGCTGCTGGCTAACGACTGGCCGTTGGTGCCCAACCACGCCGACCTGCTGGAGAACAACATCCACGTGAGCATGCAGACGGGCCGTCTGATGGGCATTTGCGATTGGAAGGACGCCGTTATCGGTCCTTTCGGTATGTCGCTCGGGGGCCTCGAGGCTATGCTAGGGATTCGAACCGTGGAGGAAAGCTGGCGTTATCATCCCAACCAGCAGGAACTTCGGGACCTCTTCTGGGAGACGTTTTACCATGCTATGGGGGAGGTTACGAAAGAGCAGAGAGAGCTCATCGAGGTTGCGAGACTTGTTGGGCTGTTCTTGGAGAACGGTCTCCAGTGGACCGAGGATGGGTTCGAGGCTATCACTGATGAAAGCAATCATGACCTCCGCTACCTCGAGGCAGTCACTCTGGCACTTGGTGCTCCGACTCGGACATGATCATGCGGCGGTGCGGGCAACTAATCGTTCAAAGGATTGTCGTCTGGTCAGATCGCGGCGTGATTTTGTTACAAATGTTAATAGATCATCAACGATGTGGTTCCATCATAGTGGCATCGAATAGTGTCTATGCTTGTCCATGATCAGATTACCTCACCCTGCTCGTCCAGCTCCTATGCACGGCGTTATACTGGACGTTTATGTAACACAGAGATATTTCTAGCTTGATCGCCTTATTCAGAGGAAGAACAAGGAGAGAACGCATAGGCCTGATCCCTTATGCACGCTCGCACGACTCCCTGGTTCGACGCGCAAGATGAACAATATTCACTCCCGCGGACGGTAAGGGTCCAATCAACACATTCTTTAGGCGGAAACTTGTGAACTGAATGGACCTCGGGTTCGTCAGATGGCGTTTGTCGTTTACACGCCAACGATATCCGCTAGGACCAATTGAGCTTACACAGTGTCCCAGTACCATCTCCTAGCGTGCAAGTAGCGAATCCAGGCATGAGCGTGAGCAGCCAATGAGATGTTGATGGGTGAATCGACTGCTATTCGTCGTCAGGTAGGGCCCCTCCAGATCAGTGTGTAACGACCGAGAGCGCCGGAACCTGTGCGAGTCGTGAGACGGGGTCTGATCTGCGTGGTTTGGACCAGTAGTGCGGGACAATCAGTGGAGCATGGGACCATCAAGGGAAGAGATGATTGGTGCACAGGTGCACACCTAGAATCAATGGGTAACTGTATGCCAAGGTATTGAAAACATGGGGAGTAGGCGGGGGGAAGGCGATGCACGGTCTGTCTCGATCCTTTACGCAAGCTTCAAGCATCACAACAGGATATGAACTGACCCGGTCGCCTGAGGTAGCTTCATAGGTGTGGACCAATGCGGGTAACTGGAGAAGGATGCAGACAATTAGGTACACATTGAACAAGAGAACAAGAACGAGAATAGCGACCGCTCGCCACAGAGAAGCGCCGTTGATGCGCAACACAACGCGGTGCCGGTTCCGTTCCAGACTGCGATCAGGGTCGTATATAAGTCCTGGGCAGCCCACTCGGAGATCCTCTTGTGCTGAGCACATCTGCGCCCTGTCCCTCTTTTCCCTATACTCTTCAGTTTCACGTCTGCGCGGGCCGCTGTTATGTTTTCATCCCAGCTTTGGTCTGTTCTCTCGCTTCTTCTCGTGCTTGCTCCTCTTGGGCGTGGTCTGCCACTACAACGTCGCGTGCAAGAGCGGGAGTCGGTCTCTCGAAGGGGCGCTGGACGTGGCTTTGAGATCCCAATCGTGAGGAAGAGGACGGGCCGAGTGCGACGACGCAACGATGCTGTTGGCGAAGCTGAGCTCGGGGATCTCGTAGACTTGTATGCCTGCTTTCTTTACCTATGCATAGCATATCTGATTTTATTTTAACACACGTTCAGTCAGTACACTGTGGGTTTGACCCTGGGTAGTACTTCTACCAGCGCGCATTTAGGTACGAATCATCCGCTGCATGCATGTGGTTTTTGGCGCTGACGTGCACTGAAGATACGGGGTCAAGCGATCTCTGGATCATCTCAGACGCCTGTACAGGAGGTTAATTAAACTCGCGTTCTCCGCATTTCCTCACTCACTCCTTATCACAGGAACCTGCGCGAAGTCCAATGGTACCAGGTACTCGACGGCGACAGCCAACAACACGGGCGCCGGGGTCACCTTGCGCTACGGCGATTCCACTACTGGAACTCAGGCTACGGGACCGATTGTCAAGGATACCGCGACCATAGCAGGCATTTCAGTACCTCAACAAGTATTCGCCGCTGTCAACTTCACCGACAACACCATCGTTTCAAGTGCTGTCGATGCTGCGGGTATTTTTGGCTTGGGCTTCCCTTCCGAAAGGTGAGTTCTGTCGCTTCACAACCTTTCATGAGCTCATATTAGCTGGCTAGCCTTGTACAAGGCGCTATCGTGAATGTCCAGTCCAACAATCCCTCCACAACCGACGATTTCATCGATTCCATCCCCGAC
The DNA here is from genome assembly GCF_000264995.1 of Punctularia strigosozonata HHB-11173 SS5. NCBI lineage: Eukaryota > Fungi > Basidiomycota > Agaricomycetes > Corticiales > Punctulariaceae > Punctularia > Punctularia strigosozonata. The sequence continues at coordinate 2,690,669 of NW_006767434.1, forward strand.
AATGGGCCGTTGCTCTCTCGCATAGCAATGAGCGGCGACGTTGACCAGCCGATGTTTACCATCAGCCTCCAGAGGGATACGATCGAGATCGGTGGCAATGACGGCGCGCTGACCGTTGGACGCTTGCCTGACGGTGTCGACAATTCGTCGTTGACGTGGGTCCCCGTGAAGCTTTACTCTCCCGCGGTTGGGGGGATTCAACCTCCTACATTTGCACCCAATGAGGTTTATCCATTGTGAGAAAGATGTTTAACCGCATGTCCTCATCGAAGGCTCATTCCGTTCCCGTCAGGCGTTGGGAGGTGGAGCTCGATGCCGTTTTCCTTGATGGGCAGCAGCTCGCGGATACGACCCAGACCGGATCCCTCACTGGGAACTCATTGTCGGCACTGATTGATACTGTGAGTCTCGACCCCCTTATGATAGCGCATGCGCTGACACGCTGTCCAGGGTAATTCGCTCATGCGTGGACCAACTGATGTCGTGGATAACATCCTATCCACGATTTCTCGTGCATATGCTAAGAACCCGACCGCCGACCCAACGTTCTCCTGTTCGACGCCTCACACCCTCGCGTTCCAAATCGGTGGCAAGACGTTCCCCATCGATCCACTGGACTTCCTGCGCCAGGCTTCAACACCCGCACCAAATGACTGCACTGCCAGCAACATCGTCGCGACTGATCCCCCAAGCGTTGGCGCGACGTTCAGCTGGTCTCTCGGCGACCCGTTTTTCAAGAGCACCCTGGTCGCATTCTACTACGGTAACCTCACACACCCTTCCGTCGATCCGCCTCGTATCGGGTTCATGTCTACCGTGACGAGCGACACGACGGCGGAACTCAGTCAAGCCATTGCCGATGCGCAAACTGAGGGCGGTTTGTTCGAGAGTATGTCGTTGATACCCTTGCTTTCCCTACTCGGGCTCATTTCGTGTTGCAGGTACTCTCGAGGTCGCGCCCTCTGCGAGCGCCGCGGTTACAACTGTGAATCCCACCGACACGGTAGATGCGGCTGAGGCTACGGCGTCGTCAGCCTCGGCATCACCTTCCGACGCCGCCACCGCGGTCACGGCGAGCGCTGAGGCGAGCGCATCGTCAACGTCTTCGAACACCGCATCGTCTAGCCAGCAGACGAGCTCAGCTACTATCACACGAACAACGCGCACTGGCGCCTGGATGGTTATCCTTGCTGTGCTTTCAATGCTTTCCTGCACGTTTTGAGTAGACACACCGATCATAGACAAGTACTGCACGGACATTAACATTGCATTTTATATCATGGCGTGAAGTAGCTTATTGATAGCTCGTAATCATCATCGCATGCTGGCCCAGACGGCGTGCCTGCCGCGACATTCAGCAGCGATCATGGTATCGTTGAGTTGCATCGTTTGGCCAGGACTTGCTTTACGACAGTTACTGGCCCTTGGGCCTGTTGAGCTCAAGACAGACTGTGGCTTATCATCAGTTCGTATAACGCCTTCCTTCTCCATCCTCACCGACACTTGGCACCTCGGTCGCAAACCCCGCGTTGCTTTCGAATATCGGTACTTATGTAGTCGGAGTTCAGCACACGAGCACGCGTCAAATTCGCCGCGTGGTGGAATGAAATTCACTCGCCCCACCAACTGTAACACGTGTTGGAACTTGGACTCTACCTGCTTCATGTTCGGACTCCATACCCCATACTGCATGCAACTTGCCGATGCCGTGATAACTTAGGAGAAACCGTGCCTCAAGCCCACGATGCGGGTCCACTGGGGGATCAGCCTCTGGGAGTGTACCACAAGCCGTAGACGATTGCGTTTGCCGTGCACAATCCGGACGACGACTTCTGTCAGATTCGCATCGGTAAAGACACTCGGCTCATGGATATGCTCGAGGCCGGCAGCTGAAATCACATCTTCTACCCATGGTGCGTGTGAACCTGCCCACGCATGCCACTCGGTCAACCAACTTGTAATGAAGTTTATTTGTTAAACATAGTCAAACGACGGCGAAGGTCGGCTTGACTCTCTCGAAATACCCCAAGACGATGCTTTCATGGCCCGTAAGGAGTGGACCTCTTGCGAGGCGCCTTCCTCGAAACACCATAGCTCCACACAGCTCGGCGTGAGCGCTTAATGGACGGGGTGCTTCGTCGCATCTGCAGCTTTTTGCACTTCTTCATGGGCTTGCATTGCTATTCGACGACTTCTACATGTTCAGACACGTTTGAGAAAGCTTCTTCGTTTCTCACGACTTCGCCTGCAGACATCTTCGGGAGTACGCAGGGATCTGGAGCAAGGTGCTTCTAGTCCTTTAAGTAGGCGGAATCGCACGCGCTAGGTGTCAGTTCTCCTGGGATGGCGGAGTGGCGGCGTGGGTTTTCGCGACGTTATTCCTCCAATGGCTGTCCGGGGCGGCCATAGCAGGTTCTATGGGTGCGATGCCGCCCTCCATTACCGTGTCCCACCAGCCACGCCCCTTCATCCCGACGGATGCTCGACGAGCCGGGAACACTACCCTTCTCAGGCCGGCGTGCTCTGGGCTGGCGCCGTCCGTTCTCGTCGCCTTCTACGTCGTTGTTTCGTGGTTCGTGGCGTTCACGTTCCTGTGAGCGACGCGTGGTTATGCGTACGCGGGATCTACCTCCGTTCGAGTGCCCGTGCCGTCACTTTACCCACCATGCATAAAAAGATGCAAGCATAGCTGCAGCTCACCCAACTCCTCCAATACCACGCAAAGCCATGGCTTTCGCGTCGCTGATCGCCTCCGTCGCCTTGTTCACTTTATCCTTTGCTGCACCAACGAGCGATGCCGCCGTCTGCTCCGACGGGACTCGCGTCAACAATACGGCCTGCTGCGCTTTCATCCCACTTGCTGCGGATCTTCAAGAGAATCTTTTCCAGGACGAATGTAGCAAAGACGGTACGATCCAATCACATGAAATCCAGAATCATCCTGTTTACATTCTCATAGCCCAAGAAGTCATACGGTTGGCTTTTGTGGACGCCATCGGCATCAGTCAGAGCCAAGGACCCCTAGCGTGAGCTAGTTGCGCTTCTACCTAGAATCCAAACTGACGTAGATTGCCAGTGGCGGTGGTGCCGACGGTTCTGTGCTGCTCTTCCCCACAGTCGAGCCTCATTATGCAGAAAACAACGGCACCCAAGACAGCGTGAACAACCTCTTGCATTTCCTCTCCCTCCACCCGGACGTTTCTGCCGGCGATCTTGTCCAATTCGCTGCCGCAGTCGCGCTCATCAACTGCCCTGGCGCGCCGCAGCTGCAGTTCCTCGCCGGCCGACCGAAGCGCGTTTCCGTGCCCGCCGTGCGCGGGCTTGTCCCTCAACCGCAGGACAACGTGACCAAGATCCTCGCGCGCTTTGCCGACGCAGGGGGCTTCTCACCATTCGAGGTCGTCTCCCTCCTGGCGACGCACAGTATCGCACATTCGAACCTCGATCCAACAGCCAGAGACGCACCCTTGGACACGGTGCGTCTTATACGATCGCTCGGTTGCCGCAGACGACTGACGCCCCAACCCAGACGCCGTTCGTGATGGACACTCAGTTTTTCCTCGAGACCCTCCTCAAAGGAACCGGCTTCCCCGGCACGGGTAACCGCACGGGCGAGGCCGAATCTCCGTACACGATCACCATCGGCAACGACACCGGCGAACTGCGACTGCAGTCCGACTTGGCGCTCGCGCGCGACCCGCGCACGGCGTGCTTCTGGCAAGGCTTTGTCAACCAGCAGGCGTTCATGGCGTCCAGCTTCAAAGCGGCAATGGCCAAGCTGGCAGTACTGGGACAGAACACGCGAACGCTCGTGGATTGTTCGGACGTCGTCCCTCCCGCGAGCACGCGCACCGTCCCGCCGGCGACGTTTCCGAACACGAAGGGCCCGGGTGACCTCGAGCTGACGTGCGACACGGAGGTGTTCCCGACGCTCGTTCAACCGCGCGGGGCGACGGAGACGTTCATCCCGCACTGTCCGGACGGAAGTATGAGCTGCACCAACATCCAATTCCCTGGTCCGGCTCGGAAATGAAGAACGCACAAACGAACACATAGCGTATCCCGCCTCTCGATAGTTGTTCTGCAAGCGTTAATCGGTAGTGTAGCCAGCCGACATATAAATATAATTGTTTGTGTTCTGGACCTCTACGATGCGTTCGTCTCTCTAGGTAAATAAGTAACCAAAAATGCGGTCTATGTTCGTCATGAGCGGGGGAATATGACACTCCTCTAGGGGATATCGTCGTCACTCTAAATTCTAACAGACGCGTGTATGCGATGAGCGCGGTAAGATCATAGGGGTTAACAACAACAAGAAAAATGTCGTGTCCGGGGCCCGAGATAATCGTGCGTATGGTATGAGAGGTGATTAAGCACGCGCGATACGTGCTGGGGTCGAGGCATAGGTTTCCGGGCGTCGTATGGCGAAAGCGGGTAACCGGTCAAAGGGGTCCGCCGTTTGAGATCCTTCAATGGAGTATATGCCGCTCCATGTCGATCCCCGCCGAGGCTTGTATCTCGCTGAAATGGGGCAACTCGACCTTCTCGTCCGCCGCCTCCCTTCCTCCAGCTCCGTTCGCCTCCTCCGCGTCCTGCATCGCCACATCGCCATCCGCGCCGATCGCTTCCCCTTTTGCCGGCGCCGAAGGCGGCTCCCTCTTCATCCGCACCGGCGAGCCCGGCGCGGAACGCGCGGCCGCCTTTCCGGCCGCGAACAGCGGCGGCGAGTCCGGCCGAGACACCGCATGCGAGTGCGTGCCGCCCATCTTCAGCGGCGCGAGCGTGATCGGCGGACTGCCCGCGCGCGAGACGGCGCCGCTCGCAGGCATCGACGTCGATGCAGCGTACGCGCTCAGCCCGGGCGCGTAGTGGCCGCGGGCGGGGGTCGGGTGTATCGGCGTCATGCCGAACGCGACCCGGACAGAGTGCGCGAGGTGTTGGTGGTGGTGTTGAGGCGGCGCGTGGTGATGGGGCGTGGTGTGGCCGCTCGCCGTCGTGCTGCCGTACGCGTGGTGGTAGGGGTGGAACGCATGAGGCGGACTCGGTGCGCGGCTGCTCGCGGCGCTGCCGACGCCTCGCTCCGCGCTGGGCTTCGTCGTCGAGTGGAGCGAGTGCACGGAGACGGCGCCGGGTCCGCCGTACAGACTACTTGGGAGGCTGCCTGGGCTCGAGCCTGTACTACTCGGACCGCTCGAAAGCTGGGGCGTGGGCAGACTCGTGTGCGAACTCGAGCGCGGGACGTGCACACCGCCGGACGTGGCGGTGGCGGCGGCGTGAGCAGAGAAGGACGGCGCGTGGCGTTGACCGAAGGCAACGAGATCGCCGGTGCTGCGCCGGGTGGCGGCATTGTGCCCGAAGTGGGTGTAGTCGGTCGGGACGGAGGGTGGCGGGAGGAGCACGGGCGAGGGCACGCGGGAGGGAAGCGCTGAGCGGAGGGACAGTTCACGAAGAGGACCGAGGAAGGGCGAGGGTGATGTACTTGGCGTGTGTGCGCGCGAGTCGGTCACATCGCCACTGACGATGGTCGCCGCGCCGGAGTGGAGCGCATAAGGGTGCAGGGGCGATTGCGGGTGGGCGTCGCTGTCGGTGCTGATGGGCGAGGGAGGCTCGTGGTCACGGTCGTCCGCCCGAGAACGGTGCGCGTGGACGGGATAGTGCGAAGGATGGTGGTACGGGTGTGCATGCGCGTGATGGGGGTGGTAGTGTACATGGTGACGAGAGGGCAATGGGCCCTGGTAGTATGCCTCGGGACCGCTGAGACGTCTGCGTGACTTGAGCGCGTGATCGGCTTCGTCGACGGTATCGCGCTCGTTCGAGGTACCAAAGTAGCCGCCTTCGGTCATGCCTGGGCGATAGAATGGAGTAGAGACGGGGCTGACGTGGGCGCTCCGACTCTTGGCGCTGCTGACAGGATCATAGAAACCAGGATCGACGGCGCGATGGCGCTCCGCGATCTCCAAACGACGGAGGGCCTCGTTGTGTCGGATCTCATACTCGGCGCGGCGGATGGCCTCCTGGCGTTCGAGAACGAAGAGCTCGTCCATGGCGGCGGTGGAGAGGGCGGAAAGGGCATTAGGCGAGCGGAGGTCATCAGAGCGGGGTCCGGGCGACGAGCGGATAGATTCAGTGGAAAGCGCCGTCGGTCGAGCGTACGAGTCCTGCGATGGGTCAGCGTGAGGTGGTTCGGGGCCGAGGAGCGGACGGACCTCATCATCAGAGTTGGCGCGACTCCTGGCCTTCTTTTTGGTGCGGGTCGTGATCGGGGTCTCATCGCTGTCGTCGAAGTGAGACCTGTCCTTGTCCCGTTCGGACGGGTGTGCGACGGGCGCGCGACCCTTGCCTTTCAAGGAGTGGGCATGGTCCGAGGTGTGTATGCGCGAGTGACGGGTGAGCTCGTCAGAGCGAGAAAAGCGCTTCTCGCACGAGGGGAACGTGCATGCAAAGGGTTTTTCGCCGGTATGGGTGCGTATGTGGCGGGTCTGGGTAGGGCAGGTCGACGTCAGCGATGGCCACGACACGGATGGAAAACAGTGGGTATATGCGCGCACCTGGTGTTCGAGTCGACTGAAGGCGCGCCCGCACAATGGATAGGGGCACTTGTACGGCCTCGTCGGGGCCTTGTCGGTGGCGGCGGTCGTCGAGTCCATCGGGTACGACTCTGGGGGCGGGGACGGCATGATGGTGAGAGGGAGAGGAGAAGATTGAGGGGAAGAAAGAGACATGCGGGGGCGCCGGCAGCGAGCGTAAAAACGGCGGCGTGGGCCGGAGATGGGGCACGATGGCCGGATGGGGCAGGTCGTTCACAGCAGCCCGAAGGGGGCCTCTCGCTCTTCGCTGGCGGGTCGCGTCGAGGGCGATGCGGGGCAGAGGAGGCGCGGCGGGGCGCGCCCACGTTGTGGCCGGACGAGAAATTGCGCTGGCACGGCCTGATTGCTGACGCTGATAACGCCCGGTCCGGTTAATCCGAATACCCCGCACCCCGCGCCTGCCCCTCGGAAGGACTCGGATCCCAGGCACCCGGCCTCCCCGACCGCCTGCTGTCCCCACGGGGTCCCTTCCTGCGCGGCGATGACAACCGCAGGCAGCGCGCGCCATCGCGTCATCGAAGCCGTCGCACAATCACGAGGATGGCGCCATGCGTCCCCGGAATGGAGACCGCCCAACCGGGAACCGCCACAGAAAAGGAAGCCGCCTGCGCGTGTGCATGACCCCGCGCGGTGCCCCGGAGCCAAGATCCCACCCGTCTGCTGCCCCGCAAAGCACTGCGAAGGCCTGCCATCACCGCGCGGTCCGCAGGTCTAGCCGCCGGCCCGGACGGCGCCGTCGTGGTCGACCATCGCTCAAAGCATCGCAGCGCCGTTGTTGGATCGCTGATTGACCCTGCCGTCGTCGTCTTCATCACACCTCATCGCGCACAGCTCACCGGGGGATCTCTGCCGCCGGCGGACAACAGCGCGACGCACTCGGGATATCCTCGGCTTCACGGCGCGCGCTGTTACCATGTTCGACGAGCTCGCGTTGACTTATCGAACCCGTACCTGGTCCCTCCACCGTCGGTTCATCGATTCGCCGACTCTCGTACATCCAAATTGTCCGTCCGCTGAACCGACGCTAAAGCTCGGTCTCTATATGGATTCGTTTCAATGCATCATCGCTGACGACGCCGCGGACATGGCTTCCAGTCTGGAAAGAAGGTTCTGCAGACGACTCGAACCAGACGAGGTCCAGATCTTTGTGTATTGAATACCAGTCGTGTATGGCGTGGATCGATACACTTCCAGAGTACTGATCCAGGGTCGTCACGTTCCCATCCTGCACGTACCCTCTTCCGGTGCGCACCTCGACCCGGCCACGATCACGTCTGGTCCTCGTGGACTTGTGTGCTTATCGCATATGTAATGTCTTTGGAGAAGCCTCATCTTGCGGGTGTGGTTCACATTGATGAGCTTGGGCACTGCGGAGCGCATCGCCAATAGCCAACGAAAGGCACCCACGCGCATGCGTTGCTGTTCTGGATACAGGATGCCTGCACCCCTCCGTCCCTCCGAACGAAACAGCGGCTGCATTTCCCTTTGTACCCGTCGCTTATCACGACAGTTTCTCCCATGCTCACAACGGACTTGAGGTCATTGTTCTCATCCCCGTATCGGCGTGCTGGAATGCAAGTCTCGTCAGGGTCGCGACGTCGGTTCGCCATCCATATTTTCAGCCTAGACATGGCAATGTACACGCTTTCCTCCGTCATTCGAAGCGATGTACCATCTATTCGGGTGCTTTCGACCAAGCGTTGGCTCATCAGATCTGATCCCGGTGTGCATGCCTTCCCTCCTCGCAGTCTCGCATGCTTTCCTCTTGATATCCACCCAAGCTCCTGCGCTACCGCGAACACGCGTTGTCATTTCCGATGCTACAAAATACCCTCTGCCCACACACCGACTTCGATCTGCGTTCATAGAACGATGAGAAGCAGTTGCCGCAGATAACGCTCTACTGCGCCCGAGCACGTAATGCAGCAGATCGACGAAGGTTCGTGGAGCAGTCGAGCCCCATCGACAAGCTTATCTCGGTCGTCATAGACCAAGATATCCGTGGAGGAGGAAGTCGACAAAATCTTTCGAACGGCCACCAAGAGCTATTTTCCTCGGACGCGCTCCGAAGCATTGGTCGCACCGTCCAGTCGGATCCGGCAAACAAGCACGTTGGCATGACTTGCACGGCGTCTAAAACTACCTTTTGACTTCGGAGAACCCATTCGACGTTTACGGTTCATCCTTTCCCAAAGCGAAGATAGCGAGGGGACCGTAGAGGACGGGCAAGTCGCCGGTCTAGGCTCTCGCAGAATAGTTATGACCGCACCGGCCTCACTGGAACAGGAAGACACCCTTAAGCTATCCTCGGACTCGCCGCCCAAGGCAATTCATTGTCCAAAGTAAAAGTACGAGTACGGCCTCGCGATCGCGCCGCGCAAAACGCGCGTGTTCTTTGCCTTACTTCGCGAAGCCTCGCCCCAACCGCACCGTCATGCAAACTTCATCCGTGCCTCGATTCTCGGACCCCCAACCCCCCTGTTACAGTTCCTCGAACCCGGCTTTTCTGCTGCTATGAAGGTTGCGAAAGCCGCGAACAGCCTCGTCGCGCCCTTCGTCATCCATCTGCCGGCATTGTTCCGGCGCGTACTCGGAGCCGTTGGCTTTTCCCGACGGCAGAACGGTCCCGGCGCGGACTCGTTCCCCCGAGCGACGACGATTCTAACGAAGCGCGCTGAACGCGCTCGGAACGCATATGCGATTACATTCTGAATATCAGTCATGATGGCCTAGGCGCTACAGAAAGGTCGAGACTGGTATCTGCGTGCGCCGGCGCGTATGTATACCTACTCCTTTGTCAGCGACATGCGGAGCGGCATATGAGATCCCTGCATGCCCTCGACGGACGGGTACTGAGATAAGCCCAAAATTAGCCACCGCAACGGCTCTACGTAGCATGTTTATGACACGTACAGCGATACCGCCCATGCTCCACTTGATTTCCTTCGCCCCCAGCGAAAACCAGTAACGTTCTATCAGCATCGACAGTACGACCTCTACGCATGTCATCGTCAGCCCTGCGCACAACATCATGGGTTCATCAAGCCGGGCACGTACTCATCTCAAGCAGGGAGAACTTGAAGCCGATACATGAAAACGCCCCGGCGCTGAACGTCATCCTGTACGCCGGCATTAGTCTGATCACACCCATGCGCGGCAACAGCAGACGCACATATTCGAGTAAATGCCCGGGACGTGGGCCTCGACGAGTTCGTCTGGTAGCGGTTTGAGGAAGCGCTCTGGCTTCCACTCTTCCGCGTCCGCTCCCCAATAGTCCTTGCAGGTGTTGAGGCTCCGCAGGCTGACCACGATGGTCGTCCCACGCGGAATGGCGATTTCGTGCAGCAGCGTGCCGTCAGTCGCAGTAATCGGTTTGTGAAGGGGCAGGACCATGTCCTTCTGGGCTCTATCATCTTCTGTCAGTGGTGGCTATGAACATGACGTGGACAAGACACTCACTCGCGGAAGAGCTGCGTCACCGGAGCTAACCTACACAAGGTGTGAGTAGCGGTCAACTGCACAAGGAAACAGTAACTTGCAATCGTAGAGTCTCTCGGACTACTGCATCCAGGTACTAAACAAAAAATGGACATCATGAGTGCAAACATCGACAATGCGCGACCGCAGACGAACCGGTAGCGTGTCGAGCTCCTCATAGCTCAGGTCCTCCTCCCGACCCGCGCGAGCTTCCACAATCTCTGCCCGTAGCTTTGCCTGCACATCTGAACGCTGGGATAACATGTGCAGAGCGCGCGCCAGTGCCGTCGTCGTCGCTGATTCGACATGCCTCAGTACCGAGGATGCGCCATGGAGCGACGATCTGCTCACTGTCGGTAGCGGCCAAAACCAGCGTCGCCATCTGCGCGATTACCTCTGATTCGGGCAAACGCTCCTCGTCCGCCACTTCCATGTTGGCCTTGAGCTGGACACCCGTAGGAGCGTCAGCCTCGGATGTGCTCGCTCTTGAAATGCACGTACCAGTATCGACATGATATCCTTCCCGCGCCCGACCTGCTCAAGGACGGCCTCGTCCCCACGCAAGAGTGCCGCCTTCTTCGACCCGTAGATCTCCCGGCACACTTCATCCAACTTCTCGGACACGCGTCGCAAGCGCTGCACCCTTCTACTGGGCACGAACGGTAGCAGGCGCCCTAGCACGGAAGGGATCCCGAGCCTGGTGAACCACGGAACAATACCGCGAACGACGGCGACCTGCGATACAGCGGGTCTAGAGGAGAACGTCAGCGCGGCCGATGACATTTCCAAACAAAATACGCACACGAGTGACTTCAACGTGTTGGCGAACTCGTTGTCAACCTCGTGGGTCAAGGGGTCAAAGGAGTAGCCGAGCCCAGCCTGCAAGGAATGAGATGGTGTTGCTGGGATCACATGTACAGGACTAACCTGGCCGATGAGTTCCAAGGCAGTTCGGGTCATCCAGGTAAGGATATCAATCTCGCGGTCGCCGGTCGCGAGCTCGGATGTCAGCGCGTCGCAGAGCTGAGGATTATCAATGTCACCAATGTATCTGCCGTAGTTCATGCCCGACTTACTTGGTGGGAGACTTGATAGAACTGAGAGACCATGTACTTCATGTGTCCCATCGAAAATACGGGATTCATCATCTTGCGCTGCTTTTTGTGACGATCTCCTGCCGTATGAAGTTTAAATTACGGGAATATCCACTGTAAGATTAATCTACGCCCACGAACCATATGTCGAGAGCAGTCCGCGGCCGAAGACCAGAGCGGTCAACCTAAACGTGAGGGGTGCACGCATATGTATGAGTGAACGGAACCATTCCGAGACACTAAGGCATACTCTAATAACATGGACTTATTAAGACGCACAGATATGCATGGGATACGTCTTACCTGTCCTAGTGTGCGGCTTGATGTACACGTTTTGGTCCTGGTGATGTATGCCATAAGTTGTTCTTGATACTACAGCTCGTCTAAGTGATGGTCACCTTGACAAGGACGTGGTACAGCGCCCTTGGGTCGAACACGTAGAGTCTCCGTTCCTAGAAGAGATATACGGCATGAGCGCGATGGACTGACCCGCGGTCTAACGGAGTGCGTACCCGCAGAAAACCCCAAATCTTTACGACGGATTCATATTGCGTGCTGACATCGTGATGAAAGCGCCAGCCATGTTTAACGTCAGTGAGCTGGTACAAATGACCTGGTGGCACCATCGACATCAGAATCCAGTCGTCATTTCATGCCAACATTACCTGTCAACCACGATACATTGCGCGGTCCGGGTATCTTGTCCAGGGGAGACGAGGCAATGAAGCGACGAAAGAACTTGGATGCTACCCATATACCAAGCGCTGCCAAGACTGCTTGCAGGATGGGTGACATCTCGCGATTCTGATGGCTTTGCGCGATCGGCTTGTTCACAATAAATCATCATCGTCGACACTGCGCACATCGTATTCGCTAAAGCTCCCGATTCCCTGCCTCCCGAGCACTCTGAAGAGTCGATGGTGCGAGCGTCCACAGCGGAAGGGGATACGATAATCGTAAGCCCCCGTGTGAAGGCCTCGGGAGCGTAACTGATCGACTTGGTTCTCTACCAACCCCCGTGTGAGGGCCTCGGGAGCGTAGCCAATCGACTTGGTTCTCTACCAACCAGAGTCAGTGTTGCCGTAGCTTATTGCAGTACTCATCTGATCAACTTTCCTGGAGGTTATATTGGGAATAGCGACCCAAGATGAGATCCGAACTTGAGTGCACGATGCAACTCACGGCTACGTAAATGGCTACCCCTGCAATCCACGGAAGACTAGATTTCCCTCTTCTGAAGAAAACCAATATTCGCGTTGAGAAGCGATCGAGCCTGCGATGTACACGCGGATGTCGAGATTCGCGACATCCAGACAAGTGTGAACTGCGGCTGCCACTCGCATCAATGAAAGGAAACTAGACCATCGACCATCCTCAGACATTGTAGAAAGCAAGTTTTGGTGAACCGAAGGTGCCCAAACACCCCCGCTCGCCGTCAAGGCCGTCCGCGCCGCATGTACGTACAGCCGTTTTCAAAAATCATGAGCGCGGCACCAGAAACGAGACGCGCGTCGTGAACGACCCCAAAGCTGGGTTTGCCGCCAGCACATCGTGTTCGACGACGAACTCTACGATGATGCGCCCCAGGACAGCATTGAAACGATCAAAATACGCGTGAGGAGCTCTAAGGATGATTCTTGAGAGTGGTAAACATGATATTCAAAGGGATTAACGAGCAATTTCCCAGTAGCAGGCCAGGACAGTGTCAGCGATTGTAAACCGTGATTATGGACGCTACGTCCAGCAAACCTGGACACAGTCCAGCCTCTGTATGATCAAATATGTGTCCTAGGAGTCTACCGATGTTTTCGACGACGAGATGTTTGGGAACTCATCGTCGACTCGTCATTGGGAAGCATGGCTCACTGAGGGGCAACCATTGTACAAGTGTACTGCTCCAAATCAAGGTGTAGCCCGTTATCAAGAAGATCCCATAGGCGAGTGGAAGTTGACAGAATGGGTGAAAGACAATCCGCCGGGAGCATCAAGTTGAGGGAACCAGAAACCCCCAGAGACATTGCACATCATATCTCGGGCTCAAGATCGGGCTAACCTTCGGCTCTCCTATGCTCGGGGCACTCCTCAGACAACAACAGCGATACGATCCCGTCGAGATGCTTGAGCTGGCTGTCCTCCTGAGCTCGCCGGCGTCGCTGATCTGGCGGTGACCCCACTTTAGGGTCGTTCACGACGCGCGTCTCGTTTCTGGTGCCGCGCTCATGATTTTTGAAAACGGCTGTAATAACCTTGAGATCGAAGGCACGACCACGTGACATTAATATCCGTCGCGGTCGCGACCCTCTCGAATTCTAACTTGTTTGTCTTCAACCATCACCGCATCCGACACTCCCACACCGTTGTCGAACGATGGCAGATACATCCCAGTGCTTTAACTGCCGAAAGGAATCCATGACGAAGGATCTGAAACGTTGTGCCCGTTGCCGCGGTGCACTTTATTGTGTTGGCGTTTTTTACAACAGTCCATGGCATGTAGTGAACGCAGCATCGGTTCGCTAGAATGCGGATTGTCAGAAGAACGATTGGTCTAACCACAAAGAACTTTGTGGCGAATCGTCGAGCTGGATGGACAAGTATCGTGGATGTCGCGATGGCTCTCTGCATGAAGGTTTGGCCCCATGTCTCTCCGTGATCGATTGATCTTGCTACCATATTTGCCATTGTCCACAGGTAAACTCGAACTGATGACTTGGGAGTACATCGAGCCGACGACCAAAGAGCGCATGGGTTGGGGCAATGTCGTTATCGAGGGGGCAGAGTACATGAAGAAAGTCTTACGGGAGGAGTGCAACGGCAAGCTCTCGCGTCTCTTCAAGAAACGTCCAGAGGCCTTCAGATGGACTTGTTGCGGCACCGACGCGGGCATGAACTTCGGATGCGACCATCACGGCACCGGGAGTAGGCCATGCACGTGTGATTTTTGCAGGTCATTTTGCAACATTGCTCTCCGTGCCCTTGGTTCTGACGACAGATACCAGAATGGGAAAGGCACTCCCTAACAAGATGTCGAAGGTCTAGGTTCGGATCTCCAGATCCAATCGGTGCAAAGCACTGATGATACCCCTCGCATCGCGAAGGCGCCCGGTGCGCCCACATGGACTTTCTTATCATATTCTTGGCCTCCGGCCCGCCGTCGCTCACTTAAGCATCGCGTTCGCAAATCCGTCGCTTCACCTGCTCATTATCCCTACGCAGTGTGAAGTGTACGTTGATTCATTCTCTCGTTATGTTAATTGTTGCTCATTGTACCTCAGTAACTGTACTGCGTACATTCTAGGTACATGAATTGACCTGCTCGTTATCCCTACGCAGTGTGAAGCTAACTGTACTGCGTACATTCTAGCTCTTGCTCCTGCTCTGTCGCTCGCCGCTCCGAAGCCTCGTTGAGACAAGATCTACCACGCACCTGAGGGCGCTCGAATGGGCCTCACACTCCAGCGTGGTCCCGATCACCGGTCAGCATTTACACTTTTTCTTGTGGACATTTCCACTTACCTACTCTGCAGGTCCTACAATCCTGCTTTGGCGGCAATCAACGAATCCGCTCGTGCAATGATGGCTCTCGACGCTTGATGAGTCTCTCTTTGAACCATCCAGTTCGTAAGCATCCGTGAAGCATGAAAAGTGTGAGGTTCGATAAATTCTACTCAGTCGCAAGAACGGCGTACGTTCCGCCTTGTCGTATCTCATATGCAGTCAAAATGGACATCACCTGAATCCGAGCTTCTGAGTAAATGTTCAATGCAATAGCCAGCAGGCACACGGAGGCCATGGACCCCGATATCATGTAACTATGCATCTGAGCAGCGGCGCTCATGCGTTGCAAGCATCTCTATATCTCTAAGCATCAGGAATCATCCAGTCCACGCAAAGTCACTGAGCGTGTGCGGCTGCTCTGTCACTGTCACTGTCAGTGATGTGTTTGTGCGTCACGTGGTGACTCACCGTGTCTCAGCCACGTGCGATCTGACCCGCGCTCTCCCCGGTCTCGTCGTCGAACTGAAGATCAACGCGTTTCCGCGACACTCCACGCCGAGTCAACGCATTGGGGTATCTCCTATAGCTTGGCTTGCACAGCTGCGCGTACTTTGCGGTGCATATAACAGGCTTTGCGTGGAGCTTAAGCTGGGCTCGACCGCCTGAAGCCGCTCATCCCATCGGCCTTCCTCAACCAACCCCGATCTGCATATACCGACCCAAGGTGTCTATGTATCTGCATGCTCGATTATGGATCTTGCGTTGACTCGATGCTCATCAACCCTTCTCTTGTGATTCAAGCTCAATCGCCAAGCACATATTATTGAGTTCCGGACCTCTGGACGGCCATCTCGTAGCCCGGATACAGCACACTAAAGCTTCATAACAAGATCTTGATGGAACCACACCCCCGACCCGCTCTGCCTCTCGAAAGAGCAATGTCGATTCCTCTTCACGACGAGACATATTTTCGTTCACCCCTATCCACGCTTCTCCATTCCCTGGACGGTACATCCTCTCGTATCACCATCATTGACCTCTGTGACGCATATCAGACGCTACTTTCTCGATTTCAACTCCATTCCCGGCTTCTCGATGCTTCGGTTTCTGAGCCAGGCATTCCCTTCGCGTCCCTGGAATGCCTACGGCGCCACACGCCCGCTCTGACACGCTGTCTTTCGAGGGATATTGGTGGGGAGTTCGTGCAATCCGGCGGAGGTTTCAAAACACGAAAACTGGGCCACCTGGCTCTGTGGGTCCTCGCAGCGATCTTCAGGCTTGACGCGTTACACAACCTGTTTTCAGGTGAGTTAATACGTTGCGGGTTGAGGTACTCTGTTTTGACGTATCGTCCAATAGCTCGCGACCTCACGAAGCTGCTGGGAAACTTGCTCGAGCTCCAAAGAGACGGCGCTTGTTCTGTGCAGCACACGAAGACGCACAGCATCCTGATATGGATACTACGCACTCAGGACCTCCCGGCAACGATTTTGTCTCCCCATATCTCGGGTATAATGCGATGTATCAGTGGAACACTTGCTCCACGCGGTGTAACATCGGATGCTCGCATCACTACGGACGGTTTGGGAGCTTTGCGATCCTTACTCTCACGCCACGGCCACCTCTGCCTTCCTCATACCGTCCCCCTTCTGGCAGCAGTGTGCTACCATCTAACAGCACCAGAATCCGACGTTAAAACTGCAGCTGCCGACGCGCTATGTGGCTACGTCATTGCATTGCGCAACCAAGGTCATAACCAGAAGGTGCAAAAGGAGATAAGCGAGATGATCGGGTCGTATGTAGAGACAGAGACATCGCGCCAGTACCGGGACAAACCCAATTCCCTGCCGACAATCCTAAGGACCGCTACTGAGGTCAATACAACGTCAAAACCTGTCGATCCTCCGCCACCTGCGTCATGGGCATTCGTTGTCCTAGCCTGTATCGTCCTCCTCTCGGATTTCGCATTCTTCATGCGACCACGGACGTTGAAGTTGGTTCTGCCCGCCCTTGCACGTGTGCGTAAGCCATGGCCCAAGCTGCACGCGGCCGTATGGAAGTGTCTTGTGGAGGTTCTGGCCAGACTGTATCGCCGTGAGCCGTGTCTGGTTACGCAGAGCGCTGCGAAGGAAGGAGGGCTGAAGGCGATGACGGAGCCGGCCCTCAACGTGGTCAAACAGGAGGTCGCACATGGTATCGGTGCGGCCCTAGTGAGCAAACTCCTGGAGATGCATGACATCCACCATGGCCTGGATTGCGCCCTCTCAGTGACACAGCAGATGGTTGGAAGCGACCGCTGGTCCATACATCAAGATGGTTTCCGAATATACATGCGAATGCTCACACCCGGTACCACTCACTCGACTCCTCCGGGCCCTCTGGTACATGAACAGCCAACTGAAGATCAGAAACTTGTATCCATCATACCGACAATCTTGACAGATGGCACCCTCCTTGAAGCGGTGGATTCGACCTCCTTGGCGGATCTATCAGCCGAACTACCGCCGCAGGACGATGTGCATATACGCACGCTCTCCGACGAGGAGATCGTTCGGCATTGGGACGAACTTGTCGCTATCTTCAAACGCGTTCTACATCGTCACGTTTCAGTACATTCAATCCCTGAGCAGGAGAACATTCGACGGCATCTCATAGCCGCATGGCAAACCCTTCTTCTTGCTCAGACTCAACTGTCCCAGGGACGAGGCCACTTGGCGCCCCCTCCAGACTTCATTGAACGTTCCGCCGCGCTGGTAGCGCGCATATATGAAACCTCAGGCTCTGACACTGAACAAGGTCGATCTCCACTATCGCTGGCGCTAACGACGGTGGCTAGAGACATGTGGTTAGCCATGGGGAACGTCTTTGTAGACGAATGGCGTCTCACCGCAGCAGGATGTCTTCTCAAATCATTGTTGCGTGTGGAGGATTGTAGACCAGGGATTGTCGACGGCGGACGTTCAGCGTTCCACGTTGAAGTGGCGCTATCTGCTGGCTTGAAATGCAGGGAAGCGATCTTCCTGGACGTTCGATGTCCGGAAGAATCCAGGAAGAGGCTTTGGGTAGTTCTCGCTCGCTACTGGACTCTTTCAGATGCAGATGTTTTGTTTTGGCTGGAAGATACCGTGGTGCATCTATTACACCTTATGCAGCGAGTACTTGTGCGCCTAGTAACGTCTACGACTACTAACACCCACGTCCACCAGGCCGTGGACTGTCTCCGATGAAGCTTGGGATGCCTGGGATGGCCTCTGGAACAGGATCATGTCAAGGCCGACATTGGATTCAGCAAGTGTGGCGGAGATTGTAATAGAACGTTCGACCTCACCTCAGTGAGCACTCGCGATATCTCCACAAGAACCTTTGCTGATGCTCAGGTAGTCTGATGTCGCTGTCCACCTTCATCATGCGCGTACTTGGTCATTGGATCGGATTGAATGCTCCCGATTGCGCTGTTCTCCACTGTATTGGTCACCTATTGCGCAAGCTGTACCC
The DNA here is from genome assembly GCF_000264995.1 of Punctularia strigosozonata HHB-11173 SS5. NCBI lineage: Eukaryota > Fungi > Basidiomycota > Agaricomycetes > Corticiales > Punctulariaceae > Punctularia > Punctularia strigosozonata. The sequence continues at coordinate 2,708,817 of NW_006767434.1, forward strand.
CATGGACCGGGCAGCGGTGCCTGCCGCTTTAGAGGGGTGGCAAGTCCTGCGAACGATGTTTCAACGTTGGTCGCCAGAGCAACTAATAGCGACTTTGCGAGCGATGAATGACGGTCTCGGGATGTGGCTCCGCGACGAGAGTTTGGTGTTTACAGACGACGAATACAACGAACATGTGCGCTCCATTCACTCTTCGACGCTCACCTGTCCTCAACCTCAATTTAAGATTATCCCTCTGTACGCAAATACGTTGGATCAACTGCGACGTCTACCAGCACATCAAAATAATTTAGACGCGATTGCACCGTTCCTTGGGAGCGTATTCCATCGCAATCCACTACCTGTTCCGCTTTTCGGACCAGATGCATTCGGTACCTATTGGCAGGAGACCTATGCCGGCATCGTGAACATCCATGTTCCTCCGGAACTGAAAGACTGCGTTCACGCCTACGTCGAGGCATTCGGTGGCGACGTCACTATAAGCGAATCCCAGCTCTCGTCCTCATCTGTAAGTTTGATATGGACACATACGCCGTGAATATGTACTGATGAACTGAAGTGTCAGCCATCGACGGACACAGTGCCTGATTCTCAGGCTACCTCCATCACGCGAGTGCTTCCTTCGCTGGTGGAGCCCCCCAGCTCGCAGATGAACTCGCGCTTGACGGCCGCTCGTCATGATCTTTTCCCACCGCCACCACCTGGCCGTCGTCCTCATCATCCAAGCCCCCTCTCTCGGACGCTCAGGTCCGTCGACCCTGATCAACAATCTGCAGCCATTGCCTCAGTACCCACGCCCTCCGCAACACCTAGGTCGCCGCTGGTGCCCCGCAAACGCTCTTCTCCAGAGAGGAGCCCATGCGAGGATCGTCGCCGAGGTTCTAAGCGAGGCCGCTCCGCTGCTAATGATCTGGGCTCTCCCATCGTGCTCAAGCAAACGGCGAAAGCGCAAGTCCCAGCCACGCCAGCAAGATCACCTCTGGCTTCACGCCCGATGCAGCCTTCCCAGGAGCCAGAGGATTACGGTAGCTGGGAAATTCACATTCCATCACCGGAGGTCCGCCGGATGGCGAGCGATGTCGCCTCAGGCAAGTACATGCCCTTACGATGTCGAAATACGCCCTCAATAACTCGCAGACCGGCCATGGACAACATGACCCATAACAGTTCAGAGTATCGCCAGTTCAACATCCCCGAATAAACGTCCGTTCCGGGCGCAATCCGCTCTCGCACAAGGCTGGGAGCCCCCTGGTCGCGCGAATGTCTCTCCGGGACGTACCACAACCTCGTCAGACGCCCGTGGTCCACCCAATCCCGATACTGCATATCTGCAAATCGCCACTAGCGTCGGGATGAATGCAGGTGGATTATCTTCACGTTTCACGCGGAGCCCTATGTCTGGCGCTTCCAACTTGGTTGACGATTTGCGCCACGCGCACCACAAACTTGTCACCCTCGACGCGTCGGCGATGTCTTTGGATGAGGTCAGGATGGCAAGTCGATTGACGAACCAGATCACCAGCATACTGCAAGATCATATAGATCGACACCTTACAGGAAGCGTCGTTTGATGCTTCTATCCAGCCTATCTTTATTGCCTAACTTACTAGACCGAACTGAGAACATTCCCAAGAACACATCTGTACCAGTTTCGTAGAAACAATTGCTGTTGTTGTATTCACACAGTATACATGGACTCAAGCTTGTCCCGCCGAGCCATCCTTGATACCGCGTGCCTTGAATCACAACACTCAAAGAACTCGACGATTCCTCCTCCAGGATGCTTCTGGCAGTTGTGTTGGATACCCACAGATAACTGTCCACGCCTGCGCATGCGTTGAGACCCTTCATGCAGTTTCGGACCTCTGAAATTACCCGTCAAATAGGAGTATGGGATCGAAGTCATCGTGGATATCCGTTACGAACCATCATCATGTGGTTGAAAGGCCCGTCGAGGCCGCCGAACTCGATAACGCCTGTCCGTGAGCTCAGCTTTTCGACGTTGTAGGCGTCTCAATCAGGCCGCATACCTGCGCCAAAGTTGGGGATGCCCTCCATTATGACGTTCGTCTCTTCGCCTTCGTCGAGCATGAGCCCCTTGAACACGGATGGTGGTATACCGTACGGATGGGTCGCATACCACTGTGGCGAAATTGACCCGGGGTTAGTGCCGCCATAGCGGTCAAGTTTGAAAGGGCGCTCTGACGTTGCGAAGGTCCTCTTCGACCTTTTCCGCCACCTTGATGTCGCCTGTCCTGCGCAGGAACCGCGTCCACTCCGCCCTCGCCCACAAAGCGCTATTTTGACCATATTCCTCTGGGGTCAGCTTGCCTTCTCCTAGAGTGTCTTCAAAGGTCTTTTTTGCTCTCTCGTTTAGGACAGCCCGTTCGTCTTCTCCGAGCATGCCGATCATCACCGGCTCATTCCATGAGCGAAGTTGGTGTGCTTACCGCCGGAGGCTTTCATGGCGGCCCTCGCAAGAGCAACTGCGAGTGTGTACTGCGGTATCATATCTCGCGATCCTCGTTCGCCATGGTCCCGCATGTAATTGACCACGAACTCGCAATTGGTGACGCATTCGCCGATACGCGACGGCTTGGAGTACTTTTTGAATTGCGTGATCTTCCAGTGTACCCTGTAGCACAGACGGGGACATGAGATTCGCCGCCTCGCACAACCGAACGACCTAGGACTCAACGCGTCCAGGTTCTGCAACCTGAGCCTCTCGCGTTCGGCGGCGCTTGGGATGGTTTTCTCGGACAATCCGATGCTGTCAAGCTGCCTCTGATCATTGCTGTCAAGCTTCGTCCTCGCATCCTCGAGAGCGGCTATGGCTTGGGGATAAAGCTCTATGGGCACTGGAACGTACTCCCAGTCAGATGTTATCACGGCGGTCTGACGTGCGGTCAGCCCGCAAGCACGCGCCTGCTTCAAACGGTATTTCGAGGATGTTCGCCATGGTGTCGTTGCAGAGAAGGCTGGTGTTCGATGAGCTGGGTACAAAAACGTGAGCAGTCGACACGGGGATTTATTCGCGAGCTGAAGGGTTAACCGCGTTTCCTCCTCGAAAATCGCGTGGCGTAGAAGTTCACGACATATTCCCATACACGTTTCAACGGCCAGGCGAGATAAGACTTGGGAAGGTAAACGGCAAATGAGCTCGAAATGAACGCCGTGGATCGTGATCAGCGCGCGATGCAAACCGGACGTAACCGCACATCAAACGCCTATCGAGACAATTGAATTGGTGCGCATATTATTCGCGTTGCTAGCTGGTCATGCAGGCTTGAGTTTGGCTTGATATAGTGAGGAGGACAGCAGTGCGCTTGCAAATGCTGGCGAACCTTGGTACACGAAGAACCTATGATGTCATCATCTGCACGCATCCCAGCGGGCTCGGCGCTCTCGGCTTTTGACTAACCTGACATCCGCGCTGGATCTACGAATCAATCACAAGGCGGACCACCGCTTCCGTGATACATTCCTTGCTCTGGATCTCGTTTGATCAGCGACTTTGGCATGCGTAAACGACAGAGGGCAGCAGTCGGCTGGCCTCCGAGAGCGCCCCTCGACGGGACAGACGTCATTGCAAGTTTGCTCAGACAAGGCTTCCGTTACTCCAGGTATGTAACGAGCGTTGGCTTCCATTGCGTTACGATCGCTCATACGTACCAATCTGCTCGCTCGCCACTCGTCTTAAGAACATTGACAGCCCACCAATCGTGTGTCAATGCTCTTTGCTTTTCACCTGACGGGCGTTGGCTGGCAAGTGCCGGAGACGGTGAGCTACCGAGCTCAATCAATGGCTTCGGCTTTGGCTGAATTTCGCGGCAGATAGACGTATTTTGTTATGGGATTTCCACCAAGACGATTTGACCGCACCAACACATGCGCTAGCGGGACCAAAGGCCAACGTCTTTGCACTATCTTTCTCCAGTTCTGGTCGCTATCTCTACTCGTGAGTATTGGGAGAGGCCTTCTATCCCACTCAAACAACTCACAAACGCTTTTCTCAGGGGCGACGTCGCGGCAGATATATACAAGTATGATATGAGTGCTATCACGAATTCTGTCGGATACAATGCTTCGCCTTCGGACACGGTGAAGCAACACGAGGTAAGGCGCATGCAGCCTTGAAACAGTCAGGATTCGAACGTATTCTTAGGATAGCATACGAGACTTATCCAGTCACCCGCTCCAAGAGGATATCCTATTGAGTGCCAGGTGAACTCTTTCATCCATGCCTCGTGAAATGTGACCTCAACTGATTAATGGAAGTGAAGACGGCAGTATAGTTATACGAGACGGGAGAGCTGGGAGCACTCTCACTCGCGCCCAGGGCACACTCCGTAACGATACGGAATTCACATCGGTGCACTGGCACCCCTACATGGAGCACATCTTTGCCACGGGCGAGGACCATGGAAAATGCGTGCTGCGTGACGACCGCATGGCTTTCGGGCCCTCCTCGTCGAGGCGCGCTGGGGGCGTGGTCCATACGGTGAGGTTCGCCAAGTTCGGTATGTTAGATCTGGCTCGAAGGCATAGCAGTATGCAACCGAAATATCCAAGAGAAGCCTACCGTTCTTGATTCGCCCCAGCATCAGCAGCATTGCATTCAATGGCGATGGTAAGCCAGGACTACTATCATTCAACCTTGCGTGTGGCCGAGCTTAGGTCTTTCGGCAGGCACGAAACTTGCCGTGACAGTCCCGGTAAACCATCTCGTCCCTTGCTGCGCATATACGCTTACAGATTCGCGTTGCAGGGGTACTTTCCCATCATATATTCTGTCGGAGGAGACGAAGAGTGGCCGCTGGCGGTGTGCACGGGAAGGCATCTACCTGATGGATCTCCCGCTTCTCCGGGCTTGCGAACGTACCGCAATCAGTCAACGTTCAAGGTCGGCCGATCCTAACTAAGACCGGTCATTTCTGACATCCTCTCAGCATGGATCATTCAGTATGACCAGCGGGGGCGATGAATACTATGCCACAGGTTCTGATGACTTCCGGGCGTATATCTGGCATATACCAAGCAATGCAAAGCTTGCAGAAGAAGGCATACTATTGAACCCGGAGCATTGGGCATCTCAAGAACCGGATGTTGTCGGTTCGTCCATAACAGATGGATTCAATCACAGCCGACGAAACTGTGGTGTATTCAGGGTTCGCAACGTCCTTTCTCCGTGAACGATATATTCCTGTGGAGCTCTCAACGCCCCATACTCGTCTCGCAGGTGAGTGATTGATCAGAAAACATTGGATCACATCTGATGCAAGGGCACGTTGGCAGGGCATAAATCTATCGTCAACAATGCGCTCTTCCATCCACACTTCCCTCTTGTGGTGACATCAGGCGTAGAACGACGTGTGGTGGTCCACAGCGCATCGGAATTCGTACCGTGGGCCTCGCAGCTTGATCGTACGCCGGAGGCTGTTCGCGAAATTGGTGCTACGGCAAGCAACGAGGAGATTGATCTATACAGGAGGGCACTTCGGCAAACCCATGCGACCTTGCGGGACGGGGACTCATCTTCTGACGTCCTAGCGGAGGAAGATGACACCGCGACCATCGCCTTATTTGACCAGTCCGTGAAGTCCTCTTGACACCTGGCTGAGGTTTACGCTCAATATTTGTCGTAGGATCCTTCGACAAGAAGAATATGACATTTTTACCACTCGCCGAACCACAACAGACTCGGATGACGAAGAATACGAGGACATCATCAGTTTGTGAAGTAAAAGCCAATTCTGTACCATTACGTAGGACCTCTATCACGACGCGCATAGCGCTCGGAAGAAACTTGCAGGTTCTCTACCCTGCACCATCTTGACGATGCTGACAGCCACCGAACCACTGCCCTGATTCTCCCTCCTCTGATGTAAATATCTCTGGGCATATTCTAATACCAGTCGACGCTCATTCAGTGTCGAACCTGACCCTATCCACACGTATAGCCCGGGATTGGCGGGATCAGCAGAGTTATCGAGAAGGAACACGTCCACCGACGAGAGCGACGAACGCGAAACGGGCTCGACATCCTCGAAGGTCGCCTGGCCCGAGGCATCTGAGATCCGAAAGAGTCGCGGGCTCGCATCGCTGACCCCCTCGTTCGGCTTCTTGTGAAGCCGGCCCTCGATTCCGAACTCGGCGAAGAAGATGCCAGCACCGTGCCCACCCTCTTCTGCGTGACAGTGGTTTGAACAGATCGGATGTAGTCAAGTCTGATTTGTATCAACGCACCATATACTGTCACGTCGCATGCGTCCTTCCTCGCGTCGGCAAGGCTGCGTACAAACTCGGCAGCCTTAAACTTCTCCTTCCCCAAGCTATTCTGCGTGTTCAGCTGCCAGATCTTGTCGCCCTTGTCGAGTACGTAAACGTCGCCCTGGTGCAAACTAGAGGCCTCCGCGGCAACCTCGCGCACAACTAGATGAGATCCAGAGAGATGGATTTCGTATAGTCTGTGGGACTCCTCCGGGGGCGCTTCGGTGACGTGGTGGAAGCCCGTCGCTACACCGCCATGCAGGCAGATGAACCGAGGGAAGTGCGCCAAAAAATGTGCTGACTCGTGGCCTTGTACCTCGCGGTACTGTACCGGAACGCCGTGCAGATCTGCGCATAATTACGACAATCGAGAGGCGGACCATGTTTTGAACGACTCACGATCGTCGAGCTCTGTTCGCAATCGTGGTCAATATCAACTGATCTGAGACAGTGGTGCCTCGAATAACCCACCGACAGTCTTATACGCAGCGGTACCGGCCTCGTCCTGAGAAGTTTCCCGACCCAGCCAAAAATGTAGATCGTAGGAAAGCTCTTCACTGTCCGGTTGTTTTTTGTACGTCTTCGTCATAAAGCAAGTTAGGACATTGGTCGATCACATTTAACAGGATCAACGTGTCACCGACATTCAGTATGATATAAGAGTCCCCTGAGAGCCGGTTCTATCATAACACAGTACAGACGTGCGGGTGATGTGTTACTGACCGTCATAGAAGACCCCGTAGCGGTCTTTGGGCCATGTAGCCACGGAGAAGTTCTCAATTCTAGAAACGTCAGTGAACGGAATTATTGGCGGTCCAGAGATTACCTCCAGATCTGCAAACCAGGCGCAAGCCCGGCACTTTGCCAAGCAGGCTCTGCATCACCGCTATGCTCCCTGACGCGTTTCTCTAACTGCGTGCGTTGGGGCTCTACCCGTCATGGTTAAGACAGCATAAGACAAAGCGACTCACATCGGACCCCAGAAGCGCGATGTTGGAGTCCTCGATGTTGTACTGCGTTGGTTTGGTGAGATGCGCCATGATGTTGTTGGTCAACGCCCTTCAATGGAGTTACTGCTAGCAATGCATCCTGCATAGCGCATAGCAGCATACTAAGGATCAGGTGATGATGGTAACAAGTCCGCCGGCATTTGCCGGAACGAAGCTTGTAGTCTCCCAATGCGTTACATACCGGGCATCTGACATGGTAAGCTTGAGTACATGCAAAAGGATACAATCAAGCCTGATTCCCTAGCCTCATCGCCGCCGCCGCCGCCGCCGCCGCCGCCCTGCTTCTCTTCTTCATTGCACAGCATGTGCGGAATATCGTGCTTGTCGACGAGCGTGATCGCGCACTGAACGTACCCGAAGACGACAAAGATGCTTCACTTGGAGTGCTGAAGTATGGGGAGGGTAATAGGTGGAGAGATAGAGTCATTCGATTGGCGGTAATGGCCATTCTACTATCGGATAAGCCTCCGATTGCGTTCTTGTCGATGATATCGCAAGAGATGTTGCTTTGGCTTAATTGCTGGAAGGTCGTCTGTATCCTCTACAAGCTTAGCCTCACGCAACTTGGTAACGACGTCGACCCCCCGAATACGACGCCGTGTCGAGTGACGATGAGGTTGACCCCATTGCCAAAGCGGAGGAATAACTATTATACTTTGCTACATTTTTCTTTTCACTCTGCTTCGGCGGACTCGCTGTGTTCACTACCGTATATGGCCACTACGGACGATTTCATGATTCGCCCGTCGCCTCGTTCGTCGCCGGTGTACAACTCTTGCTACACCGACTATCGTGAAAACACTCAGAGTGGGACAACTACGCGGTACTTCCGGCCTATACACATATTTAGACAGTGCATTAGAAACGCCTTACCCTGCCCATTGCGCTTGACTGCCGTGGTAGGTCCGTGTTTCCTTCGACGATGCTTTTCCCCCACCCCGCTTTTTTCCCAAGCGGTTTTGCGGGGTGGTCGGGGTTTTTAACGCACTGACGAGGAGCCGGACTTCCACCAGTAAGCTGAAGACGGCTTGCCTAGCATACATTACATAGCACTGTATGTACACAGGTACCTAGGATTTTTTGGTGCCGGTGGTGAGACGGTGCGGTCGGCCTCATCAGCTCACGAAAACCGTCGAGCTGCTTGGCACGCTGTCGACTGCACGAGTGGCGTACGTGCAGCGCAGCAACCGACTGTTCCGCTACCGGGACCTCGTCGGCAATCTACCTACCTACCTACCTACCCCGATCGGCCTCGGCACAGTTGACCCGCAGTTCCCGAAGACGGGGCAAGGAGAGGATGGGAAGGTCTTCGATTCCATAGCCAGGGCGGGAGGCGAAATGAGAATGCCCTAGATGCTGGGGTTTCGCCCAAACGCATAAACAAACCAGGTTGACGAAGGAGTTGAGTTGCCGGACGGTGTCTTTGAATAATGCACTCGGATCAAGTGCGATACTCAGATGAGTCAAGCTTGTGGCGCTCGTTGAGAGAACGACCGGCAGCCATGGTGTAGTGTTTGAATCAATGTCGGTATAGAACCTAGACAAGCGGAGTTTCGACAAGATAAAAGCTAGGAGAACCCGAGCCTCCTCCGTATCGTCTTCTGGAACGTCTTCATGACGCCAATGAATAATCTGCACGACTTCCGTGCGGAAAGCTTTCCAATAGGGAAGATTGGTATGATGGCGAAGCCGAGTCGCCCAGCCCCGTAGATGCTCCAGGAGCGTCAGGCGCACCTCGTTCTCGTCCCAGAAGATCATCGACCGATATAAATGCGGCAGTCCAATCGTCTGATCATAGGTGAACAGAGGGGAACAAGAAAGATCAGGGGAGCTTGGATAAACAAGAGTGATGTTGACGTACTGTCCAAACGACGGTTCACTGCGACGACAGAAACGATGCATGTTTCGTACCAGTTCCAGTGCGTGACATGGAAAGGATCGGATTCGTCACCAAGATGCAAGCTGACCACCAATTCGAAGATGTAGTCAAGAACTTCATCGGGGAGTCGGCATGTGGGGTCCTGCGTACGAACGCCTTGCTGGCAAGCGAGGCATGTGCCATGATGATTCGCGAGAGTGCAAAGTCGCATGCCACGGCGAGACATGCCTGGTTTTACCAAGTCGTATCCAAGTGGTAGATAAATCACTGGCACAGAAGCGCTTCAATACGCGGCGCTGTGTTGCTCTGTGATCACACCGGAAAAGTAGTAACGGAGCTTGGGAATGTGAAAGTCGCTGCGACAACACGACTCACGCGCACGCGTCGTGACGGTACGTGTTCGTCACGCTCATTAATCAGGTTAGACCTCGGCGACTGGTCAATCGATCTCCTCCAGACGCGCATTCCCGTCCGATGACCTCCGAGCCAGTACATGGGTGCCTCGCGCTCACTTCCGAGAAATCATGTGTCAGACAACTACGCAAGTTCCGCAACCGTATATGTCAGGCAAGTCGGGGTGTCGCAATCATACGGATCCTTGAAACATTCCAGCAAAATCTGTACGCCCGGCTAAATCGATAACTGTTCATAGTACTGGGTGCTTATCATGCCTTGCGGCGCAACACTTCCTTTTTTGTATGAGCTGTCGCAGACGCCGAGCGACGCAGCGCTTCCCCTTCAGCCTGGACCTCCGGTCGGAAAGATATCAGTTGATCGTGCAGGCGATGACGCAGTCCGACACATCATTATTCTTTGCACTTCGACGACATTCCACTGGAAAATAGGACCTGACAACAGCGATCCGAGCTGAAAAGCGGGACCATAGAGGAAGGTTGGGTGGCGCGTGTTTTCCTATATGAGTGCGTAGGACTGACTGATGGGATGGAAGGTGCAAGTGGAAGCTGTGGTGGTCAAGTGCGTCGGCGCAGAAGCGTTATCGTCCATCGGTCCGATCAAGCGGACGAGTGGGATCACGTGGGAAGCGCGCCCGAAAAGTTTGTGGGTCACCGGACCTTGCCAGTCTCTCTTGCTCCGACGGACCCGTTCGAGCAGCGACACAGCGCAGAGTATAAACATCCCGTCCTGACCGGCGCTCTAACCCCGTGTCGAGCCCCGCTATCGCTCGACCCTTGGATGTACTCGAACCAGCTCTGCTCCTCCCACAACTCCCACCGCGGCAACTCCCACTCCGCCGCGTCCCTCCTCAAATATTAATCGCGCACGCACACCGACATGATCCCTGTATCTAAAATCACCTCCGATCATGACGACGCCACCCTCGTCGACGATGCCCGCGCCGCGACCGAGGGCGAGAAGAACATGACCCTCGCTCAAGGCATCCGCATCTACCCGAAGGCCATCCTCTGGAGCATCCTCATCTCGACATGCATCGCGATGGAGGGCTACGACCTCTGTCTTCTCGGCAACTTCTGTGAGTTGATCTTATCGGACTTGCATGCTACGATGAGTTGCTGAAACAGATGTGCGCAAGATGCCTTCCCGCAGTTCAACCGCAAGTTCGGTCACAAACTTGCCGACGGGAGCTATCAAGTGTCGGCCGCCTGGCAAGCCGGACTCAGCAATGTTAGTCGTTCGCCTACACCTCCGCACGAACACGAACTAACGCGACGTCCAGGGCGCCAACTGCGGCGAGATCATCGGTCTCTTCATCAACGGCATTGTTTCCGAACGCTTCGGATACAAGCGCACAGTACTGTGTTGTCTGGTACTCATGGCCGCTCTGATTGCGATCCCCGTCACTGCAGAATCACCCAACGCGCTCCTCGCGTACTACCTCCTCGCCGGCATCCCTTGGGGGATCTGGCAGACCCTCACCATTTCCTACGCATCGGAAGTGTGCCCTCTAGCGCTCCGGGGCTACCTCACTACCTACGTCAATTTCTGCTGGGGACTCGGCCAGGTCATCGGTGTAGGTGTCGTCAAGTCTCAGCTCGGACGTGACTCCGATTGGGCATTCAGGTTGCCGTGGGCGCTCCAGTGGATGTGGATCGCCCCGCTCTTCATCGGCGTTGCGTTCGCGCCCGAGTCCCCGTGGTTGCTCGTCCGTAAAGGCAAGATGGAGGAAGCGAAGCGCAACCTGCTCCGCTTGACCTCACCCGACCGCGTGGCGGACTTTGACGCGGACAAGACGCTCGCCATGATGCAGCACACCACCGCCATCGAGCGGGAAATTACCAAGGGAGCGAGCTACTGGGACTGCTTCACTGGCATTAACCTGCGCCGGACAGAGATCGTCTGCATGGTCTGGGCGATCCAGAACCTGTCAGGCAACTCGTTCACCGGATACTCGACGTAAGCATCTGCTGCAGTCATGAGTTCCGTCATCGCAGCTGAACCGTATCTTTAGCTACTTCTTCCAGCAAGCTGGCCTGCCAACCTCGTCCGCATACGACTTTGCGATGGGCCAGTACGGTATCAACATGATCGGCGTCTTCGGGGCTTGGTTCCTGATGTCGAGGGGCATCGGCCGTCGCACTCTGTACCTGTATGGTCTTTGCGGCCTGTTTGTTATGCTCATCACCATTGGATGCCTCGCCTTCGTGCCGGACAAGCATGCCACCGCTGCCGCTTTCGCGACGGGCGGGCTTATGCTCGGTTGGGCTACGTTCTACCAGTTGACCGTTGGGACTGTGTGCTACTCCCTCGTCGGAGAGATACCCAGCCGAAGGCTGCTAATCAAGACCGTGGCGCTGGGCCGAAACGCATAGTGAGCATTCCGACTTCTCAGCTGCCAGTCCGACGGAGCTGACGAAATCATCTCTAGCAATGTTGTCGGCATCGTCTGCTCTGTCCTCACGCCTTATATGGTCAACCCGTCTGCATGGGACTGGAAGAAGCTCACCGCCTTCTTCTGGGTACGTCTCTGCCACGTCGAAAGGCATTTCGAACACGGTTGTACTAATCGGCGTACGAAGGGTGGAATCTGCTTCCTCTGCATCATCTATACCTACTTCCGCGTGCCCGAACCCGCCGGCCGCTCGTTCGCAGAGCTCGATCTTCTCTTCGAGAAGGGCGTTAGCGCCCGCGAGTTTGCGAAAGCCAACATCGACGTCTTCCGGAGCGAAGAGAGCAAGAACGCCGCGGCAGCGGTGGAGAAGGACATGCGGGTGGACGACGGCGAGGTCAAGGTATAGCCGCGCTTCGAAATGATTTCAGCATCACAAACTCTGCACGACCTAATTATGCGATGACGAACATGGATATTTATTGACGCACGTTGTAACTTTTTTGTTATTGCATGTATCCGTACATAATTCACAGGCTACGTAACACGAATGCTGATCAACAGCCATGTTTTTGACGTTCCATCGTTGTCTGCATCAGATATTGTATGCGACGCGTGCTCCGCACCACGCATAGGGATAGTTCCGTTGGTAGAAGTTCCTGACCGTCCTGCGATCGGCGATGCGAGGAATCGTCGCATACGATCCACCAATCTGAGAATTCAATCAGCGTGTGCGGAAGGGTGTACTCAGTCAGATGTATACTAACCACGACCTGGTGACGGCCATCGAAGAAGTCCAGAGAGTAACCGGGGTAGAGGACAGAAGGGACGAAGCCGGGATACTCGTCGAATACCGTCGACGTCCACTCCCAAACGCCCCCATTGTGGCCCTTCTGGCCCTTCCCATCCCCGCCGGCGGTGGCTCTGTACGTACATGTATGAGTGCTCAGAGGAACAGGAATCTTGTACGGGATGTACGCACGGGACGGGGTGCCAGTTTCGGAAGCCGACGTTCGCGCCTCCCTCGTAGCCGCAGACGAACTTGTCGTAGAAAAGCCGCAGTTCGGCCTCGGTCGGGATGCGTCCGCCCTTGACGATCGCGTACGTGGATAGGTCGTCGTACGAGGTGACGACAGGCCAGTTCCAACCGACTTTAATGGGTACCGGGCCGTAAAGTGTGCGTACCTATTAGAGGTGGATCAATGTCTTCGATCGCGCGCGGATCCCAAGGGTGATCACCTGTGTTTCGTTGCCAACTTTCACCCAGCTAGCTGGGTACTTGACCTTCCCCTTACCGGGCCCGTTATAAAACTCATAGAACTCCTCGTTCGTGATTGGCCGCCATTCGATCCGGAACTCGTTCACGTGGACAGTGCGCCGCGGGCTCTCGTTGTCCCAACCAAAGGAATGTCCTTTGAGGTCAGTCGCTAGCTTGGGGTCGTTGTCCTCGGCTTCGATATCGTCGTGGCCGAGGACGACATCGGCGGGTCCGAGCGTTACTGTGCGTTCCGCTGGCTGCGGCATTTTCCCCCAGGTTTTCTGCAACGACGACCACTCGGGCTTGGTGAACCCGATAGGCGGCAGAGTGCCGGTTCCAGCCCTCTGGATTAGCATGTAGAGTAGGGTCTGAAAGATGGTAATCGATGGAGGTTCTCGGAATATGCACCACGCAACGCACCTCGGCGTGGAATCCTTCATGCTCGAAGGTCATGAATAGCACTCTGGCCATCTTCCTTGTGAGAGTTTTCTTGCCGGACTCGAAGTCGGCGTACAAGCGCAAGAGACGATCCCGCACTCGGTCCTGGAAGTCGAGAATAGCGCTGAGCGATGGCCAGTCGTCGTCCGCCGTGGGGACTTCGCTATGGGACTGATAAAACACAGGTCAGAATATGTTGCATAACTTCAGCAAGGACGCGTACATGACACTGCGTTGGGTCATCGACATTAGGATCAATACCGCGCTACGGTATCATTTAGATCTCTTTGCCTCTTTCTCGTCGCATATCGGATAGCTACCTCAAAGATGTACTAGTGCGAGTTTGGTCAATGAAATCACACTGACGTCTTCTTAAGGCTTACCTTGTACTCCTCCGGTTCCGTGTGAGCCTCTCCCAAGAGCCGCGACAGATGGATATCCAACTGCAAGGCCATGAGTGTAGGATCAGAGTTTTTTTGGATACAAACGGAGCTTACGAAAGTTGGTATATGTCCACAGTAGAAGAGGCATATATGCCTGAGGTCGATCGGCTTCTGGTACAGCATCGACGGTGGTATCATCTCGCGCGTGACGAAATCCCAAGCCGCCCACATGCAGCGCCAGTCGTGCACACTCGGCAGGTTGAAGGGCGACACCAAGTCGACCTCATTCACGGTCGGTGATTTGAGCAGCGGAAACAGGAACGGAGGCCTCTCGAGTAGCCAGAGGGAGTATTGGCGCGAGTCGTCCGTCCAGCGCTGTATGGGACGGAGGTCCGCTTCGGCAAATAGGGTATACGCATCCTTGTCCGAGAACTGATTGGACGCCAAAATCAGAGGCCGAAGGCAAAGAGGTTGTGAGCTCTGACCTTTGTCGAGACTTCGATCTTCAAGAGCTCACCGGCCTCGAAGTGGAAGCTTTGGCGGGTTTTCGGATCCATCACGGTCTGGGATTGCTTTGAGCGGAAGTAAGCTTCATGTTGGCCTGCGCGATGCCCGATTTAGTTCGACGCCCTGAATAGTGCCGTAGGGTGCTCACGCTCGTCAATGTCGTACCGGTTTACATACTCCCAGTGGGCTTCATCGAAGAGTTTATCGTCGCCCAGGGCTTCTCCCGCGGTTCGAAGTCCATTCATGATGAACTTCTCAGTGAACCTCTTGGGATCGTTGTAGGCCAATTCGATCTTTCGCGCGTCGTTGTCGTGATCAAGGCCAAGCAAGAGCGTATCGCCAGATCCCGCGCGCAGCGGGAGAGATCGCAGGAAGGCCGCGTCTTCTCCTCTGAGAAAGTTTCCCAGGGACGATCCCAGGAAGAGGATGTGCAGCGGTCCGTGATTCTGATCAGGAGTGGACGGTGCCGTATGACTGGTGGCTTTGCTGCTTCCCTCGGACGGGTCCGAGGCAGATGATGAAGGAGAGGGGTTGCGGCCCAGTCGGCCCAGCGCGTATGGTTGGGTCATGCGCGGGACGCTGTCTCTTCCTCGCAGACCGCCCTGCTCTACGAACTTGATCCCGTCCTGATACTCGCCCAGCATGCCAGCCAGGGCGACCTTGTCCGCGAGGCGAGGGCCGATCTCTGATTCTGACAGCCCTTGGAGAGTCCGCTTAAGCTCGCGTTCCTCGAGGTCGAGGGCGTAGTATGAGATTGGGTTCGCCGATTCCCCCTCGGCGACTGCACGCGCGAGAGCATCGAGGACCAAGGACGTCTTGCGGAGGGCACTGGCGTCGACCGATGGTCGAGATCATTATACAATTCGGGTGACAGCGACGGGGGTCACAACGTACCCTGCGCCCAATTCAAGCACCACTTGGCCTCCCGCGTCCGCATGTCCGGATTCCATGGCGCGTACCACATCGTCTGCATGCTCTTTGAGGATCTGCTCCTCCGCTCCGAAGAGATAGTACTCTGGGGCGCCTGTGGTGATGTCGTCGTACAAGCGCAAGCCCCTCTCGTTATACAAGAGCAGGGTAGGAAGCGTGCGGTGGTGAGGCGGCCGCGCAAGGCCGTCCAGGATGTCCTGGCGAAGACTTGAGACGCGCGTGGCGTCCTTGACGCGAACGTCGACGATTGGCGTATGCTCGGGCATTTCTATCAAGTATCGGAGCTGTACGCACTGGGCACCGAGATGTAAATGGCATTGACTCGCTCGGGCTGGAGAATATATACACCGCGGCTAGGATCCGTTGCATTCCAGCTCGATCAGTGCCCTCCAGTCAGTGACCTCATGATTATTCTTCCTTTCAGGCTCCGCCTCGTGAAGGTGGAGGGAGCTTAATCCCCATCCGTCGGGCACGCGCCGGCACGCAAGGGGAAGTGCTGCGACTCCGAACGCCGTATCCTTCTTTCTAATGTCGGACGTTATGTTGCTGACTCGGGTCGCCTTCTTGAGACACGAGTTCCGGACGTTCGTGCTGTCGCATGTTCCAAACGTCAACGGCGCTCGCTACCCAACCCCGGCAGGCCTTCAGCCCTCTCAGGCCTCAGAGCCATCCTTGCTGACAACGGGGTTTTTTTTTGTGGCGTGTTCAGGACTGCTCTCGGATCTCACACCCGTTGCCTCGGTACTGGCCTAGTGTTTGACCAAACACCTGTCACTTGAACCACGCTCGCATGCCATACCTTCGACCCAGTCCTGCTTGGCCGAGTTCTCAGCCGAAAAGACGTACCATGGTAACAAGGAACCGCTCACCACGTTCAGCATCGGTCAGACTCGACAGAAGTTCTGTACACATGGGCGATAACGGAGAAACTGACAGACTCGCCACGACTATACCCATTCTTGGTGAAAGCATCCAGCCGGGGTATCTGGTTGTGCTGCCCCACTGGAAATCCTCTTACCAATACGATCTTCTGGAGGCTCACGCACAGTCAGGCAAGAACACTCGGGAAACTTCGATGGCCGGGACGCCCGTGAAACCATCGCTTCGAGCGGGATCCAGATTACTGCTACGATTCAGGCTCGCAAGGCCGCTTGATCATGCTGACCGTTGATGGAACTGAGTCATCCTGGGCTAAAATAGATAACGACAAGATGATAGGTGTGCCGCTGAGGGCATCCCTATCAGATGTACACATTACTATCGTTCATTTTATCCAGATCTTTTGATGTTCATGCTCGTACCCGCTGTTCTGGAGTCTGGTACGAGGTACGTGCCAGGGATGGCTTCGAAGTTTTCCCAAGTAAAGAGATCAGTACTTAGTAAGGCACCAGATTCGTTCCATCTCGACTGCGCAGCACGCATGCTGGATGCGCCGATTGGCTGCCCGAACCTGATAGTATTCTGCCCCTTGGAGTAGGCTCCGTCAAGCTCGTGCGTCGCCCGGTACGCAAGGCCGACGAGAGCAATCACGCATTCACTGCATTGCGTTCTGCCGCGTGTGCTGTGATTATACTCACCCATCACTGACATGAATATGGAAGTACAATCGCGTTCGTTAACGTAGCGTGGACTGCAATTACGAGGCCTTCCTATCACTGCCAGTCAAATGGTCGGCAAGCGACTGGAAGAACCTCGTCGAGAAAGATGGGCCTGTCCGCTTGTCCTGTATGATGTACGCGGGCACTGGGTCCTCCTCCAGCTTCCTGATCCTGTGCTGGCAGTTAGCCAACCTTCGGTGAAGCACCTTGTGGTTCTTCTCGTAGATGTCGATAAAGTCGTCGTACTCCTTCAGCTTGTCCATCGCTTCTTTCAAATTCTTCTGCGCCTTGAGTGCGCGGGGAACGGTGACGTCCATGTCGCTCATGAATGCATTGAACTTAGATGCGGGAATATGGATCCAAGAGAACGGTTCCAGCTCGTGGAGCCTGGCGTGAGCTTGCGCTAGTTCATGCTGCATGTCGAGGATATCGGTGGGTGTAGGAGCCGGGCCGAAAGGGGGCGAGGGATTTTGCGACGATTCTGCTGATGACATGGGTTCATCGCGGGAATCTGCTAGTTCACATTCAGTTAGTTGCAATGGCAGGAATGCGATGTGGAGATGACTCACGAAAGGAACTTCGACTTTCGGTATGAGGGCAATTCGGGCGGGAGTTCGCATCGGCGTCCACATATAGATCCAAAATCGAGCTGGTGTCGTCGTCGGGTTCCATGCCAGGCTCCCGCTGATCCAGATCCAGCTCCGTTTTTGACCACTGGCGACCAAATTCCGCACTAACCTGGTCATGGCCATACTCGACGTCGACTGGTCGGTCGCAATCGTCCGAGAACCAGTGAACGCGAGGCGGAGAAGCTGAGTTTTTGGTTTTCCCATTGTCCCCCTGCGTGACCTTGAGAGACGACCTCCTCGGCCTATGCATCGGTCTGGTGAGACGATCGCTCGGGGAGGAAGAGGGTGCGCCATACACAGGCGCGCGCTTGGGTCCATTCCCATGTCGAAGTTCCATCTTACAATCCATGGCGAGCTTCTCCATTTCGGCTTCCAATGAATCGCCGGCATGCCTGGGGCGCCTCGATGGCCCGGAGGAAACGCGCCTTGGAGTCATGTTTGGCCGGTGCGACCGGGCGGTAACATGACTGGCAGCATGTTGAGCCGGATGAGCTTCGTTCTTAGAACGATGGCGCAGGGGCTTGATTTCGGAAAGGCTGCTTTGAGGGTACGCGGAGGGCATGACTAGTTCACCGCGTCAGCTGTTAGGTTGAGATGACCAGACCAAAGGGCCTCACCGAGAGAAGGCGATAATTTGTTTTGGAATCGTTATGTAACGTTCCGATTTGAGAGCCAGGCGTTGTACGAAGCATGGAACATCACTGGCCATTTATATCGCATAGCGGGTCGTCGGGTGAGGAGAAAAGGGCAGTTCCGCGCGGAGTTTCGGGATGTCGCAAGCAGCGGGGGCGGAAGGGCGGAGTCCCAAATCAGGTCACCCCGTTCGACGCGCTGCGGTCGGGTCGTCTCCCACATCGTACTTTGTGAACCACAGGGTGTGAATATCGATACATACATGACAGAAGCATAACTGTCCGTCTCATATGGGACCTGATAGGTAAAGACACGACTACGATGAATATACGATATCCTCAGTCCCGTAAAAATCACCAATGTCAAAACGATGGTATGTGTGAGCCACTTTCATAGATCCTTTGTTTCCATGACGAGGTCCGTAGCAAGATTGGCGAGCATATCCTCAGCGCGGGGATTCCGAGGGTACGTCCGACCATCCCCCTTACTGCAAACCAAACCGAATGATCATCGCTCGAGAGGGGTCAGGTGTTCGGATCGGAATCACTCACCTGGAACCCCCGCACAGTAATCGATACAGGATCACTTTCCATCGCGCCGCCTTCCCAAGTCCATCGATTCCGAATACCTGGGCCCAATTCTGTCTCCAGCCAATATCATAGAGGCGAATGCGCCCGTGAGCACGTCGAACGAGCCGCCGCTGGTAGTACGTTAGTTCATCCTCTTGAGGTGGATTTGAGAGTTGTTGCCCGCTGGGCGATGGTGGTAATGCGGGTAAATACCGCAGAAGAAGGTAGGGCGATATGTGCTCAAGTGTCGTCTGGTTCGTTCTTGAACAGTGATGGATTCAGCGGAATCTACTATGACCAATAAGTAAACTGCGTACGTGACAAGATATAGATGATATGCCACAAAGGAGCCAACGACCATGGCAAATATGAGTCCTTCGGCGGCAAGAAAGAGTTCGTGCAGAGGAGTGGTTTCATCCTGTGATGGAGTGCAGACGTGTTTAGTTTGAATTATTTGAAGCATATGAGCTCACCCACAATGGATTCATAGTGAGTGAAGGCAAATATGAGACTTTTGATCGCAAGGCTAGCAATGTACGTGGCCAGGAGAGTGACCGAGATTAAGAAGTGAACGAAAGACGGGTAAGTTCTGTGTCCCTACAGCGAACGTCGCATTCTTTATACGTCGTCGAGCGTTAAGAAAGGCTGAAGCGCTCACAAGGCACTTGGTCAACCACATACAGTGGTGATCTAGCTTCAGGACACAACGGCCGCACGTGGAGCAATGGTG
This sequence comes from Punctularia strigosozonata HHB-11173 SS5, assembly GCF_000264995.1. Lineage (NCBI taxonomy): Eukaryota > Fungi > Basidiomycota > Agaricomycetes > Corticiales > Punctulariaceae > Punctularia > Punctularia strigosozonata. The sequence goes on from NW_006767434.1 coordinate 2,728,457, forward strand.
ACTGCAGATGGCGCGTCAGTTGACAGCTGCGCAGAACGGGCAGACGCCGAAATAGACGAACGTTCGCTCCGGTTTAGGTGCCCAGCATTTGTTGCACCACTTTCCAGGTTCCGAATAGTCGTCAGTAGGCCCAGGGCCCATTAGAGCTTCTGTCAAGCTCATTGCGTTCTCATCCCCAAGACTAGAGTCTTCTTCGCCCGGTTTATAATCTACGGGTCCTGGGTCGCGGACAACGCATACGAGCAGGGAGACCAGCGCCAAGAATGTCAGGGTATACGTGATGATGAGATTGAGTCCAAAGTAGAGAGGCGACTCCAGGATTTGAAGGTGGTATCGTACGAGGACAATGAGGATGGATGGATGCGGGGAAAGGATCAGGCCGACCGTAACTGCTGACATTCAGAACCAACGTCTCATACAGTGCGAGTATCCGAACTTACAGAGCAAGGGTAAGTAGTGATACCAAGGACGATTTGTAACTGTTTCGTGAGGTGGAATAGGGCTTGTCGGGGAATGCGAGCCCGCGGGTTCCTGCAGCTCGAAGGATAGGTATGGCCGAGCCCTAGACATCTCGACGCGAGCACAAGAAATGACGAAGAAGTGGTAAATAGAGAATAGTCGAGCCGTCGTTCAGTCTACAGAGAACTGTCCACAGAGAGACTGGTTGTTCGCCGGGCTGGGCGTTGAGCTCGCTCACTGGCAGCAAGGTATGTAATGTCCAGAAACTCGCAGTGCTTGTGGCTGTACCCTGGCGACAGCATGCGGGACGAAATGCTTTAGGCCCTAGGGGGCAGATTTAGGACGTCTGCGTAGCAGTATTATCATTATTGTCCATACTCAACCGATGTACAATGCAATGATAATGCCAGTATATCCTTTGACCGCCTTTCGTAAGCGTATATCGATGCAAATGCGTATGCACACGTCTCCTCCATGCGGGCGCGTCATGGCAATGGCATTAACCGCAGGCAAGTTCGGTGGGATGAGGCAGCGAGCAAACGACTCGGTCGAACGTCCCATGCTTGCGCACGCGCAAGAGCCTTTGTCACTACACCTGCAACAATGGGCATTAGTGATCCGTCATCGTGTTCCATCCGCGGCATGGCTGAGGATAATCGCATCCATCATAGACTAAATTATAATTTAGCCGTTCAGTCGAGAGCGTGTTCCGGGCGTTAACGAAGGTTCCCCTCAGCCCTAGGAAGCCGATGGCATGCATCGGAACATAGTTATGAATCCTGAATGCGTGAACCGAGAGACAAAATCTGACAGACGCGTCGAGGACAATATTCAGATCAATACGTTGATCGCTATAGGACATACATGTTCGTGTAAAGGGAATTCGTGTCCAGTGCAATGGGGCGATATGCGCGAAATCGGCTATCGGTACGGTCAATCCGCACTACTCTTGATCGCCGAATCGTCAAAAGGATCGCCAACCGCTACGCAGATTTTATGAGCAGCCATTGGACTACGGGTCAACCCCCAAGGAAAATTCTGACCTTTCTTTAGCAGCTCAGATAAAGCGACATCTGCCAATTCCTCTTTGGGTCCCCGTTCTTTCTCCTGCGAAGTCCATGCCCCGCCACTGGATGCACCGCGCTCGTTCGTCGTACCAGCATTTCTCCTCGTTCCTCCCTCTTCCCGTTCACGCCTGCGCGTTTTCGGATCGCGCGAGCTTTGTGACGCGCCGTAGGATGAGCCACCAGGCAACCGCCGTTTGGATGGAGACCCGGCTGCACCTGCGTCACGTAGGTGGCCTAGGATACCGCTGGATTGACTGAGAGGCTTCTCCTCCTGTATTTCCTCAGGCGGAGGAGAGCCGGAGGATTCGCTAGAGGGCGAGGGTGATGGCGAGTTCATAGTCGTGGCCGCCGGCAGGTCAGTACGAGACGCGACTGACGATCGCGAGAAGCGTGTACAGACCTGTACAGACTTGCGACCGTCCACGTTGTCCTTTGGCTCATATTGACTCATATACCGTATATATACCTGGCCTCTCTTCTAATAAGTTCCGTGAGCCCCTGCTGAACCTCAAGCAGACTTTGGAATGTCCCTGCCTATCAAAGTGACACGGAATCTTCGTATAATTGCCCTACCATTGACGAGGGCCACACGGACCCATGGCGCCTTGACATACTATCAATTCGTGACGCCAGTACCAGCTGGGGAGGCGAACAAAAGTCCCGGACTCATCAAATGGGCGTCCAATAAAGCCGTGGGTGTCTGGGCAGGATTTGGGAAGGCTCCTGAGGGCAACTGGAAGGTTCGTTGCTTTATGCTACGCAGGAACCGAGTAACCCATCAGACATGCTGCCTGTAGCTCAAAGTCTTCCGTTACGGGGAGCGGCTCATTGACAAAATCGACTTTGAGGAACTCGCATTAAAGAGCCTGGACGTCTCGTTGGCTCCGAAGTTATCGAAGTTCGGCAACTCGGAAGTTCAGTTGGAAAAGGATCGCCCTAATGTGCGTCCCGTCATTCATCGTGCGGTGCTCATGCTCATGGCACATCTTAGATACCATTATACTATCCTCAGGCATCTCCATCTCCATTGTCACACCTTCAAAGTCTCGTCGAGAAACGGGCGCCAACCCATAGGAAGGGTTTCTTGACATGGATGCTACTTGCACCTGTGACCGCACCAGTTGCCCTCATCCGTAAGTGAAGACGCCGCATGTTCACGATACAACTCCCCCGTCTAAATTAGAGCAACAGCTCTAATACGTGCGTCTCCGCTGTTCAAGTGTATCCGCCAGATTCGCAGAATGGGCACTGACGTCATGGTGTATTTGTCCAGCCGTCATACCAAACCTTCCTTTCTTCTACTGTGTGTGGCGGTCATGGTCTCACTACCGCGGTATGCTCTTGTCCGATTCATCGAGAAATCCACTAAGCCCATTCATAGCCTACAAAGCCTCAGAGTACCTCCAATCCCTGATTGAGGAAGGGGTCATCTCACCGGAGCCCAATCCGGAGCTGGAGTCCATATATGCAAGCCACCAGCCACTACGGGATGCGGACTCAGATGCCTCATCAACACCAGACCAGGTGGCCCCACAGCACCGAGATGCACCTACTCAGAGCAACACCGCATCGGAGGGGTTACTCCTCACGCGCGAGGCGATTCCTTCAGTATTGCAGCTCTTTGACCTGCCACCGACGTCTGCTGCGGATATATATCGCGCAATGGAACAAGCGAAGGTGAGATTAGGTCGCGGTACATAAAAGGGGGGCGGGCTGTTCGCGCATTCAACGATAGAGATCGGAATGCAGGTAGAACACACTACCACCTAATGAACATAGTAATGTAGCCGAACGCCGACACTGTGCACAGCTCAACGCTTTCACGCGTGTTCCATACAACACCGCAAAGATCTGCTGTGCCGGTGCCGGGCTCAGTGTCTGTTGACCGCCATCAACAACATATATTGATCAATAGAGCCCATACTACTTACATGATAGTACCGTTTCGCATCGTGCGGCGTAGTCTATCAATCGTTATCGTTAGCACATGGGTTGTTGATGGATTACCGTCAGGCACCATGCTATTTCCGGAAATAGTAGCGTACAAAAATCGAGTCAGATGGCTTTGGGCCGCTTTTGCGCAGTTGAGCTTGCTGCTAACGAATGTCCTCTTTTCCTCCAACCATCACCTCGTCCCACTACTTCCCAGCAACATTTTCTGCTTGCAACTGCTTTGCAACGGCGATTTCGCGCAGGAAACAATGTCAACCCTTGTCGTTGCGCCATGCGCACTGGCTGCTATGTCTGCTTTATCCTTAGTTACCACTGGTTTTCGGGTTGGACGCATTCGGCCCCATTTGCCTGGGGTTTCCCTTGGCGGCACTGTCGAAACGACTTCAGGCACTAAAAGCGCTTGGTTTGCCGCGCTGAAGGCTTTGCAAACCGCCGGCTGTTTCGTGCTGCTTCTGCTGTGTGCTACGTCTCTGCGTTTCGGCCCCGAACTCTTTGAACCGATATTTTATGTGGGTCTTGCATTTTGCCTCATTCATGTGACATCGCGTGACAGTATTCTAGACATATGCTACTGGTCTCGGAGTTCTGGCTCTTGTCGCATCAGCTCGTTGGCGAACTCGTTTCAACACGCACTTGAATGTCCTCCTCATGATCACCTTTGGTATCTATGGCTGTGCTACCCTCTATCCGCTGGTCCTGATAGATGAATCGTCTCCTCCCGCGTTGGCCCTGCTGCGTCTCGCCTTACTGGCTCTCACTGGTGTCTTGATCCCTTTTGCGCTCCCATGGGGCTTGTTCGCCATCGACGCGTCCCAACCCGAGGTTCGTGTCTGTGATTTACCTATGCCGGCCCTACTGACAATAGCATACACAGCATGTACATCCTGAGGATGATATTTCCATGTGGTCTTACGCAACGTTCTCTTACGTGGATCGTTTGGTCCACTATGCTTCCGGACATCGTCATCTTTCTGTAGACGTGATGCATCCTCTGCTTGAGCGCGATGATGTGGATTATCTCGTAGCAAAGAATATGATGGTCAATAGTAGTTGTTATGCATACATATGCCGCCAGGCTCATAGTTCTTGGCGTAGAAAATAGATCCAGCCTTGCGAAACAAAAAACGACACCTTCTTTGGAGTGTGTTTACAACTTTCAGTGAGCATCGTCACGGTACCATACCATCGCTGCTTTAGGCCATGCTGACGTTGAATGTTCTCAGAATGGGATTGGCTGGTGGTCACGTTATTCATGCTCGGCGAAGTGCGCTGTTTCCCTGCTGTTTTCTCTCCAGTCAAGTTGCATTCGCTAACGGTGCTTCCAGCTGGTGACTACCTTTATCGCCCCCGTGAGCGTTCGAGGACTCTTGCAGTATGCGGATTTACGTGTGGAACGCTGGCATGTCTGATTGGTCTCCTAGCTACCTGGAAACTGGGGGAGAAAGCGCCATTTTACGACCATGGTATGTGCATTCACCCTGCGCGCATCGTTGAGGCTGACTTAGTATCAGGGTATGGGTAGCGTTGATTGGTGTGCTGTGATGATCCTCTGTTAGCGCTTGTGATTTATCACGTATTCCAGGTACCGGCCCGCTGTTGGGCGCTATATCTTCCGAGTGGTATGCCATGAACGCGGTGCGCTACCTCTTGGTGGAGTGAATGACCGAGAACGTTACTCAAACATGTCCAGGGAACGCTCTCAATTAGAGTTGAGGCTATTGTCACACAATTACTTCTCGAGCACACTCTGCGTATTAGGATGCAGCCGAAAACGACGATGTGAGCCATCAATACATCACTATACGGCCGATAGCTGAAGCCCAGCAAGCCCTACTCAGAACGGAGCAAACAGTCCTTCCCCTTGGCAGGCGAAATCTTCCAACGACCCCCTCCAGGGCAGAATCAGTAATCTGATCACCAGCGACTTGAAGCAGATGGGTAATGGGAAGGAGGTAATGAGGATTGGTGAGTCTTCCGGCTTTGCGACGATATCAGAGCTGATGGCGTTCAAAGTGGAGGGGTTTCTCCAAGTGAGCATCAGTGTGGCATTGTTGTACAACATGCTCGGTTGGGCGTGAGTACTCCTTGTCCGTGTCGCAACTGGTCTGATCTACGCCTTTCCAAATTCAGTGCACTAGCCGGGACTGCCGTTTGTTTGCTTTGCCTGCCCATTCCAGGTATGTACCGCGATCATGACAAACAGACATAAATTCCAATGTAGAGCACAGGGCGAACCGCGCGGCTCATAGCCCAAACCCAAAAGAAAAGAATGAAAGCTGTGCGTTGGTCGCAGCGATCTGTATGCACTTCGCACTCATGATTTGCGCAGAGTGATGGACGTGTGCAACTCGTGACTCAGAGTAGGGGGATATTCTGTACCTCAGTCTATGAATCATTGACGACATTTCATTGCCAGTGATACATGGTTTCCGCATGGTCAAACTATTTGCATGGGAACGCCATGCACTCAAGGTCCTTGACGAAAAGCGAGAGGTCGAACTGCAGTGTATACGACGTGGGGCACTCCTCAGTATTGTCATCAACGCCTTTAATGTGCGATTCAGCGGTACTCACGATTGTTACTATCGCTAACCACCGTGCACCCGTCAGTCAATATTGCCTATATTGAACGTAATCGTGGCGTATGCGATATACGTACGTTTTACAACAATGTTGCGCTTTCGTCTGTTCTCAAAACAGTGTATAGGCGCTGTGGATGAAGCAAGCACTGACTGGTGTGCGAACTCTACCTTCCCTGAATCGCGCTCATTCTTTACTCAGCCTCCCGAATCTTCGGTTCGATGGCCGTATTTGAAATCTTGAGAGGGAATTTGGCATTCCTGTCCATGCTACTCCCTATGGTGATAGGAGGTCAGCATTGGCATCGCAATGAAGATTGTGTTATGTTGACCATCGTGACAGCGAAGGTCTCGGCTGATCGGATCAATGGTTTTCTTTTGGACGTAGGTTTCTCTCCAATTGTGCTATGTACGTCTTTTGAAATCGATCCAGTCGGACTTCTTTGATCGGTCTGCGGTTTCCAACGACAGTGAATATACCGCCGAGGTTCAGTCTGTGCAAGCGAGCGGTGGTATAGGGATGAGCGCATGCAGTTTCTCATGGGACGGAGCAGATGATGGGTCAGAAAGTACTGGCTTCCGTTTGAGCGTGGAGCATACAGTAACCTTCGAACGATCTGGTGTCAACCTTGTCGTCGGCCCCACGGGTTCTGGTAAAACATCGCTTCTCTATGCAGTAAGTCGCATCAAGTATCTCTCGGAACGCAGCTGAATCGCTAGACAGCTACTAGGTCTATACCATTTGTGACAACACTCGAGGAGTTACTGATACGTTTGAGTAGGGGAGTTGAACTTCTATCCAAAAACGGCCGATTCCTGGTTCTCGCTGCCAAGGCGCGACGGTGTTGCCTTAGCAGTGCAGGAGTCGTGGGTTCTTAATGACACTATCAAGGCATGATACTTCCCCGGAGTTTCATGTTGCCGTTCTGATGATTGATCAGGAGAACATTCTTTTCGGCGTGCCCTACGACGAAGCACGTTATCAGAAAGGTCTGCTCATACACCCTGTGATTGAATGCTACTCCAACCCTCCAACAGTACTGTATCAATGTGCTTTGTTGCGAGATTTGGAATTGTTCGAAGCTGGAGACGAGACGGAAGTTGGTGAAAGGGCATGTTCCTCCTCATTCGCCATCGACACCTTACTCATTCCACGGCCTTGTAGGGTTTAACGTTAAGGTACGCCGGAATATTGAACCCAATGGCGCAACTCATTTTGATTTCTCGTGAAATCCCCCGTTAGCGGAGGACAGAAGGTAATGCTTCGTTTATAGAGCGTTATATAATGCTAACGTTCCTTTGATAGGCTCGCGTGACGCTGGCTCGTGCGGTATATTCTTCCGCGAAGATCTTACTGCTAGACGACATCCTCGCGGCTCTTGATGTGCACACTGCTCGATGGATTGTCGACAAATGCTTGCGCGGGGATTTGATCAGAGGGAGAACCACGATCTTGGTCACTCATAACCTTGCGTTGACTAAAGGCTTGGCTACCAAGGTTATCAGGGTCAACGCAGCAGGGCAAGTCACCGCCGAACACTCGGTTGCAGATGCGCTTGAACTCGATCCGGACCTTCAAGAGGAACTGGCACACGATGAAGCACAACTGGACATCGAGAAGGCGGGCGCTATAAACTCCGAGGCCACCGAAAACACCGTGATCGAGCAACTTAACAGGCCTTCAGGCAACCTCATCGCGGCAGAGCAGGTGGCGATCGGCTCTGTGGGATGGCCAGCGATCCGGCTTTATGTCCTCAGTTTGGGAGGTGTATTCTTTTGGGCCTCTTGGGTGTCATTCCTCATCACCAGCTACGCGCTGGTCCTCTACCGCTCGTACTTCCTTGGTATATGGTCGCATCAATACGAGATGCACGACCCGTCGGAAGTATCGGCGCCTTAGTACGTGCATAATTTCTAGCACGGGGTTAAAGCTGAATCGCAATCGCAGCTATCTGGCCGGTTTCATCATCATAGTGATTGCTAGCGTCGCAGCTTCAAGCATCGCATCAGTGCTATGGCTATCCGGCGGGGACCGTGGTTCACGTAGGGTACATGCGAGGTAACGTGTATAATATGACGTGTTTCTGATAAATTCATTGACCGAATATCCATAGCCTCATGAACTCACTCTTCGGCGCGACCCTTCGGTACGAGAATTCTCGGCCCTCTGCTCCTGCACTGACCGACTGGCTCACAGCTGGTGGGATACCGTGCCCTCTGCCCGGGCAATTGCGCGCTGCACACAGGCTAGATTCTTTTGTGTTACAGCGCGTGTATTTGATCTGACATATGAGACAGGATATGCTATCTATTGATGTCACCCTGCGCCAGTTGGTATCCAATTTTGTGGGCCTTTCTGTTCAACTGTTGCTGCAGTTCGTGGCGATACTGGCGCTTATTGGATGGAAAGCCGTGGTACCGGGCTTCCTCTGTGCAGGGGTGGCGACAGTCATAGGCAGGCTATACCTTACTGCGCAGCAAGGTAGGCTCTGACGGAGTTTGCATCGAAAAGGCGACTCATCCATCCAATAACAGGCGTTAAACGTGAGCAATCGAACGCAAGGTCCCCGGTTATCGGTCTCTTTGGTGCCACCTTGACGGGACTGGGTACGTCGTCAGGGCGCCCTGCTATCCGGCTGTTCATGTCTGTGATAGTTTCCATCCGAGCATATGGAGCTCAGAGCATGTTCAGAAATGAGCTGATGCGGCGCACCAACCGGTATTCGCTGATTACCAAGAATTTTTATCTTCTGAACAGGTGAGTTCGAATCTTCCTGCATGGGATCCGCACTGACGAGGCACCCTCAGATGGGTGGGGCTCCGCGTGGGCACTCTTGGTGCCATGTTCGCATTGGCGGTGGCATCCGCTGCGACGTACAATAAGTCTATCACTGCCGGAGATGCCGGATTCTCGTTGTTGCAGGTGCTCAGTTTTGCGTTCATGATGAATTTCTGGGTACGCGCGGCGAACGATCTGGAGATTGAATGTAAGTGTTACCTGTTACCGCTTGGCAGTTCTCTCGTGCTCACTCGGCATGCAGGTAACAGGTGTGCATTCATGTCTAAATTCTCGTGGTGCGGGAATTGACTTGCCAAAGTCTGGAGCGTATCAAGGATTTCATCGAAATCGAGCAAGAACCAGTGCCAGTTCCGGAAGGTGTACCGCCTGCATACTGGCCAAATAACGGGTCATTGAGAGTGGAAGATCTCTGCGCGCGATACTCGCCTGGTAAGTTCTGGGCAATATAATCGCGGCAAGATCATCCACATGATGCCAATGCACCGTTCGTCAGATACTCCAGAGGTGCTGCATAACCTCACATTTGAGCTTCAGTCCGGCGAGCATGTCGGCGTCGGTATGTCGTTACGAGCTATCTACATGCGATGCTATCCCTGACACTGAGCCTTTCAGTCGGACGCACGGGGGCTGGCAAGAGCAGCGTCGCATTAGCCCTGCTGCGTGGCATTCCTACGACGGGGAAAGTCTACTTTGCGGACCGCGAAATCCACTCGGTCAACCTTGACGCGCTGCGATCAAGTATCACGTTCGTACCGCAGCACCCGGAACTGCTCCAGGGCTCTCTCAGGGAGAACCTGGATCCCTTCGACGAGTGTGACGACGCAGTGCTCAATGACGCTCTTGAAAACGCCGGTCTCGCCGGCGGAGAGGAGGGGAACGCGATTGGACTCGATTCGTCAGTCGCTCTTTCCTACTGGACGAAGGACGGTGAAGTGATGACGCGTATGATGGTGTTTACTGATGTAGGGAGGTACACGCGGGCGGAGCCAATTTTTCAGTCGGACAACGTCAGATGATCGCCCTCGCGCGTGCTCAGGTGCGCCGGAGCAAGCTCGTGATTATGGACGAAGGTACGCGTCGCGTCGCGACGTGTTTTTACTTCCGCCTCGGACCGTCGCTGATGACATAGACGCTTCTGTTGCAGCCACGGCCGCAATCGGTACGCGAGATTCGCTCTCGCTTTGCGAGGGATCTACAGCTGATTACGGATGGTCCATACAGATTACGAGACCGACACGGCCATTCAGAAGTCGCTGAGGCAGAGCCTGGGTAGCGACGTGACGGTCATGACCATCGCGCATAGGCTTCAGACCATCATGGATTCGGACAAGATCGTGAGTCATCGCTGCGTGAATCTTGTATCGACGTTGAAAATGACGTTGGTCGTGTGTGTCGCAGATGGTACTGGACGCTGGGCGGTTGGTGGAGTTCGGTTCGCCGAAGGAGCTATTGCAGAAGGATACGGGCTTCTTCAAAGAAATGGTGGAGGGCAGTCATGATAAGGCTGCGTTGTATGCGCTGGTCAGGGATCAGACGTGAACGGAGAGTGCTTATTATTACCGTTTTACGAACGATGTCTCTAGACGTTTCTTCTAGCTTGCATTAACATAGAATGGCGACTTCAACGTCGGGGCGATGGGTCGTTGCAGACGGGTCTCACTTATTCGCCGCGTGAACGAGTAAAGACGTCATCGCGATGAAAGGAAGCGTCGCTATGTAAACTTAAGCTCCTCGTGGTGAAGTCATCATCAGACAAGATACGCGGCGTTGAGTATCGTACCTGTTGCGTCGGGGGTATTCGCGCGCAGTCCCTTCCCATGGGCTCCACACGGCAGATGGCAAACAAAGCGGACGCAAAGACGCAAACCAGGAACGTCACCGTGTCACGGTACGACGATCGGTAACGGCGGCGGTTGCATATGTGATTTGGGGAGGGAGGTTGTCCACCCTCTTTCGCGGTACCATCTCGCCGCCTGCAATCTCAGGCACGCATGCCAACTTTGTGTGCAGCTGCTGCCTCTACACACGCTCTCTGGCATCCGTTGTGCCCTTCCTGGCCTCACATCGTCTTCATGAAGGCCGGGATGGTCCATGTGATTGCGATTTGTATACGGCGACAGAACGAGGGCGATTTCTTGTACCTCGAATGCCGACAGCGAGAGCGTCTTGCCACTGCGACTCCCATGCACTTGACCATACGCGGTTGAGATGAGACACCCTGTTTCCACTTACGTCTCGTAAGGGCGAACAGCCATTAGGCAGGTCCGCGCTGATGGCCACGGAGCAAGATCAAGGGCGCCTTCTCGTGAATCCCATCGCGGGCGGGTGTTTGCCTCGTCTGCGCTGCAAACAGCTACAGTTCACGAAGATTGGCATCGGTGGCCCGAAAAGGCAGGTGGGCAAATGCAAATTCATTTTCCAACGCAGCGGCCATCGATGGCCAAGGCGCCGGTCCTGCGACTCGCGACGAAAAGCGCGTCGGCCGACGCGGCATGAGGTCACGACGGGGTGATAACAACACGGGTGTTGTTATCGCGCGGGAAGGGCGCCACCACCATCCGCGGCCGGAGCGGCGCAGAGGCAGCAAATAATTCCTTCGTGAAGGCAGTCGAAGCAACCCTAACGCAGTCCGGCGCAAACGTAAACTAACACAGGCTTCTTTGAGGCATTTCTTTCGAGATGCTCTGCACACGTTCGCGCACGAATATGAACTTTCCGCTGCCTGCGGGGCGGCCGTGGGTGCGCGATTACGACCGCGGAATGAGGGTGCGCGATTACTGCACGACGAGGTCGGAGAGCGGGAAGTGGGCGGTTTCGCGCCATGCCGGCGCGGAATGACCACCGACTCGCAGAATGCAGTCAAAACACGGATTTTCCGTAGGGACCGACCGTGCAGAGAAAACCCGGGTTTTGTTGATCGGCCGCTCAAGGCGGGCGCGGGCCCGGAAAAGGAGCAGGAGTGGCCCAAAAAGGCAGGTGCGCGTGGTCGGGGGGGTGTTTACGCGAACGGTCGGATATCTTCTGCTCCACCTGTCGTCTTCCGCTTTTCACATACCGACGCGAAATTTTGGGGTCCGTCGTGCGGAAGGCGGCATGGCCAATCGCGATCGAGGTGGCGTTGACGGCCCTTCCTCACTTGCCGGAGCGCCACCCCTTTTCGTCAGACAAGCCATGGCGAGTATATAAGCAGGCTAATGTTGTTCATCCAAATCACCAACTCCTCGTCGCGACATTCAAATATCCCTCATAACTTCCAACTCAGTTAACCGCTCCTCATCACATCCATCATGTCTACCCAACCCCAGACCAAGACTTCCGAGTTCTACGCCGATGCCGTTCTCTTCGACATGGTGTGTTCGCTCGAACCATGCTTCGCTCGATCTCGCACACTGACGCGGTCTTACAGGATGGTACCCTCACCGACTCGATACAGGCTGTCGAGGCTGCGTGGGGCAAGGTTGCCAAGGACATTGGCCACGACCCCGCCTACGTGATTGCTGCGACGCACGGCAAGCGTGCTGTCGATAACCTTGCTCACTTCAAGCCCGATATCAAGGAGCACGAGATGGACGACGAGGTAAGCTTCAGTCGTGTACCGTATCCAAACAACTCGGTGTTGACGTGTCATTCTCTCAGGTTGCCAACTTCGAGGAGACCATTCTCTACTACGCCGACGCGTACAACCGCCATGGTCCTGGTTCTCGCCGCAACTCCACCGTTGGCAGCCCCATCTCTGGCGCACAATCGCCCATGCGCCTTGCCTCCTCTGGCGATGGAACCCCCGCACTTACTCCCTCCTCATCAACACCCTCTTCCCGCGCCGGCTCGTTCTCCGTCCCGTCCATGATCGCCGGTGGCCTCCGCCGCCCGTCTTTCCTCTCGCGCCTCAGCACCATGCTCAACATGACCACTATGACGCGTGAGCAGTCCGTATTCGAGGAGCCGGAGAGCACCGAGGAGGAGTTTGAGATCGACCCTGCCGTCCGCGACTCGCTCGAGGCGTGGCAGATTGAGGCGACCGCCGTCGACCGCTCCGTGCAGATCCTGCCGGGCGTCAAGAGGATGATCGACTCGATCCCAGAGGGCCGCTATGCGGTCGCCACCTCCGGTGCGAAGACGTACGCCTACGGCTGCATGACTCGCGTCGGTATCACCCCTCCCCCCGTCACCATCACCGCCGACGACAAGCGCCTCAAGGCCGGCAAGCCCGCGCCCGACCCATTCCTCCTCGCCGCCGAGTGCCTCGGCTTCGACCCGAAGAAGTGCGTCGTCTTCGAGGACTCACCCTCGGGCATCAAGGCTGGTGTTGCCTCCGGCGCGACTGTCATCGCGCTCTGCACCTCGCACGACAGGAGCAAGATTGAGAACTGCGGCGCTCACTTCATCGTGGAGAACATGGAGAAGGTGAAGTGCGAGCCAGTCGGTGAGGGCAAGGACATGCGCCTCAAGTTCACCGTCGAGCATTAAGTCTTCTTACGCCGTACGCACTTTGCAAAAGGCGTCTGGACGCCGGATTACCCTCCCACGATATAGAACATACCCTCGTCCTGCATGCATTCCCCCTCTGTAGCATTATTGTAAATTTAGGATAGACGCATAACAAGGAGGTCCTTTGCGCGTCAATCATCCATCATGAAAGTGTGCCTATCGTTTCGTTTGATAATGATATCAGAACTCCAAGCGTAACGATAAGCAGTTGCGATGTGGCTACAGATGATGTGAGACGAAACGCCAGATGTTTCGACACTGGTTCGACTCAGTTGATGGAGTGATCGTCGACGAACAATTTTAGCGCAGCACTTCAAGCGCGCCGCCACAGAAACGCGCCGATCTTTCCAAGATCTTCCGTCGGACAAGCTCCACAACTCGTGGACACCCGGCCAACGCCGAGTCGACGTCACCGGCAACGACCGGTCCCGCGATCCTCGAGGAAGATTTGCGGTGATCTGCACAAAACGGAAAGTTGTCGGGCCGACGATCTCCGAAACAGGGGCTCTACATACAGGCGCCGAAACGGTATGTATGAGTCCCAGCAGAGCCATGTCCGTCAATGCTGAATGTTGAACAGGCCTGCACGTACTCCGGGACGTCACCAGTTCACTCCCAATAATAATGGCGTGCAGATGGAAGACACGAAGTCATTTGCTTTTCTACTCGTTGAATGAGAATATAAGATACGAATAATGGACATATGCAGCGAGGCTGAGAGTTATTCCGCAGTGGCTTTCCGGTACGCTGCCTCCGCTTCCGCCTCTTCCTTGAGCTGCTCAGCGGTCTTCGTCTTGCGCGATCGCAAGACGCGCGTCGGGGTTTGAGCCGCAGGAGTTGTAGCAGCGGTCTTGCCACGCTTAGCGCGGGATGTCCCCGCAGGTTGCGGTTTGACGTTCTCCGAGGAACTGGATGAGTCTTTGCGACGTTTCCTGGCTGATGATCCCCTCGTCTTCCTCCCGTTGAGTTGCGGACTGGACCGGGCAGAGCTAGCGGCAGACGAAGCTATCCGGCTGGACCGTGCCGTGGTTCCGCCGACCGCGCGTTTCGCGGTAGTAGAGGCGAGTTGTTCCATGGTCAGGGGCCCACCGTTCGCTTGGACGATGGTATCAGACGTGACGAAGACATCTTCCATGTCCTCGTCCTCGTCCGGCTCCTCCGCATTCACTGTGTCATCGAGTGGTTTCAGACTCTCCGCGTCGTCCTGAACATCGAGGATGTCTGGAGCCCGTCGCGACGCGTTTCCGAATCCGAGAGACGTCGAAGCAAGAGGCTGCGTCTCTGAGTACTGGTACTTGGGCATGTGATACGGCTGAACCACAAGATCAGCCTGCGCGACATCGTCTGCCTCGGTCAGGAAACCTCCCGCTTCGTGCTGCTCAGTGGACTGTGGAGAACGTCGATTAGATTTTCGTTGAGAAGCAGAAGCACCGGCGTACGATTGTGATCTCCAATGACTTCTCCGCCTTCTCGGTATCGCCTGTAGAGTATTGCTCCAGCATCCTCTGGCGAATACGCAAACCTTGAACCAGTTTGGTCCAGCGCTTCAGAATTTGATCATGCTTCTTGGCTTTGGCTTTCTCGGCGGCCACCTTTTCCGCTTCCCAATACGCCTTTGAATGCACTTGGTCAAATGTCCAGGAACCCGCGTATCGGAAACACCCGCACCTCCAGCAATGCCTCCTCGTTCTCCGCCGCGATAACGATGCCCGTGATCACCGGATTTGCTCGTCGTTTCCTGAACTCAAAGCCCGTCTAAAACGGATTCAGCGCTATTCGGTCAGAATCTGATGCTGCACGTACAACAGCCTCAGCGTAATCAAAACCGAGCTGTCGTGCAATTTTCGCAGTGCCCTTAACTGCCTCCATATTGAGCACATGGATATACTGCGGGAGAGGATAATACTCACGTGGAACGTGCACCGCGCCTTCTGGTAGCATAGATGGGACATAAAGGTCGATGTTACCGAAATCATTCTTTGGAATGATACCCTGGAGGAGCATTCAGCCTTGAGCAACATGGATCAGCACAGGTACTTGCGTCTATAACTGGTTCCGGTCGGTAGAGTTCGGTCTGACTACGCGCATATAACCCCTGCTTGGGCACGTTCTCGTTGCCTTGTCCTTGACCATTTTCTGCCGCGTTGGCAAGAGCCATCTCGATGGCCCGCCGCTTATTGACTGTCACCGCGGTCTGCTTCACCCACTTCATGGGTTGCGCGCCTTCCTTGACCTTTCGCCCGCTACGCATCCAATTTTCGGCGGTCTTTAGAGAGATCACGTTCGACTTCGGAAATACGGGCTCGCCGCGGAATTTGCCGATCTCAGTCCGCGGTTCGATGACTTCGTCCCTCTTCAGATGTCGCTCCAAGACGTATCTGCAGAGCATTTGAGGAGCAGTCACGAGGTCAAAAGTGAGATACCCACAATGGGTGGTCTTTGAATCCTGCCATGGAGGTTGGCATGGCCTCCGTCATCTGGTTGATCTCCAATTCTTCGTCCTCCACATCATCTCTTTGCTAGAAGGACGTGAGTGCCGCTCCGTACAGGTTGCTGACAGGATTCACGCACCAGACGGTAAGGCCTGGTAAAGACCGACATGATACTGTCCCACCAGAGTTCTCGCGCCTTGCCTCCGCCGCGCAGCTTCGCCACCTTCGCCCCGAACTGCCTTGCATAGCGAGGAGTCACGTCGCGCGCGTGGCCATCCTCCTCGAACGCGACCACGTACATCATTCTATTCTCGACCTTCGTACGCCCTTGACGAGCGGTCGTGGGAGTCGCCGGTGTCCCGTACAGATCGGCACCTCCAGCAGCCGCAAAAAGCTCCGAAGTGGGACCTGCGGCTGGACCCGAAGCCGGTGTCGGATCGAAAGCTTTGCGTTTGTTGACGATGCAACGAATAGGATCAACCGGTATCCAGCGTCCATCCGGCTTGGAGAAAACTTCTGTCCAAAACACGGGCGGCGTTTCCAGCGGGTCAGGGGATTCCGGCTCTTGGTGTGTAGGCGGGGTAGAGTCCAGCCGGTTACCCTTGGGCTTGCTCTTCCGTAGTTTGATGACAGGAGGGGCTGCCTTGCCCTTGCCCTTCGCCGATGACGAGCTACTTCCGTCTAACCGACCCCCATCCCCCGGGAAGGCCAAATCCCTTTGTTTCTCATCCCAAGTTTTGGCCGGTATATCGACTTCCTCCATGTCGTCGTCGTACTCTTCGTTTGCAGTGGCCGCTGTTTTCTTCTTCTTCCTTTTTGCGGTAGTCGGCTTCGGTTTGCCTACTCCGGCTTGCCAGGGCACGCTCTGAAGGCTTACAACCAGTCGGGCGGGTATTCCGAGCGCTCTGCAGAGCGCAGTAAACAGTTGTGCACTGACGTCTCGCGATCCCTCTCTCATCAACGCGTGCTTCATCAGACTCTTGGCGCTCCGAATCAACTCAGCCTCCTCTTCGTCTTCGTCGCTAGATTGGGCACGAGCCTTGCCCTTGCCCTTCGCCTTCTTTCGCTTCTCACGTTCGAGCCTCGCGGACTCCGCGCGAACCTCGTCGAACGTGCGACTGCGGATGTGTCCTTCGGGGATGACTTCGAAGAACTGGACCCACCACTCGACGAGGCGAGACACGGCGGACTCGAACAGACGGCCTCGCTTGACGGCCTCAGGGATGCGAGACTTGGTGATCATGGTGAACGAGTTTTGGAGCGCGAGCGGGGTGAGCGACATGAGACGAGCCTGGCGAGGCGCGTTCAGACCGTCATGCCACTTCCCACTCGGCGCACTTACATGCAGCAAGGGATCATTTAGCCACTTGTTTCGTATAGAGGCATTCGATATTAGGGCAACGGTATGTATCTTATGACAATTGATGCGCATCACACGTTCGGCTTGCGACATGACCCTCTTTCTAGCACGATCTAGTCAGACATGACGGGATACAAGACCGGATTGCGACGCTCACCGATTCTCGTCATCTTTTCCCTTCTTTTGTGCAGACTGAATCGTAATCTCAAGATGTCCCCGCGCAGTCGACAGTCCCGCCTCAGGTTCATCATCGAGTTGGATGTCGTACGCGCCAGCAACGTCCACTGGTTCCCAGTCACCCTCGTCGCTGCTTTCGCCGCCCGCGATGGAGCTGTTGTCCGCGACGCTCGACATGGAGCACTAGTGATGTCTTGTGCTACGACTGCGCCCAGAACGGTTGACGGAATGGTTGCTGGTCGAGAACGACGCCTCGGCCATCGCTGACTTGGGCGGACGTGAAGTCATCGTGGGCGGGAGCGCGTCGCGTCGCGTAAGCCATTCTCACGGATCCCGCGATGTGACTCCCCGTTTGAGCAACGCGTCGGGAGTCGACCTCTTGTAAGTTATGTTCAGGTGTTCTCTGAACAGAGTCACAACAAGCCAACGGTTACGATCGTATCCTAACTGAGGCAGGCGGATGTTGAAGCGTGTCTCCCCTCTGTCCGTGAGGTCCCCACCATCCACGGCAAGCGCCCGAGCGAACGCATCCATCTCAGCGTCGACATGTCGTACAGGGTGTAGAGCACGGATGTTGGTCGGCGCGAAGAAAGACCAGCGGTTCAGAAATGCGTGGCATGGCATAGGAGAGCGTCCGATGTGCTGTCCCATGTTTCAGTCTGCAGCGTCTGGCCGTCGATCGTGAAAGCGACGCCGACGCAGTGATATCGCTACGACGATGGCTGTGCGGTGGCTTGCAACTTTTCCGAAGAACTGTGCAGCTCGATGTCGGCCCCATCCGATCACCCACCTGGTCCGACACTCAGCCAACCAACCACCGATGCATCTCATAGCGCCTCCGATGCCCAGTCGTTCAAGCGTACCTACTTGACCTCTTTGAGCAAAGACCGGATCATCGAGATATGCCTGCTCCTCGACAAGCACGTCTCCGCCGATGCCCAACCGACCATCTGGCCCGTCGACGTCGTCGGCAACAGAGAGGCTTCGTCGTCGTCTGAGACCATCATACTCAAGCAGGAACCGCAGACCGAGCCAGCACAACCTCTAGCCGGTCCATCTACCCAGCCACAGGCCGATGCGTTGTTGCACCCCCAGACAAACGGCAGCGCACCATTGCTACTCACAAAGTCCGCGAGCCCTTTCCCTGAAAGACCTCCTCCACCACCCCCGGTCGTGCCCTATCAACATGTGCCGTACGGGTTCCCTACACACCACACTCCCTACTACACCGGCACAGGTACCGTCGGCGCCACATCGTACGGATCTGCCACCACGTCCAGCACGTATCCATATTCACGGCAACAGTCTCAGCCAGCGGCACCCGCGAATGGTAGTGCAGGCGCCGACCTGCCTTCATACGAGGATATGATCGTCGAAGGGCTCGGAGAGCTTGGCGCGTCAGATCCGGAGGGCGCCGCGCCGAAGACACTGTTCAACTGGATGAGCGCCCGGTGGCCGCTGCAGATCAACTTCCGCCCAAGCGCCAGCCAGGCGCTACAAAAGGCATACAAACGCGGCCGATTGGAGAAGAATCAGAACGGCAAATATAGACTGAACCCGACGTGGGGCGGCGGGAGTGTAAGAGAGTTATCTTCTACGCCTATCGCTGTCTTCTAACGTTCATCATAGACGTCTCGACGTACAACGAGGAGACCCCAGACGCAATCACAAGCGGCGGCAGCGAGTCCGCCGGTCCAGCCTTCCCCTTCGCCCTTCACACGGACGCCTCTGCAACACACGACGCCGGCTCCTGCGTCCTTTTCCTCAACGTCAACTGGAACCTACACCTATGGCTCTCAAATCCAATACAACGCATATACGCCAGCATCTTACGCCGCCTCTGCGTCGCCGCCCACCATCTCGCACGAGATGAACGGGCTGAACGCACTTAACACGCTTACGGTCCCTAAGACAGAACCGGTGGATCCGGCGGCGAGTGCGGCCGTCGACGCTTGGGACGCTGCGCAGCGCATCTTGAGCGCGTTCAATCTGGATCCGCTGTGCACCGCGCGGATGCATGACGACATGGAACCAGCTATGGTGGGCAAGGGCAAGGAGCGTGAAGAAGCGCCCGCCGTTGACGACAGCGGCGCGAGTCCGGAGGCTCGTGCGGCGCTGCAGGCGCAGTTGACCCTCTTGGCGTCGCAGCTGACGGAGATTGCGGAGGAGGAGGGCGTGGATATCGCGAGCGACCTCGCGCACGGGTGGTCCATGTCGGTGACAGAGCCGGAGAGGAGGGCAGATGGAGAGATACGGCCGAAGCAGGAGGACATGGAGATGACCCTGGTGGACTTGAACGGGCGGGTTGGTCACGAAGGCGGAGCCGGATGATCATGGCCTCCCATCCTTCGCTGGCTTTGGCATTATCATACATAACTTATACCATACGATATCCGTCGTATCATGAAGCCCTTCTGCGCTTATTCTCTCAGTTCCTCGTCCGGTCTCCTAGTGAACTCGTGAAGCGCGTACGACTTCGGACCCCTGTGGCGCAGCACTGCGACGTTGCATGCATATCTCTTGCCCCAACGTCCATGATGGCGCAGAACTACAGGCGTACTTCGATCTCGTCGCCTCGGAACTCACTCTCTGAATACAGGACTGAGGAAACGAAGGGTCTTCTGACTGGTGTTGAAGCGGAACCTGAGCCCGCGCCGCGCTCGACCTGGTCCCGAAGACGGATAGCCGCTCTCGGCGCGGGCTTCATCCTCCTCATACTTGGCGCATCGTTTATACCTCCGTTAACCCGAACCACTCATGCTGGAAGCTCCGGACTGTATGCAGACGGCGAACTGCTTCGGTCGAATGGCACGCACGACTTCAAGAAGACGGCATTGATAGTGTCCATTGACGGATTACGGTGCGTACTGTGTGGATTGTGCGCTCCTTGTTGTCTTCATGATTCGTTCACAGGGCAAGCTATCTCGACCGAGGCCTAACACCGCATCTGCTGGATATCAGCAAGCAGGGTCTTCGTGCCAAGTACATGAAGCCCATATTCCCCGTGCGTATCCACTTCATCTAGCGCCGTTGCCCGAAACTCACTTCCCCCAGACATTAACATTCCCGTAAGCGTGTCACGTCCTAATGACAAGCCACCACTGACATCTGGCCGAAGTAATCATTGGGCTCTCCTGTAAGATTACCTGCCATCGTCTCCGGACACTATCACTGAAGGAATAGTATAGGACTGGTTTATTTGCGGAGTCTCATGGAATTGTAGCAAATGTATGCATCCTATGTTGAGCAATTCGTCGGAGCACGACTCAGCTTCGGTTGCAGAACTTCTGGGATCCTGACACCGGCAAGGAGTTCCGGTATAACTCAGTCGCGCACTCCTGGAACGCTTCATGGTGGTTCGGCGAACCCGTGAGTAGTTGCCCGTAGTCCGAAACCTTTCTGACGTTTCATTCCTAGATGTGGGAAACCGCGGGAGAGGCCGGCATGATCACTGCCAACCTCATGTGGTAGGTTGAAGCGCAGCCGTTCATCGTTCTCGAGTGTTCACGCTCGTTCTTTCATAGGCCCGGTCCGCCTAAGACGAGATCTGGAGCTGCACCTACGTACTTCATTCCTTGGAGGGTGCGCATAAACCGAGAAGGTGTCACCGAACGCCAGACTTATGCGTTGCTAGGATCGCGTTCCACTCGGCGAGAAACTGGATCAGATTATGGCTTGGATCGATCTTCCTATCGAGGAGCGGCCACAACTCATCATGGGTAACGACCATATATTCTCTGTGCCGAAAGCCTCGCTGACATCTCTTTAGCGTACGAGCCGTCTCTCGATCAAGCTGGCCATCTCACCGGGCCAAACTCCGCTTTAGTCAACGTGAGTTCTCCCTGGCATGTATCACATCAAAGCATTTGACTCGGACGACATGACCAGAAAACCTTGAGCGAAGTTGACCAATTTGCCGCCGATTTGCAAAATGAGCTCGCCTCCCGCAACTTGTCGGACATAGTGGATGTCGTGTTCGTCAGTGATCATGGTATGACCGACACCAGCCAGCCGGAGCTTGTCTATATCGACGACATCCTTGGCGAGGGATACGCCCAAATCGAGCACGAGGACGGTGAGCCATGACTCGGCAGGGTGCCGTTTTGTCGCAGCTTTGAGCGTTGTTGCAGGTTGGCCATCTATGGGCCTTCGCTTCTCCCCGAAGGCGAACGCTTCGCATTATGTGTCTGTGTTACGCACCGCGGCGGAGGAGAACACTCACAAGTTCGACGTTTACACGCATGAGACCATGCCCCAGCGTTACCACTTCTCGAATCACAAGCGCATAGCACCGGTGTATATCGTGCCGAAGCTCGGTTACGCACTCACGACAAGACTCGAGAATGGTACAGGGATGTCCAAGGGGGTCAGAGTGTTACGTTGCGTTGCGTAAACCGCCTGGTAGGCTAACGTGAAGATATGACACAGAACCATGGATACGACAACGATGAAGAGTCTATGCGCGCCATGTTTGTGGCTCATGGGCCGTTCTCCGCTGCCATGAAAGCCGTGCACCAAACTCGGGCGCGCCGTTCGTTATCGATATCCGGCTTACTGGGCAACCCGAATAAAGGCTGGCATTCAACCAGTGACGACACATACATCATGGACGGCTTTCAAAATGTCGAGATCTACGGCCTTGTCATGAAGCTTCTAGGCATCAGCAAGTACTCCGCTCCGAACAACGGCACAAAGGGGTTCTGGGATCGATATTTCTAGACAAAATGTCTCGAGGTGCTGCTTTACGAGGCTGCGTGAAGCAGGGTATTATTTCCTTCAAGCCACCTTCGCCTTCCCATTTCAGCATTGATTTCTGAATTAGACGTTATCTTCCCTTTATGTTACTCATGGGCCCATATGGATAGGATCTGTCGTATATAATCCATGCCGCATCCAACACACCGTTCGTTCGGATCCAGGCTTGGGGAGACTGCATTGAAAAATGTCAAGGCCTCTTTCTATGTGATAGACCTGCAACTCTGCCCACTAGGTGGTCCAGGATTAGATATGCCAAATGCCGCAGGACCGAGAGAACTACGGACCGCAAAAAGCTGCATTCAGGTAAGTTACGGGAAGTTTGAGGGGTACGACCATGGCCGCAGCCTTTGGTTCCGATTTCGTTGGACGGCAGCGTACCGGCGAGCCAAACTTGTGAGGACTTCGCAAGTACTGACGCACGGCTGCAATTGCTTCAGCAGAGGTACTATTCACGGTGGTATCATGGCTGTATAGAGTATGAGCACGGGTACATATCGGAACAGTCTGTATCGGTCCATGCGCTGCAGTCCAATGATCTATTGTCCCTAGAAGAACCTTGTTGCCTGATCAAACCACCTCTGGCCGACGTTTAGCTAGTGGAACCTGCTCATCGACCTGCTCGAATATATTGCGGTCGAGCGACACAATTGGATCCTCCGTCATCGCCTCCAGCAAGTCGCGCATCCAGGCGCGACAACTGTTCACAGTCGATGACGGGTTGTACTCGACGAGCCCAGCAAGTTTGACGATCTGGTCGCGCTGCTCGCGGGTATAGCGACCAAGAGGATAGATGGTGTCCTTCCAGCCCGCATCGCGGTCGCGGAATCGGGCCATGTTTTCCCAGTGATAGTTGCCGGGCGCGCCTATCAGTTGGAGGACGTGCTCGACGAACAGCATGCCCTGATCGCGGTTTATCCAATAGAGAGAGACGTGTCGCTCTTTGCCGCTATAGCTCTTCCCGGCTGCTTGTAGAAAAACCTCCTTGTCGGTGTCATCATCCGGAAACATAGATATGACGTTGATGTTCCTAGCCATGACGCCTGGTACGCAACATCAGCATACAGGACGAGGGACGGATGACTTCAGCTGGAGACACATACTATGGACTCGCGGGCGTTGGAAGGAACCAGGAACCTCGCGCCGGGTGGTGAGACGGCGACTAGCTGGAAGGCCCTACGGCAACTACGAAGAGCTGACAGTGGTCAGTGATATATTGTCCGTGACACTAGCATAGACCTCACAGACGTGAGCGCGATGCACGAAGAGCTCCAGGAGTCGGGTTGCGGACAGCTTACGGCCAAGCGCTTTTATACCCTCATGCCACTGTCCGCCGATACCGTCATCGCCCATAGTATACCTCAGGATGGTTGGCCGTGGTAGATCGTGTGGCACATGGGCCGTTCCGAGCTATCCCTCCCTTTGTTCGCTCCTTTAGGCGCACGCGAGACCGATTGAGGTCCCTGTATCTCGTCAGACTCGATGTCGCAATTGCAACTGTTGGATGGTCGTCCGGGACACGACCAGTTGAGTTGCCGGACTGCCCAAACGCGTGGCCGCATACGTGGAGCAAGGAGTCGTATTTGTGCTCGCGCCAGCAAACACAAGTTTGCGGTAACGTTTGGATGACCACCTTATCAAGCGAGCTGGTGGTTTCGTGAGCGGTGACCATCATATATCCGGACAATAGATTCGCGCAAGCCTCTCAATCAGAATCCGACCGTCCTTTGTTCGGACGCCTTTGTTATGCCCAGCAATTTCTCACTTGGCCCGCGTGGTATATAATCACTGATTTCGTATCTCTCCACCTCTTCCGGGCCATAGTGCGACGAACCTGCTTGCAGCAATGCCGCAAGCAACTCGTCTCCGAGCAACGACAGCTGGTCAAAATCCGAGATTTCTTCACCCGGGTGGGCCGTGCTGCCGGATTCTTGTGAATCCGCTAGGCCAACGACATTATAGCTCGTAGCATAAACGACGTATCCGTTCCGTAGAACGTCATAGAAGGGTGGTACTGTATGTCCTGTCAGAGGTGGAACGTGCGCAATGAACATAACGGTTCCTATTCGCGAATCCATGCATTCTCCGAAAAAATAGAAACCACATGCCATAATTACAGAAGAACCTGCCCGATATTCAGAAACATGTACACAGGGAGAGATCAGTTCGACACACCTTGGCTCATTAAGTCCATCCAAGTCCATCCAACCACTGATAGAAACCTCCAAGCTCACGGTGCCTGCACCGTTTCCGAGCTACCCCACCACCAACCCAGGATCTTCCATGCTACCCAGAACCCAATGAGGAATGATATACAGTAAATAATGATTCGGTAAGTCTTCACTCCTCCTTCGAGTCCAAAAGCACGTGCTGCTCGTCTCGAAGAATTGGCGAGGGAAGAGGAGAACGCAGTAAAGGAGTTGCCCTAGTATGTGAATGATACGTGTTAGTCGACGTCGGTGCAGCGCTTCAGGTGACGTACAGTATCATCCAGCATGAGGTTCTGCCTTTCCACGTCGGCATGTATGTCGGTCGTAACCTGTGACGGGTACCATGAATTCCGGGACCAACCTCGTCGTCTTGAACGCGCACCCCACGCAGTGTCCGAATCTTAGAGTGTAGTTCGTCTAGACGTTGGTCATTCTGAGCCTCGTACGTATCCTCAGGACGCCCCCTGGAAGTCGACATGGGTGTGGTGGGTAGAGAATGAAATGGAACGCAGTGACTGCCGCGGGTTGTCCCTTGTCCCTTTCTCTTGCTCCTCCCTTGGGTTGGTCTTGATCTAGACCCTCAACCTTTCCTCGGCTAGGCTTTGTGACTGTCGCCGACGATGCAAACCCTGAGTCCCACTATGTCGTCCCTGGCGCACCGAGCTCGGCTCGCACAGCTCGTGGCCCCGCTCAAACGCGTTCGGCCGCGGGTGCCTTTCTATAAACTCGCCGCACATCGTGTTCCAACGCTATGGACGCTATACCGCGGTCTGTTGAGACATTCCCCCACACTGGACGTGCGTATCTTGTATGGTCGCAAATGCGGTGGTTCGTCCGAGTCAGCTCATGCGCCGTCAAGATCAGGTTTCGGATAAGAATGATGTTCCGGCAAAATCGCGCGATTACTAGCCCTCGGACGACGAAGGATGAGCTACGCAAAGGTCACAAGGTCCGTCCCCTCTCGTTCTATAATCATATATTATTGATTGACGGATGGTCAAAGATGCTTGACACCTTTCTGCAAGCAGAAGGAGGGAACGAACGGCTGAAGCGACTCCTTTCGCGATACAGTGCCATGATCTCTGCTAAGCGCGCGAAAGCGCGCCTTGAAAGGGCCGTACACGAGCAGTTCGTACGTTACTTCGTGCCGGTCGTGTGCTCTCCAGTCTCACACGAACCATAGCACGAAGAATACCTACGAGCCACACGTCCTATACTCACTGGTGCATACCTACGTCCGTCACTGTACAATCCTCCTCTTCCTCGGATGCTCCGCCAGCCCCATGCGCTGTCAATCATGATCTACAAGCGTCGCAGAGCCCACGACGTGAGAATCGCGAATGAGAGTGCGATGAAGGAGAGGAAGCTAGAGTTAAACAGGGAGATGACGTTCGAGAGAGGATTACTGGAGAGCTTGCAGAAAGGCGAGGCATTCGAAAGCCACTTTCTGAAATATCGGAATGAATGGAGTAAGTTCTTCTGGTGCGAAGATGAATGAATTCTCATCTGTCCCTGAGCAGGAGAACATCTCAATGCCCAAGAGGAGGCCATCGCGAGATCCTTCGATCTTGAAAACGCCCGTCTGCAAACCCCATTCCCGCCATCTGTTCTAGACTCCATCAAAGCTGCTCGTACCCGGAAGATAGCTTACTACACCTCCATGCGCGCTAGAGAACGCGCTGGAGAACATACACCTCTTTCTGTGGAACGCATGCGCCGTATGCCCCCCGCGCACGTGCTGCAACAAATGAGCCAGCAACAGAGAATCAATGATAGGGTGGTGAGAAGTGTGAGCGAAGTGGGATATGTCGGGATGGTGAAAGAGCGGGTTGGGGTACGGACACGGAGGCGAGGCCTATGGAGAGTATACGAGGAGGGGAAGGAGGAGAACAGAGAAAGGTTGGATAGGATGGCGGAAGAGATCAGAAGAGCGAATTTCGAAAGACAAGCTAAGAGCGATACCGATAGATAGACTATCCTTGGTCTGCGAGGACTTCACACCCCATCTGCCAGTCTTCATGACCTGCTTCACACCAACGCAGTTCATAGGAATAGTGCTACCCTGGTACATGCTCTAGATATGCTTCGAAGTTCGCACCTCGAGGACATACCATATATCCTGGCTATGCAGCATGTTCGAACGGTTTTATCAGGTAGAATTGCAGGAACGGTATTCGCGTTATCTACTCTACCAAGTGCATTCTATCCGGCGTTCTATTACACTCCGAACACCTCACTCCCGACGCAATTGTTGCATGTGAAAACGCCCGATGGATCTACTGTCTTCTTGATCTTCAACAATCGCTCATAGTTTCCCCCAAACCATCGTGCCTGCCAATTCGGCTCGCCGGGCCAATCCTCATTATAGTATGCCACTGGGTTGCCCTCGGGATAGATGATTCGATCGATGCCATCAAGGGTACGTCTGAGGGTCTCGTTCTGTTGGGCTGTCAAGGCGGGCTGTGTGAGGTCAAAAACGGGAAAGTTCGCATGAAGTAGAGCCGTTCGCCACCCTGGATGCACGGACGTGTATGTGGATGTCGGGTCAAAGGAGCTGACTGCTCCACCTGCAACGGCCTGAAGAATGATCGGAGTCGACATGTTTGCGATGAAAGCGCCAAGGACGTCGACGGTTTGCTCGTTTGTCATGGTGTCCTTCATCAACACGCGATCCCCAAGTAAAATATTCACCCCGACAGCGTCCCTTCCTGCCATGGCGGGCTCGATGAAGCCATTGTATGCGTTAAGCCAAGTGGAAAACGATGACGTCGAGAAGGCGATTTGAACGCCAGGTATGTTCCTCATGGAACCGAACAACGCGAGTGTCTCCTCGGGCGTCTCCGGTTTGTTGACTAGGGGTTTGGCATATATGATAGCACCTCCTGGATATAGCTGACAGATATGCATACATCAGGAATGCACGAAGGGCAGGCTCCATAACTCACGAGCTCAGATACTCCACTCAGACCTGCGTCGCCAAGCGTCGCCTGCATCCCGAGCAAAACGCTGATCGCCTGGGCAAATGCCTGGGTTGAATTGGCCAAAAATGTGGCATTGACACCGTTGACGCCTAGTAAAGGCGGATGCGCCTTGACGGTAACCTCCGTAGTGATCTATGGGCGAGAAAGATTTCCAATGAGATCAGTCCTGCAGACCGAAAAGCGAAAACCTACCCCAAAGGTTCCGCCTCCACCACGCAGAGCCCAAAACAGGTCCGTGTTCGTGCATTCATTGGCGATTTTGATCGTTCCATCTGCAGTAACCACCTTGTACTGTAAGACATCTAGTGGAAAGGTGACCGTAGTCAGTGCATAGGCATGCGCCCGCGCAGCTCGTGATCCTTACTGTCCACGCCCATCCCGTATAGTCGGCTCAGTGGACCAAGACCGCCTCCCAGCATGTACCCGCCGGCAGCACCGACAGTAGGAATAAAACCGCCGATAGTTGTCACATTGTGCTGATCTGCAGCCCTCCAAAGATCTAGTACCTCAATGCCTGCGCCAGCAATCAAAGCATTGGCCGGAGTTGCTGTTCGTTGACAACCATCCGGGACAAAATGAGGAACGTAGCTCGTGTTCTTGAGCTGGTGGGTCCATATAGTGAAGGAACCAGGTGCCGAGGAACGACCGAGGCTGAGAGTGAAACATGAGTAAACCAAACTATGCTGAGCGGGTCGATAACTTACTAATCATGTCCTGTCTGTTTAAGATTTGTTTAGTATCACTAAGATGCAAGCATATAGATAACACTCACGTTCTTAATCCTCAAACGCAGATTATGCTTCGCGGCGAACGTCACGGAGCGACTGATGTCAAGAGCACTCATTGCGAATACTTCATAGGCGGGAAGGGAGCCTGGTGGATTATTAGCATCCGTTCGGTAGTCACATCGGAGAAGACCTTCACCCAGAGTACAGTTGCCTGGAAGTGGCGAGGTAGGTAGCGAATAAGGCTGGGGGCATCCGACGTCGCCGTTCAGCTCCCAGTTGGTGAACATCAGCGCGTTAGGCTGTTCTACTCGAAATGACCCAGACAACTCGGACTGGAAGAGGGTTTGGCATGCGCCTTCATCCCACTCCTCGCGATAGCATACGGACGCGTATGGTGCAGGAGCCTTGAGACGTCCGCCAACCGTCAAGTTGAACGCGTCTAGAACTGGCAGCGTAGGAAAGCATGCTTGTCCAGGGACACAGTACGGCGCCGCTCCGTCGACCAAGCCCGCGAGCAGAGCTCCGAGCACGAGCGCTCGCGAGAGCAGACGCGAAGACGTCGACATGGCAGAGGATGCGACTGGAACTGAACGCACACCGGGCGCACTCTTTATAAGCATACATGAACGCTCCGAGGTCCTTCTTTGGATCGCTCGTGCATCAGCCTCCGTTAGGAGACATGGACAGCCTTCACGGAGTGATCAAGAGCGAGTCGGCGTGAAGTCCTCCGGGTCGGACGTAATGCGCATTCAACATCAGTGGTGACAGCGTTCCTAAGAATCTCACGGCGCTCTCGGAGTCGTCGCCTGGCAGGATGGTAAGATGTTTCAGGCGGATGCTCCTGGTCATCGTAGCGCAACTTCAAGGTAGTAGAGTGGCTATGTCGGAGGCACAGCGGCCGAAGCACAGTGCAGCTCGTTCAGTTCAGCGCCTTCACCCTGGTAGGGCACACACCTTCTAGTCACAGCATGGATATTTCTGTCGCTAAAAGTATGTATCATTGATCGGCGCGCAGACCTGCGCTATGGAATTCTCATCTATCTGTCGATCTGTGGTTTCGGGCAGTCCTTACAGGCACAACGCGGAGACAGCATACAGCATACTATGACCAGCACGACTTAGCTTCCCCTCAACGTGATGGATGTTCTTCGACTGGGTTGTATGCCCTGGTCGCCATGCGCATCCCCCTTTTCCACTGCAGCCGACAGCTGCTCTGCGGCTTCCCCTTCATCTACCCGCGTTCTCCGCTCTTCTCCCCATCGGATGGTTGCTAACGTCAACGCAAATCCAATGAGTGAAATGGCAGCTGCGATGCCGTTGGCTGCAGCGACGCCAATGGCTTTGATGAGAGGCAGTACGGCCGCAGAGGCAGCCGCGGCAAATATATAGCGAATACAACTAAGATGTGTCCGTCAGAAGGGAGACCAAAGCGAGTGCGCGGAGCGGGGTGACGTATGAACGTACTTGTTAATCGCTATGGTCTCCGCGCTCCGCTTTTGCATGACATCTACCAGGTATGTGTTGCTAACGGATAGAACGCCCATAAGCCCGACACCTGCATATGAGCTCCGGTTAACGCAAGCTCGGATTCGGAGCCGGATGACGCACCGGATATGAAAAGGAATATGAGCGAGACGGCGAGGCCGCCGGCGCTTGTCCAAAATTGCATCGTCAGACCTGCGAAATCAATCATCCGCCTTCCTGGATTTCATATACACATACCGGCTCCAAGGACACTTCCGGGCACGATGATGGCCCCCGAAAGCAGCGAGGCGCGCAGCCGATCTTCCGGTATGCGCTTTCCTCGTTTATCCGTCCATAGGCGAACAGTACGGTCGGAAATGTGCCCTGCGATACGTGACCCGACTAAGACGATCAAACGGTATTCAGCACAAGATACCCAACCGACAGATGGAAGTTATTTACTCATGTTGCCACCGCCTTGGGCGAGGAAGAGAGTACCAAGGATAGCGTCATTTGTAATCCCATACCGTGGTCCCTGAACCAGTACCGTATTTAGAATTCAGCCCCACGAGCAGCCGACGATTTATGGTACCAATGTGTACGTCAAAGGAACGACGACGCCTGCGGGATGATGATGAGCCACTGAATCGGAGCCAGAACATTCGTAACCCACAGTACGTTGTCAAAAGAACAAAAGACGAGTTTAAACTCTGTGGAATAGGCTGTGAGCGGACGATGATGCGGCAAGGGAAAAAAGCGCGTAGAGTGAATGATGACTTACTATGGCGAGAACGTTTGGATATCTTAGCAAACGCACGGGTCGCAGAGGATCGACCCATACCCAAGCAACGCGGCGTCTCCACCGCAAAAATCGGGCAAATCCATTACCGCTCTTGTCTGCGCATGCCCGCTTTTCAGAGGCCCGTGAGGCGGTCCGTCGCAAAACTTCGCGCTCTTCGATGATCTTGTCAATCCCCCGAGAATGTATCGTCTCCGGCAATAGAAACGAAAGCCCCAAGGCTATGAGGCCCGCTCCAGCCAACAGCCATTGCATGGCGCGCCACGATCCACCGGGATAGACGGGCGGGACATATCTTTCAACGGTCAGAAGTACGCCACAACGTCAGAACGGCCGAACGGTCGGGAAATGAGATTAACGCTTTTGCGCACTCGGTCATAATCCCCGCGATCAGCGGGGCCAATGATGGTCCGACGAGCACGCCAGCGTAAAAAACACCCATGGCGCGTCCACGCTCCGTCGGTCGATAGATGTCTCCGATAGTCCCGGCTCCGACGGAGAGCACCGACGAAGAGCCAGCACCCTGTATGATCCTCGTGATGATCAACGCCACTAACGAACGAGACAGTGCAACGCCTATAGAAGCGACGACGAAGATGGGTAGTGACACAAGATATATGGGACGCCGCCCGTAGATCGTCGCGTAAGGTGCCCATACCAGAGGGGCGACGCCGATGCTGACAAGGAAAATCGCGACGGTGTAGTTCACGACGGACTGCGAAACGTTTAGATCGTTCGCAATTTGCGGTATCGAGGGAAGGAATGCCGAAGACGTGAATGCTGGACAAACGTAATTAGGTCAGAAGGTCATTCATACGTGAAGTACTGCCTTACGAGCTAGCAGAGCCGAGACGGATACGACGATGACGATCAAGCGTTTCTTGGCCGGAGAGAATTTGTCGTAGATGTCTTTGGTGTCGACCTTTTCCGCGTCGGAGACGTCGATCGTCTTTGCAAGGTGGTTCTCCGACTTTTCATCCTGAACGTCGACCGAAGCGGGCTCTTCTGGCAGGTGCGAACCGATCCGAGCGAGCTCCGCCGGTGGAGGTAGGCCAGACCCCATCGCAGCGGGTACGTTCACCTCTTCGTGCTCCTCGGCATATGCGTACGAGTCGAACCTCTGATGTTCATGAATGGCATGAAGGTGGTGGCGACCATTCGTCGCGTCGTCCGTCGCGCCCGAGGTCATGATGGTAGTCCCCGGTCGTTAAGTCAGACTTTTTGTGTAGACTCCCCCAGTCCGAGTCGGAAACCAACACCAGTGGGCCTAGAGATCCACCGTGTCCACAGCGAGGGCCGAGTCAGAGGGGGCGAGGAAGCGCATCCACATTTCCGTTCCATCCCAGGTCCTGAGCGTATGAAGAGAAGATAGCATGCCGGTGATGCCGATGTACTTCGGGCCGACGGAAAGCCGGTCAATGTCAATGGCGGCAATACCGCAGCACTCGCCCAGGTCCCAGGCGCCAGCTCGCAGAAGTTACAATCACACAAAGCCTGTTAAATCTTGAGATTATGAGAAGAACGTGCGCTCGTGCGTTATGCATTTCATGCGTCGGATAGCGTCGTCAAGATCGTACATCGTCAAAGACTAGCAATACATAATTCGGTCAACTGGCATCAAAGCAGCACTCTCACAAATCACTCGGAAAGATAGCCCGACATCTATCCGTCCGCATCGCCCCGGTATATCACCACCAGCATGGCCTTCCCTCCTCAGACGGCCTCCTTGCTCGCGCCCTCATCGACCCTGACGCTGCCGTCGCTCGTGCTATCCCTGGCGCCCTTCTCCCGAATACGGTGCTCCTGGACCTCCGCGCCGTCATCTTCCACGAGCTCATCGTTGCCGGCACCCTCCTCAAACGCCGTCTTGCCCTTTTCAAAGTGCGCTCCGTGGTTCTCGGGGCCGATGATGGTGATGATGATCACAAACGCCGCGACGACGCCGATGAGGATGCCCTGCACGGTCGCGTAATCCGGTACCTCCTTCCGCTTGCCGTCGACGATGATGTGCGTGCGGAGATTCTCGCCTCCGGTGGCCTCGATCTGCGCGCTGGCGCTGCTGACCATGTTTCCGAGCTGGTACGCCACGCCGGGGAAGGTCGCACGGAACGCGGGCGGGCTCATCTCCGCGAGCTGAATCGGGATGACGCCCCATGCGCCTTGCACGCCGAATTGGATGCAGAACGCGCCGGCCGCGAGCGCGGAGAAACTCGAAGGCAGGATCCAGAGCGGAATGAAGGCGCCGATCATGAGCACGAAGATGACGATCGTGAGTCGCCGCCCGATGTACTGCGAGATCCAGCCGGCGATCGCGCCACCCGCAATGGCACCACAGTTGCCGATGATGGTCGCGACGGTCGCGTCGTGAGCGGTGAAACCCTTCGAAGTCTGCAGATAGGTCGGGTACAGGTCCTGGGATCCGTGTGAGAGGAAGTTGAATCCTGAACCATCCGGTGTGAGTGCACAGTTCCGACCTTGATCAGAATGGGAACGAAAGGAACGTACCGGTCATGAGCAAGACGGCATAGATACACAGGAGCCAGTGCTTCCTCAACATGCGGCCGGACTCGCGCATGAACACCTTGGTCTTGTGGCTGGCGGATCCAGTCGTCTCGCCTCTCGCACGCGCAGCTTCCTTTGCACGTAGGAAGACCGCGGACTCGGGCAGAGGAAGGCGAACCGCCGCGGCGAAGACGGATACGCCGGCTGAGGTCCAGAAGAGCGAGCGCCAACCGACGTGTACCGAAGGCACGAGTTGTAGGTTGACGACTGGAAAATAAGAAGCCCGATATACGTCAGTTTCAATGCCCTTTCGCTGCGTTACAGGAATGACGCACCGGCGGCGATGAGATATCCCACGGCGTAACCTTGCTGCAGGACGCCGCTAGCAAGGCCACGGACTTCCACGGGCAAGTTCTCCAATGCCGTCGCGGCAGCCAATCCCCAGATCCCACCCATCGCTACACCGAAGAGACTCCGGAGGGCGAGAAACTGAGGGAACGTCTGGACGAATCCGGCTCCAAGCTCGAAAGCGGCGCAAAGGAGCAGGTTGAAGATGAGTGGGTATTTGCGGCCGTAACGGTCGGATAGCATGCCGAAAATGACGGCGCCGGCCGAACGGAAGAGAAGGGTGAGGGTTATGGAGGTTGTCTATTTTCCGTCCCATGAGAACGCAAGGATGAGGGAGGGGGCAAGAGGACGTACGATGGAGTGCGCGCTCTTGCCAAATTGGTCTTCGAGGTGCGTGACGCTGAGAGATACACTGAAGAAATCGATCGCGTCGCATGTCCAGGCAAGCCATCTGTGCCATATGCAGATCAGTACGAGCTCAAAAGTGCGTTGAAGCGAGCAAAAGCGTGGGAGGGGATGTGTGGGTTGGGTGTGGGGAAGTGCGGGGGTCGGCAATGAGTGTGAGAACGCAGGAACGGGGTGAACATGCAAGCGCAGCAAGCCGTATGGACGCCGTTAGGCGGGTTCGGAGCACGACGCGGTACGCGTATCGCGGGCCCGCAGAAGTGGTGATATCCATCCGATGACTGGCCCTGGACGTGCTATCGATGAAAGACACTCACCCAGACCAGAAGAGTGCCCATTGGACGGGCGTTATCGACATCAGGGCTTGCCAAAGAGTCAATTCATGTTCGGTGCGCTGCCGTTTGGGAACGAGGTTCCTCATGAAGTAGGGCGCCATCGTGTCGTTGGTCGTCGAGGATGAACGTCACCACACGTTCGGGATTTCGTAGCTGGAACGGATGCAAGACCGAGTGAGATATAGTGTTATGCAGGATATGACGTATTCGGCGACAAAGACCGACCAGTACCTCGTTGTCGTCGGGGCGCGAGCTTGGGCCACTGAACGCGAACGATGTGGTGGTGAGAGAGGAAAGGCGAAGCGAAAGGAGAGGGGTACTTAAAGGCAAGCCATCAGGCGGCTGGGAAGAAGGCCGTTTATCAATATAGAAGGGAACTTACGTTGAGTGGCTTCCCCGGACCCCGCACCGTGTGCCGTAGCGGCGCATCAACGCACGCATGACCTTTTCCTCCGCCTCTCGTTCCTGCCTTTTGTCGGCTGCGACGGTTAAAGTAAGACAGCGCGGCCTGCCGCAGCGGAACCCCGAGCTGGGATGCTTGTTATTTCACCCCGCATCGGCCATAATGCATAACGCTGAGCTGCGTTCCGTGCCAATGGTCCGAGATCCGTGCGCGCCTGCCGCTGAGGATGCAAGCTCCGGTTTCAGCGCCATCGGACGTCAAGAGCGTGCACGTGCATATCGCTGCCGGACGTCGCAGCCAGCGTTCGCCGTTCTGCACAGCGCCCACGGACCTACGGCGGCCCCGTGGGGAACGGCCTTCGCAAACTTGGCTTGCACGACGCGCTCAACAGCGAAGGCCCCTCGTGCCTGTTGCTCACTGTCACCCAAACCTTCGCGGAGGTCGTCGCGCGCCCTGACTCCAGACTGCGACTTACATACGGAATCCATACTCATTCGATGCGACTCGTCGACGTACTATGCAGTGCCGAAACCCAGCTCCATTCCGAGGCACGCCTTCAGCGACATCAACACGGAACGTCTTTCCGGGGTCGGCGAAGCGGGGGACGAGCTGGCAAACATCAGGATCATGCTAAAACCTGCGTCGTACGCGTACGCCCTTCCGACTCGTTCCAGGTCTGTTGAGCCCGATTGTCGGCACGTCAGGGCGTACATAGACGGATGACTCGCGACGCCGCTCACTGTCTGCACCAGTTGGACCCTCATCGGCAGTCTCGGCCCTCCCGTACCGTCGAAGCTACTATGCGGCGTTTGCACCGACCCAAGCTTCCAGATCACGTCTTCCTTCGCAGGCATGAACACGAAGCTCTCCAGCAGGTACGCTGCTGTTATCTCTGTCCCAACGCTACCCGTTAAATCGGATATGCTTGCACAACCCGTGTTATCACGCACTCATCTCGAGTTCTGCAAACTTGAACCCTCTGGAATTGACAACTGAGCGACGATGCGCGAGAAATGTTCAAGGCGAACGTACATGCAAGAGCGAGGTCCACCCATGAACGTCATTCTATGACATCTCAGTACCAACAACGTCAACGTGCCGAGGATTCACGCACAGGTTGGCATACACTCCTGGTATCTTGGCATTCGCGACAGTGTCCGGAAGAGGTCGCAAGAATCGATCTGGCTTCCACTCATCTGCATCCGGTCCCCAGATCCGTTTGTCCTTGTTCACCGCTGCGATGGCCAAGATGATATTCTGGTTTCGCCTCACGGGCACTTCCTCGATCGCACTTCCGTCGGTACCTCTGACGGGGAACAGAAGCGGCAGAATCGTATCCTGTTGTGCTGTACGCTGGAAGAAGAAAACAGGCGGGTAAAGGCGCAAAGTCTCCTTCACCACGGCATCCAAGAGCGGGAGCGACATGATATCATCGTATGAGATCTCCCCTCGCTTCAGCAGATTCGATACCTCCTGTCGCAGTTCTGACTGTGTCGAGGGGTGCAGGGCAAGCACATGCAGTAATCGCGCCGAGGCGTTACTTGTCGTATCTATTGCGAATTAAATCGTCGATTTCCAAACTCCCGAGGGAAGTCATGTTGCACTGGACATACCGGTTGCAGCAAAAAGGAAGGTGCTAAGCGTTTGGCACTGATTCAGCATTAGCTCCGAGTGTTGGCGGGGGCTCACATACTTTATCTGGGCCACAACAGCGTCCTCCGGCATTCGTTCGTCGGTGTCAAGTTTGGCATTGTGTTCTACTGCGTGTTATTGAGGTCAGCAAACAGAAAGCCAAAGAATGGGCTCACATATTGTACTCAGAATGTCAGCGTGGGCGCTTTCATCAGGTGCGAGACATTTTCGCTTCTGCGAATATATTTCTTTGCTTGTGACTTCCATCATGCGGGTGATGCGCCTTAACCTGTGCAGCGACTTCATCGGCAACATGTTGGCGAGGAAGTTCTGCAGCGCTGGCGGTGTCAGACGGCGAAACGTGGGGAAGAACGCGAGCCAAGGAATGAACGGCGACACCGCTGGCCTGAAGTCGTATCGTGAGATATCGATATGTGATAGGTGCGTCTCTCAACTCACAGAATGTTCTTTATCGCCGCAGCGTACGGATTGCTCGCGGGTTCCTCGAGCGAGTTGAATTTGTATCCGATCCCGGCGCGCCCGATATATTCCAGGGCTGCACGAGACAAAGGCAGGAGCATGTCGACTTCGAACCCTGTTACAGCTTCATGCTCCATACACAGAGTCTCGACGGAATTTCGAAGCTTCCATATGCATATTTAGCGAGTGTGGTTCAAAGCCAAGGACTCGACAGAAGTGGCCTACTCACCTCTCTGGCGACTGCATTGAATACTGGCATCAAGCGACGCAGGTATGTGGGCGAAAAATGCGGGTTCAACATTTTTCGCTGCCGTCTATGGTTCTCCCCTGTAGATTTGTGCAATGGATGTCAGCATATGCGTTGTCAAACGAATGCGCACATGGACCTTCGCTTGCTATCAGCCCATTTCCAAGGATCACCGAGTTGAGCCTGTGGGAGGTTAGATGCGGGGTGCTACCAGCTTGTTACAATAACACATATACTCGAGAAAAATGCTTGTCTCCGCAAATGCCTCTTGGTCCTTGACAAGAATCGAATGTAGCGCCCGAGGATCGTAAACGTAAAGCTGCTCGTCCTGTAAAAAGGGAACGGTAAACTTCATCTTGCTGTCACGCCTAAGAGTATGTAAAATCTTGGGAACTTACCCCGAATAGTCCACCCACTTGCGAAATGCTGCCTAAAGCAGCAACCTCTTCGTGGTATCGAAACCCTGTTATGGGATCGAAGAGCTGCGCTAGATGACCTAACGCAAGCCGGTCAACCATCACAGATCAGAAAGAGAGAGGGAATCCCACCAGATATGATACTGGGCTTCTCGGCTGGGCGGGGGAGACTTCGCAACCAGGATCTGACTTTGCGATAGCGATAGATGCCGTACGTTGCACAGATCGCTACGGCAGTCACAACGGTGACGGGTGCTGAAACCATCTGTACATACGCCGTCGAGAACAGTAAGGATTGGCTAATGACAGGTGCGGATGAAGCACGCCAGAGGTGCTATATGATCAGCTATAAGAGGGCTAGTATGCACAATCACATTTAGAGCCAGTGCAGTACATATACGCTGCACGCTCAGGCACGTTCTGCTTCCAGATGGAACAACGGTGAGAATTTCAGAGAAGGGCGATAGCGATGCGATTCAATCTCCACACCGACTCGGAAAGCCACGCCCAGAGCTTACGGGCTTCTTTCGTCAAGTTCCAGATGATACCGAAATTTGACTTCGGAAGGACAATATTGGCATTATCATGGGTGCGGTCACGATACCCGGGTAGGAGCCGGGCTGGTGCTTCTTCTCCGAATGTTTCCCCAGACTATCCTGAGCGAGCGCGGTATACAAGCGGCCCCGTGCACATCTTCGTCTGCCCGGTCACGTTTGCCTTCGACCATTCTAGATTCTGGATACGCGATACCACGCCTTCAAACGACGCATACAGATGAGGCAGCACAGACACGAACGGAAACAGGGGAGGCTCACGCCTTAATGCACAGGATCTGACTGAGCGAGCTGCCGACGGTTTGGTACACCTTCTCGATTTTCCACCCAGCGGCCTCGGTGATGTCCTTGAACTCGCCTAGGGTGCGCTCCTGCGCGTTGAGCAGCGCCGCCATGGTGAAATCGGTGGTGTACACGTCGGAGTTAGCTTCACCCAGATTGGCGAGGAGCGGCGCGGGGGCGTCGAGCAACTTGGAGCCCTCGAATGCGAGCGAAGGCGGGGTCGGGCAGGCGTACGGCACCAGCTGATCGACGAG
Organism: Punctularia strigosozonata HHB-11173 SS5; assembly: GCF_000264995.1. Taxonomy (NCBI): domain Eukaryota; kingdom Fungi; phylum Basidiomycota; class Agaricomycetes; order Corticiales; family Punctulariaceae; genus Punctularia; species Punctularia strigosozonata. The sequence goes on from NW_006767434.1 coordinate 2,766,567, forward strand.
CATAAGTTTGGTCTTGGACGAAGCCGCATCATGGAGTTGCTTTAAGATCTTGATGCATTCGGCTGTCGGCCAGTCGTGCGTGATGAAGCGCAAGAAAAACAAGGAAGCATTGCCAACGACGGCCGGAGGCTGCTTCTCGAAGAAGTCTTGGGCTGCGCAAAACTGAATTACGCTGAAAATAGGCAAGCCAAAAGCGTACCATGGAGAGAAACGCGTCCGGAGTCTAGAAGGGCCTTCTGTTCAGGGTTCGCTTCCCATGTCTAGCAAGTTGTCAGATCAGCCCGCGATTCGACGGGAATATCAGGCTTACAGGTGTGGTAACTTGCTTGATCGTCTCCTCGCGGTCTTGGACGATGATTTTGAGGTGAGGCGCTTTCTTCGCAATTTCGAACGATTCCGACCCATTCCCTCCGCCAACATCCACTACGACGGCACTCGCCGGAAGCTGAGACCAGTCGAAACCTGATAACGTGATCAGTGGAGAAGAGACAAAGAGGTAGTGGACAAATACCTTTGAACAACTTCTGTTGAGGTTGCGTGCTGATGAACCCGACCATCGCCATTTGTATGCGCTGCAAGTATCCCGGATACTTCTCGAAGAATTCCCACATGGTGCCGTCGAAATTCAACGCCCGCTGGAAGGGTGTCTTTGAAAAATCGTTGGACAGCACGACGTCCGGGATATATGAGGACGATTTGAACACTTCGTCGGTACTTCCTTGGATATGAGTGGTTGATTGGCGAACATAGATCCAGAAATTTACCATTGTTCCACTAGCGCAGGAATTCCGTTGCTTCCGACATACTTCTCTCCCTGGACATTGCTGATGCCATGCCCCAATACTTTCTCATTGCGTTTCCTGAATGAGATATCAGCAGGTCGGTCTGAATACCGCGTGTAGGTACTGACTCCACGAGACTTTGAAGGGTTGCCGTATTCTTTCCTGTATCCATCAACGCACTGAGACGATTGTTCGCGAACACGTTGGGTTTAACCTTCGCGCAAGTCAGCAAGCTATCTCTACGCATTGACCTAGAGACTAACTTCTTTGAACACGTAATGCGTCGCCAGGAGTCGAAGTGCACGAGCTATATATAACATCAAGACAGAACATGTCTCGCTGGATGCGATTGGCATACCGAGAATGGTGGAGTTAACGTTGGTCTTCGCAGCGATATCCGCAACGTCCAAGCCTGATGGTCCGGCTTCCCGCAGAATCTCTACGACGCATGACTCAGACGCAAGCCGAAGCGCTGAAGGGATATGGAACTATACAATCGTTAGCGTGTCGGTTTTGGCGTTGAACAGAGCAAAAGAAACGTACCGCATTGGCACGGTCCAGTAGCGCGAGTCCCGGCAACTTAAGCGTTGCAACCAGCTGCGATGCTGCCGAAGCCGCGAGTAGAGCGGCACTCAAAACTTCCGGATCGATGGTCAGTGCTTCATTCGGACGAGATGCGTCGTAGATGTCGTCGAGGGAAGGGTAAGCCAGTCCTTGCTTTTCAGCACTGCGTTGGATGATTGTTACATTCTTGTTGATGATGTCGGTGAGCGCAGTGAGATTGGCAGCCATTTGTACTCTTGTGTGGATACGTAGGTGCGCCGCTGGGATGCGACACGAGTAACACGAGTAGACTACACACTCAGTTATAACACGCCGCAAAGCGCTGCTGAGTTGAGTTCATGTTCAGACCGAGCATCGAGTAAGGTGTTCCCTGAGAAAGATCCTTCGTGGACTGCACACGCCAATGAGTATGGGACCGGGCTGTGTTTCATCAAGCGTACGCACTCACGGGCTATTCATGGTATCCCGGAGCAGTTCAGCATTCTGGGCGTGGAATGGTGTCCCGTCGGGGTTGTCCTGCAGCCGATTATTTCGGTTTGTAGTCACGTGCTGGTCAATGTATCCGAATCGGGCTGGCGCGCTTTGCGGCCTCTGATATGACCGACTCGTCGCATCTGGGTCAACTTTCCCGGCGCATTACACCAGACCTCTACCGTTCGTTGATCCTGCGCAAGGAACAACTGCGGCAGAGCGCTATCAACTCCACTTCCACGCCAAAGGGCGCTTCTGAGGACGGAACCGGAAGTGCATGAGTACCACCGCCCTTTCTCGGCCACCAGCGGCGGGGCTATGCGCGAAGCAAGGCTGGGAGCAAAGGTAAACGCTCAGAACTGACAGCTATGCCTCGGGGACCCTGCGGTCAGAAGCACAGATCCAATTCTCCGCAAGATTAGATCTCCCGTGGCACTTCAAACCTGGACCCGCCGTGTACGCGGTGCCTACGCATCCGACGTGCTCCTCCTGGTTCCATGTGAAGGAAATTGAGACCAGGTCTCGCTTGCGTATGTCGGGCGGCGATAGGATTGCGGTGACTCCCATGCAGGCTACCATGTCTCTCGCACCGGGAACTGGGGTTGTCGTGTCATGAATCGGTGCTTCTTCAGTTATGATAGGGCTCTCATTACTGAGCCGTACTGCTCATACATCAGGTACCCGAGTCGGCAAGAATCGTATTAACGGTATGCTGTACACGCTCGTACACGTTTCGCCAGGTGTTCATGTCACTCTATCCCTTTTTTAGGTCTGTTTAGTACCAGGAGCACTTTCAGGGTCGTATCCTTCAAGATCGCTTCGTACCCCCATTGTTCTGATTCTGATGAATCGTCTCGTTTTCCGGAATGAGTGTGTTGGTATCATCGATTACCATACGCGTCGCTGATTAGGAGGACTCGGGATCGCACGCAATGGTGCGCTCCCGCTCATCAGCCTTCGGTTCTAGCTTAACACGCAACAATGATCAGGAAACGCAGCGAGGATGCCTTCGTGTTGTATCTCTCGAAAAGAGCCATCTCCTGGAAGCGTATGGATACTGGAAGAATGCCGGCCTACACGCCATCTGACGAAGCAAGCTGAAGTAGCGCGAGCTAGGTCCGCCGCACCGACTCTGTGCAGAGATTCATATGGACCTCAGTTCGCATGACCGCCGGTTGACTGTCGTATAGGCCTGGATCGGATTTACGATCTCCATAGTTATGTTACAAGGATGAGCGAACAAATATTGTTTCCCACTAGCAAATCCATATCCTACTGTACACGTTCACAACAAGGTCGAGTGGATTGAATCCAGCGCGACTTCCGCTTTTTCACATAGCTAAACCCATGATCACACAGAGAGCGCAGGGGACACAGGCTCGAGCTCCACAGTCTGCTGCCAAATCTCTGAGCTCTTGCTCTGTTCGAGGTTGTCTTGGTACCTATGAACCGACTTGTGGATGGGTATGATCATAGGAAGCGTCTTCTCGGTCCCGGTAGTTCTGTTGGTTCGTTTGGTTGACTCCGATCCCCCGGATCCACCACTACGGAGGAACCGTCGTCGCTGGTTGTCATAGTTTGAAGACAGCATGGTGCGTGTCGTGTCGCCCAAGCCGACACGAACAAAAATGAGCGTCGGCGCAATGCCCTGTTAATCCATTAGTGCCTCGAAGCAATATACAGGAATGATGAAACCGTACATATACTTGCGTGGCGATGTCTGAAAGGAGGATTTGCGCAGGATGGTTCAGCGCAAACAGTACCGTCAAAACGAGCTGCACGACAAGGTACAGCATCCCCGATTCAACGACTACCATCATTGCGTCCTTTAGGTAGCCGTTTGACAGAATGATGCCGCCCGATTGTCGCAGATTACCGCGGTGCTGCCGGCCCTTCCACCATATGCGACCAACAATCAGGGAGGTGACGAGGAAGTTGAACGCCAACGGGATAGCAAATGCACTCGTTCCGAAGTGTACCTCGGACTTGGGAACTATAGCGGCCGCCGGATGGGAGATAAGAAGGCCGATGGTAGTCATCGCGCACGCTGTAAATTATGTAAATGGGTGAGCCGACGCAAACGGTAACACTGGTGTGGAGTATACGCACAGACAAAGGCCAGCGACATCAAGAAGGGTAGAGCTACAACGAAGTAGTTCTGATCCCAGATAGACCATAGCCGGTAGCACTGCAACCGTGTCTGAGTACTAGAATCCGACGAGATGAATTTATCAGTAACCAACCAGGACCAGCTCTGCAAAAAAGTCGGTGAGTGTGACCAAAGCATCGGCTGTCCTCAGAGCAGGAGTTCCAGCTTGAATGGTCCCCTCGGGATTTCTCTCTTGGACCTGTGTATACGAGGTTAGCCAACCGCATCGTCCGGACACAGTGGTTTGTACATACAAGATCCTTATACATGTAGCGGAAGCGAATGAGGGCGTGTATCGAGCAGCAAGAAAACAGCAGGCAGCAGAAGAAGACATAAAAGACGGAAATGGACTCGGTTCTTCTCTTCCAGGTCAACAACATGATGGCCATGGAAAAGACGACAAGGTAAATGCCTGTCACGACGGATGTTAAGAGCGGTATACGTCAGCGAACGCCAGCACGCACCGTACAAAGTCATCTCAAAGCCGAAACCAAGGAAAGTGGATTCGTTCGTTGTGATTGCCATCGTCGGTCAGAGCGAAGACGGCTGACTGAACGGCCGCTGGTTCCACAAGGCTTTATAGCCGAATGTCTTTGCTAGTCCGGTGAAGACGACTGCGTACAGTGGTAAAAACGGAATGGAGCCATACTTTTCCTACTCGGTGCCTGCCGTTGTTTGATCGAATTCGCAAAGAGATCTCGATCTACCTCAGCAGTGCACGGCATGATTTGTGGTATCACGCACAAGGTTCTGTAGTTGGCATGCTCCAAATTACCGCCGATACCATTCGGTATGCAGCAGTCACAAGGTGGGGGCCATATCGCGCGTGCACGAAGGTGAGACTGTCGTCCCATAACTGCTGTGCCTATGATTGCGCCCTCAAACCCTATCGCGCCGTACCGCAGCCGATACTTCCAGACATTGATGCTCGTGATATCAGGTTTTGGAAGTTCGCCAGCGTGCCGTCTCGTCGGATATCACTGTTCGTAGGCAATCAGTGTGAACACGACACTAGGTGGGGTTTGTAATGTAGTAAACCAATTCGAGCCTGACAAAATCAGTCGACGCACCGTGCGATCACAGAGATTCAACGAATATCGATGTCGAGAAATGCTTCCGACAACATGGCCCCGAGGGAAAGGTATGTACCGAAGGAGTACGGAGCCACAGGCTGCCACGCTACATGATTCTCGCCGAAAAAGTGCGCAATGACCCAGGCCCAACAGCGTGAGCTAAATCTCACAACACACACGGTCGATGATTACATATTGATAGGACCCAGTGAAAGCTCGGTGACCCATTCGTACGCGTGTCTTCACCGGCAAGGGTGGGCTGGTGTACGATCGCGGAGTAGAACAGTAACAGAAGACAGCTCGAGGAGTTCTTCAGCAAGGAGGGTCCATATCCATCAAGAAGTCCCAATACCAGCGCAACGAGGCCGAGCTGCTGCTGCTTTGCGCACAGAGGCCTAGGGACGAGTCGGGAGGCAGCGCATTCACTGGACGATACATGATTGGAGATGGTTATATGCACGTCCTCACTGAGTAAGCGCGAGGAATAACCGAATAAGAGCCATATAACCCTGAGGATCGCGCGACAGTCGCATTGCCGGTAGGGCACGATCAATTTTCAATCTAAAGTTGAGCCTGTCACCAAGGCGCGACGCGCGTTTTGAGAGGAACATGAACATCACGTGATTAGGTTGGAACAACATCAACTTCGCGGAAGATATCGTCTTCGTGTCCAACTTCACTGTCAGCCGTGTTAGCCCTGATTTTGGTCTTGCGATCTTACCAGTATCCCTCTTACTGCGGTCGCCATTTCCAGTACGATCTATGTGTGCTGTATCATCTCTTGATCCAAGGTGCTTCGTTTCAGCACTAGCCTCTTGACAAGTACGTACCATGTGCTCACACGTTTCACGTACTATCACCGCCGGATGCATGCTTCTCACGGCACTGCCTCGCTCTGGTTGACAGGCATGGGTAGATAGGATATAATTATCTTTGCGCCGCCCGTTCGAAACCGCCGTACTGGAGGTGCGTGAAGTCATTTGCATCCTGCAATCACGGATTGATAGCTCTGCAACCTCTGTTGACCTGGACTTCCGTTTCGGGCGTGGCGGTAAGAACTATAGGCCGACTACCGCTACTCAATACGTCGCTGAGATCTAAGACAACGGTACGCCATGTGAAAGGCCTAGGGTGCCGCGTTGGTACAGACCGCGCGCAAGAGCGAATGCAGTCACACTAGGACCCATGGCCAACATCTAGTTATGCACCATCCATTCTCTCCTCCGAGTGCATGTTCGAGGCGCAAACAACACTTTGATCTCCGCAATCAAGCTTGCGACACGATCGTTCCCGTGCTTCACAGTGAGCATGATAAACTCTATCTTTCCTCGCCCACAATCTACGCCCTGCACGGAACCACTCCGATCTCTGAGAATCTCTGCGCTATGTCGTTATTGCAAATATACGTTACGTGGGGTGTTGCTCTTGTTATGATCAAACGTTGCAGCTTGGGTTCCTTGATGTCTCTCTACAGCGGTATTTACTGGTTTCACCGGAAGTGGCGCCGGCGATCTCGGCTCTCGGTCCAATGAACGTTGTGCGGAATTGAATATATCATGCAGAGGGCTCCTGACGGAATACCCTCCGACTCGACTTAGGAGATGGCGTTGAGCATCAACGAATCCACATTTCTCGGCTTTGGTTTCGAGTTGATTCTCTATGGTGAGTACACAATCCGTCCGAGTGTGATATATCTCATGTTCAACCTACCAGGTATCTACATCCTTCTGTTCTGTCTGGCCGTAACGACCTTGACCTGGAAACGAAAGACCCAAAGAATACCACGATTTTATCTCTTTTTTTGCTGCTTTCTGTTCTCGTGCTGCACCATACATATTGTGATTCATTTCCGTTATATGTACAAAGATCTGGTGAGCGCTAATCTTCCGGAGCTATCCTCCGCCGTAGAGACTGAGACCATAACAGGTCCAAAGTCGCAATCCTAGCGGAGCACTCGAAGCCGGAACACCTTCTCTCAGAACCGCAGACGCCCTCGTGACCCTCACCGACTTCTTTGCCGAGCTTGTTCTAGTAAGCATCGTCACTCACTGGAATGAGTCGGATTATAACGAACCGCTTCAGTGCTATCGACTATGGACCATCTGGGACAATAATTACTACATCATCATCATCCCACTACTCATATCATTCGCCTTCGTCTGTGAGCATAGTTCTGCTTTGTTCATAAGTATTCTCCACTCAACGGCTTCGGTGATACAGCCTGCGCCATGGCTACGATTGGAATACTGGTATCAACCCCGTCAGCCGCCATCGTGCCTAAGTCATTGGTTCCGCTTGGAACATCGGCATTCGCTATCCCGCTCTGCTTCAACTTCATCGTCACCGGCCTGATCATCGGCCGCATCTGGTGGAAGGGCAGGTCCAGCCACGGAAATATAGGCCGTGCGGGCGGAGTGGTCATGCTTCCGCCGACATACCTTAAAGCTGCGACGGTGGTCGTAATCGAGTCCGGTCTGGTCTACCTGGTAGTCCAGTTCGTCCTCACGGTGCTCTTCGCGATCAACCATCCTGCCCAGATCATGCTTGCAGATATAGCGACCCAGATATATGTACGTCCGAACAGCCATCTCTGGGTGGGCCAAACTATGCTGACGCCGATACTTTTCCAGGGGATCGCACCAACAATGATCTTCGTGCGAGTCGGATTGGGTGACTCGACGCGCGCTAACTTGTCGTCTGTGCCATCCGAGAGACTCCGGGGCATCCGCATGCCACGCTCGCCTGGACGGTCCACCGGCCAGGGCAGTTTATCAAATAACCTGTCGCCAATGTCCGTATCCATCCCGTTCACGAAGACCGTCAACGTGCACAGAGACGGCAGCGAGATGAAGGCAGGAGGTGACGACTGGGATCAGACCTACGGGATGCATCGTGTAGCTAGGGAACTCTCCGTCTAGTTGAATATTTGATTCCATGTCGCTTGAACACATTGACGTACGCCTAAGTTGGTACAGGCGATCCGTTCATTGCTGCAAACCAACTCATCGACCAAACATGTCATCGCACAGTCCATTTTCACTTCCACGAGCACAAGGGTGGTGTCCTCCACGTTCCCGCAGTCACAGCATCGCGAATGCCTCGTACGTCCGCGTTAAACCGTTGGCTTTACAGTCCAAATTCACCCCAGGACGCAGCGCATGCGATATTCCACATGCACACACCCACAGCCCCATGCTTCGACGTTGGTCGCGCGCTGCAGTCGTCTAAAATACTTGAATTGAACCAACTTTCCATTGAATGCGCCGATGGGGCGCACGCAAATCTGGCATACTCAATGGATCGATACTCAAGATGCAGAAACCGCCGTAGCCTCGCAGCCTATGTACACACCATTCACCCAGGTCCGAACCCGTCACTCTGCCTCACACCGCCTCCGCACCTTTCTGCAACGCATCCTCGTGTTCCACCGTCTCCCATTCGTCAATTCCTTCTGCGCGCACACCGGCGTCATCCCCAAACGCCGCACCACCCGCGCGGCGCGGGAAAAATCGGCGGGCGAGGCGCTGACCTAGAGACGGGGGTGGATGGCGTCAGTTCGCATATCCGAGATCAGCGCGCCCGGGTGGGAGGCCATCGCGAGCAGTGCGGGAGATGGAGACGGGGAGCGGCGTTTACTCACGAAGGACGATCACGCCACGGACGAGGGAGAAGATGAGGCAGCAACCGACAGCGATGCCAATGATGTAGGCTGCGAGGAGCGCGTGCTGTTTCCCGGGGTCGAGGAAGTCGTATACTACGAAAAATGTCAATTGCAGATCCGATATGGAATATGTCGGTGCAGCGTATGATCTGGAGGTATATACACCGGATGGATGGGAGACGTACCGTAGAAGTGTTGTGTTGCGAACGTGATGTAGGCAACGCCCATGTATAGTGCTAGGAGAATGACGAGGAAGGGAAGGTAGGTCCAGGGCTGGTTGGTCGTTGAGTCTCAATAGATGAAGGAAGGAGGGCGGAGGGTGCGTACCACTGGTGGAGCGTTGGTGAAGAATATCTCGAAGAGTGCAAAGACCGAGTTGAGCAGATGACCGGAAATGTTGCCCCAAGCTGGGAACCGCGAAATGAGAATCAACGAACGTGTTCCACATCATTGTACATACCATTATTGACGGTGCTCAATGCTGTGGGGCCAGAGAGGAGAGACCAAAATACGACCGTGACGATGATGGCTGACGTGCATAATGAGACACACGAAAGGATAGTCTGATAGTTCGACCCAGAAGCTCACGGAAAGTGGTGAACGTGCCCCATAGCAGCACGTGTAGGAACTGCAGGATTTTCGGCCATTGTTGCAGAGGGTATGCGTTGCCGCGTACTGCCTTCGTCGATTGCTCTACGATACCCTGTTCGGCCGTTGTCCCAGTGCCACTGGTGCGACTACCAGAAGAACCTGCTACACTGTAAGTGACTGCTTTGTTAGAGACGGAAAGGCACGAACCTCGTTCTTCCTTGACCTCGTTGTTAGACGGAGCCGGTAATGCGCGTGTCCCGAAACCCCGGCGGAGACGTATGGTATAGAATAGCGTCTGTACGCCGACGGCTAGGAGGTATGACGCATCGCCAATCCATGACAAGCGGGTGAAATACGAGAAGTACCTTGCGTGGCAGAGATGTTAGACGGTCCGGTTGCTTAACCCCATTCGGTGACGACACTCACGAGCTCCCTTGATGCAGCACGCTAGTCGTATACGCTAGATTGTAGCAGTTTCCTGCGAGCGCGTAAAGTCCCAGTAGGATTCGTACAAAGGTCAGCCAGGCCGGCGACAGGAACTTATGAACGCCGGGTTATTCGTTCGTCGCGTAGCAGAATGATGGCCGTACGCACTGGTGATGTAACGTAGAGACATGCTGGATCGAAGGTATCGTGTATGTCGAACCAGCGCGAATATGCCGAGCCCATTCTCGCTTTACCTCCGCAGAACCGGAACAGATAAGAGCAAACACAACACGAGAACAAAAGAGCAGAAACGAGCGAACAGTGGCCGTGATGGGATGGGATATATAGGGAACAAAAGCGAGAAATATTCTGCCAAGTCCTCGCGCGCCGACTGGTGTGTTGCGCGCTGGGTCAGTCGAGGACGCAGAAGGGCTGCGAGGATAGCGAGGACCAGCCGAATCGTCCGCCTGGGACCGTCGGAGCTGCTGCGATGGCCACAGATCACAGGACCCACTGGCCATGCCCCGCGTTCTCCGAGCTCTCCGAGGCGCTAAGCATAGCGTCGGCGTGGGAGACGAAGTGCGTCGGGTGTGGCTGTGTCCCGCTGATCGCCCGCCGTCATCCCGCCCTCCGTCATCCCGCCTCCCGCCTCACCCGCTTCGACATCCGCCTCGACATCCGCTTCCCGTCGGTCAACCTCCGTCCCCTATATACCATGGTCCATAAAAGCCAGTCTCTTTGGGCAGAGACTTAGCCCAAGGTCTCTCCCCGAGCTCAACCACACACCCAGCACCTATTATCCGTCATGCGTTTCACTTCGACTGGTTCGACGATCCTCATCGCCTCCATCGCTATCTCCTCTGCTGCTGCTATGCCGCTATCGCCCGTTTTGTCGACGCAGGACGTCGTCGCATCACCTGCGCTACCAACCGTGCCTCCAACTCCATCCCTTGCGTCCTCGGTTAACCTCTCCGCCAAACACTCTGAAAAGAGCAGGAAGAAGCGGTATTCTGGACTTGGTCAGTACCGCACCCCCACTTTTGGTCTGGAAAAAACCCTAATCTGTTTTATACAGCTCTGCGTAGCCCGTCGTCCAATTCGGTGGGCGGTGTTCAGATGGGTCTCCCTGCTTTCATAGAAGGCAAAGAGCTTGAGCCAGAGGGTGTGATACCAATCAACAGCTGGGATCGATACACCAGCGAACATCCTAGAACGTCTACCGTATCACAGTCAACCGTCGCCTCCAGTGCGACCTCATCCACCACGGATTTCCTGCTTCCCACATCCAACTCCGTCCCGGCGGTGACCACCACATTACCCACTTCCGCAGTCGAAAGTCCAAACACATCCATCCCACAAGCCACGCCGTCGGCATCAGCGTCCGATTCGACGGACGACAGGGAAGGTGACGATGACGAACCTGCTCCGAAAAGCGATGACGACAAAGACGACAAAGACGACGACGACAAGCAACCGGATCTTGGAGGGCTCATTGACGACCTAGACGTTCTCCTCCCTCTTATTCATCCGAAGGGTTCCCCCCTCGAACCGTCTTCAATAACCGCTATCCCATCCGCGCAAATCACGACGCCGGTCGCGGTGACACCCGAGGGGTCCGGTACGCCGTCCGCCAGCTCAGCACTCCGACCCGAAGCCGCCTTGGACAACACACTTCGAGCAATGCTAGCCGACATACCCGACCTTGCCCTCCCGAGCGACCTACCCACTTCCCACCCAATCAAGTCGGTGGTGGCAATCACCTCCGAGCTTTACGGCGTACCAACCGATACTTCTGAGGCTAACCCAGAGTACACGGCGAATGAACTTTTGGCGGACATGCCCCATCTCACTTACACTGTTCTACCCACGCAGTCACCGTCTGTGATTGACAATTAACACGCTATGATATTGCTGTTTCATGCTATGCTACCCGAACTGGTCTTCTATGTAGAGATGGCTATGAATAATTCAATTGAACTACACTATTCATGCTCCTTTCGATTGTCGGCAATACGGTTATGAGCTGAGCTGACGAGGAGCCTTTCCTGGAACCTTCTAAGACTCTTGACTTATTCTAGACGCGTCCTGATCACATGACCTCATGTTCAGAGTCAGGTGCCGTCCTGGCACAGCACGGTTACCGCGAGCCACCGCCTGAAGTTGACCCGCTCGTGTTGCGGCTTGCTCTATCAGGACACTTCAGCTCGTCGACAATTCCACTGAGCACCAACACATCGACATGCCTTCGCCAGTGCGTCCCGATTGTTGCGGCGGTTACGTGCTTTCCGTGTGGCGACGTGCCTGCTGACTCTTCGCTCTCCCCAGATGACCATGAAGCGTATACACAAGGAGATATCGGATTTAGACAAGGAGCGGAAGGCAGGGAATCTGGGTGGGATTACACTTGAACCTTGTAATCTAGCATCGGGAGACCTATTGCATTGGAAGGCGAGTAATTTGTGTCTGAGGCACGACGAACCTCCCTCGATGTCGGGGTTGTATCTGACCCTATTATGGGTTTCAGGCGTCAATACCAGGTCCCGAAGGGAGTCCGTACGAAGGAGGGACATTCGACGTAGATGTGCATTTGCCGCCTGACTATCCGTGAGCATTCGTCAAAACACCGTCTCCCAACGTTGTGTGCTGATCTCCGATTCTCGCTTTCATAGGTTCAATGCCCCTAAAGTCACATTCACCACCAGGTTCGTACCGTGTAGCGATCTAGCAACACGAACTTCGAATTTGATAAAGAAATTCCTCCAGGATATATCATATGAACATTTCCGAGCGAGGGGCAGTATGCATAGACATTCTGAAGAGCGCGTGGTCACCCGCTCTCTCACTGTTCAAAGTTGTGCTTTCGCTTAGTAGCCTAATGACGGACCCCAATCCGCGTAAGCTAACACGTCTTTCCTACATTTCTCATTGATGAACTCCGCGCATCGAAAGCTGACGATGATATATAGGAGACCCGCTGGGTGAGTAACGTCTCAATAGCATGCGAACCGTAGCTCAGACAGAACATATTAGTCCCGAGTATCGCGAACGAGTACACGCGGCATCGTCCCCAGCATGACGCCACGGCGCGGCAATGGACGCAGCTATATGCAGTGCGCGCGGATCCTGCAGCAGCAGCACCGCAACCGGAGGTTTGTGCTTCATATGCCTCCTTCGCCTCTGGAACTCCACCTCATACCATTTTTACAGTCAACTACACCCTCTGCCGCCAACTCCGCTCCCCGCCCGCGCGGATCCCGTAGATCATCTGCCACTTCTGCGGCCTCCTCGTCCGCATCAGCGTCGGCCGCTCGCACACGTTCTCAACGGACTCGTGCTACCGTCCTTCTCGAAGAATCCACCATCGACTTAACATCGGATGATAGCGAGGGACATACTAGAGGCGGCAGTCGCGGGAAGGGAAGGGCAAAACGTGAGGCGGAGGTACTTGATCTGACGGAGGATGGAGAGAATGCGGTGGAAGGACAGGCTACAGAGAAAGGGAAGGAGAAAGAGACGGACTCGAGGAAAAGGCAGAGAGTGGATGGGGAAGCGACAAGCAGTGGAAGTGGTGCTTCGAAGGCACGAGAGGTTAATGGTGATACGCAGGGTAATGGGAACGTGATTGAGATCAACGATTGATCATGAGGAGCGTTGTTCTGGCTGATCTCCCGCGTAGACGGGGGAAGCTGCGAGCACAATGCATGTTGTATACTTCCTGTATCGAAACCACGCTGGGCGACGCCCACCCTCCACTTGGCGCGTCGGTAGATGAGAAGCCGGATCACCGCTAATTTATACCTGCACTACAATCCGCTTTACAATTGTTTGGCCCATGCGTTCAATCTCAGCAAGCACGCCTGGCTCGTTGAGAACGACCGCATCTTTGTCTTTCCCCTTTGCCTTCCGCTGTTCGGTATCCTATTAGCGACGTGAGTCTCACTTCGTATGTGGGTGACGGATGCAGCAACATTCACCTGTGCCACCTGCGCGGGGGCGCTAGAAAATCCGCCAAGCACGCGGAAAGGTCTCGGCGCTTTCAGCGTCGGGTCCCACACGCCGCCGAATTTGTCGCCGCCGAGTGGATCCCAAAACAGCAGGAACGTGTCTTTGTATATGCGCTGTAGATCCGTCAATGGAGTGAAATTCACTTTCTTTGCGACCTGCGTACCTGGAGGTCGTCGAAGAACAGTTGCGCAGGATCGAAACCTGGCCGCAACGGGCCGTCGTCAGACTCGGTGTTGCTCATGTTGGCATATTTCCCTTTCCGCGCCCACTTCCTGGGGTCCGCGCTGACATTTTGATGATACCGTGGCAGAACAGCCGCATCAAGCTCAACGACGAAGTCATAGTCTTCCGTTGGATGCCTGAACAGATTCTAGTCGCGGTCATGAGCTCGGGCCGCGCAGGAAGAGGCACGATACTCACGTTGGGCACAAAGCTGTCCATTACCATGCCATTCATCAAGTCGAACGTGGCGGCAGCGAGCGCCTTCACTCTCCGAGCGACGACCAGTCCAGGGCCCATCCCGGTCCACATCAGTCCTCCAGGATCCGCCTCGGTAAATATCCGCCATACGCTATGTTGACTGCTCGTGGGAGCAGGAGGCACGTCGGGCTGCTTGGGCACGTCGCTGTCCGCAGCGTATAGCGGAACGACCATAGCTTCCTCCCATCGCCAGTCCCTCAGTAGTTCAACGACATTAGCAAAACCACATTCTTTGCTGCCGGGAGCAGCCGATGCGCCGTGTTTTAGAAACACGGCCGCACAGAGGAGCTCGATTGCCTCCGTACTGATATGCCCGTGGGCAAGCCAGTGACTGGCTAGCCACCGTTTCACGAGCCTCACGGACCCCGCAAACGCCGTGAATCGGTGACAAAGAGCCGCGATAGCACGATGATGTCTCGGAGCATGTATGAACCGGCGGTTGTACAGCTCCTTGGCCGCCGCTGCCTCTTTCTTCTCCTTCGGACTAGCATCACCTCGAGCTGCAGCTTGAGTAATATACGTCCGGTCCTCCAAAATCCTATCCAACAGCGTGGCCTCGCGGTCATGCCAGATCCGAAGCGAGAAGGCCCAGCCGCCGGCGGTGACAATCTCCAGCCTGGTGTGATCTTCGATGTCGGTTTCGTGGTCGTCCAAGACGATCTGCGCCCGAGATCCGGGCTCGACGATCATGTACGCATTCGCGAGGGTCTCGAAGAATGCGAGCTTCACCTTCTGTATTGCCTGCAGATCGTCGGGCCACCGGCCGGACTTTTCGAACTCCAAGACGACGTCCATGGTTGGAAGGTAGCGCGCACATTCCGGTAGAACGGATGCACCTGTGGCGGGAAGCGGGACCGGGGCGAAAGGGCTGGTATATCGGAGGTACTCAGAGACCGGGCTCAATGTCGTCACACCAAGCGGCAGCTGATCATCGAGACTCTTCAGCGTCTTGACCAGTCCGTCGAATGCAGCCATTGCGGCTTTGAAGCCGCCCGTGGCCTGGCCGGGATGTAGTGCCGCAATTTCCTTCGGCATCCGGAGTAGCTCGTCATAGCCTGCAATCCAAGACTTCAGCTGCTCCTTTTGGATATCGAAGTGGTGCCAGAGTAGGTGCTCCACGATGAGCGCCGGCACGCGCGCGCGCTCCTCCGCTGTGCGAACCTCCCAGACAACGCTCTCCGTGATCCGTCCGTCTTTGAACCGGCGCAGCTCCGCTTTCGGCCCCCAGAGCTTGCGGAATGCGGTCAGCTCCGGGGTGTCGCCCTCCTCTGCCGCTGGTCCGTGATCTACGAGACGGAAGGCATGCTCGGGGTCGAGCACGAGTCCAATGAAAACTACTGGCGGGATTGGAGGAAGGGATGGAACCGATGTGGACCGCAGAGAAGATACGGAAGGATGCAACAGGGTCGTAACCTTGGCACGATTGCCGAGTCCTTCACGAAGCGTGGCGACGAGAACGCTAGTCGTGGCCTTCCATACCGAACCATGCTCGAGCGTAGCATGCACCGAGGGAGAGCGAATGGGGGACGCCGATAAGTCAACACTGCAGCGGAATCGGTCGTTGAGACGTCGCCGTCATCCACCTAAAGATGATGGAGTACGTACCGGATAACAGTGTCGAAGCGTGTCTGCAGCGAGCGATGGTCGTGCAAAAACACGTCTGGGAAAGGATCGTCTGTTGCGGAAGAACTATCGATGCGATCTAGAGTGATCTTCGCGTCATGTCGGAGCTACGATAGAGTATGAGCGCAAATGTGCGGCAAGGCACATTTAGAACTGACCAAATCAAGACTGCCAAGAGGAGTTCCAGCCAACAGGTTGACTAGCGAACTAGAGTCAACGAAGACCGCATCATGGTGAGCCGAATACTCCTCAGGCGGGTACTAAAATGAAAGACAGGTGAGCAGGCAAAATCGCATGTTGTTCTAGTATGGTTACCCTGTGGCCATTTTGGGTTTTGACGAACACTGGTTCCTTGACGAAGTCATGCCTCGCTAGTCTCCATGAGATGATTCATTCGTAAAGCAGCACTGTAAAGCTCACAAAGAACGTCCAACACAGCTCGGAACAGCTGGTAGGAACTGAGCCCCTTGCCCAAGGCGCGTCTGCTCCCGATAGTCTTGCGCTTGAGTCCGGTTGCAGACGTTGGCTCTTCACCGTTCACGACCAGCTCCAGGAGCGCGTTCCACCATGGACCCTTGGTTTCGAAACCGTCGACGCACAATGCGTCGGTAGATGAAGAGGGGCTTGCGGGGGAAACTGAGGCAAAGCCACGCTGATTCGCCCAAATACGGAGCAGCGCAAGGGCATCTTTGTAGGCTGGAGCGTTCTGCACGAGGGTATGTGTAGCAAGGAGATAGCGCCGCGGAGTGTACGACAGGAGGAGCGTGCTATTGTAGAGGGGTGTTGGCTCAGGTGTAGTCTGTGGGGAGGAGTCGGACGAAGAGGAGATCCTGAGATTGGCGTGGGAGGGGGAGAGTCGGTGAAGCGAGATCGGGGCGGAGACACCGAGTGTTGGGATGATCCGGACTTCTGCGTGCAGCTTGGAAAAGTCTGTGGCCGAACCATCTAGAAGAAGCTTAATGAAAACACATGCTGATTTTTACGAGTACTTACCTTGCCGATGTCTTAAAACGAGTATGGTACGTCGTACGTCGTTTTCTGCAGAAGCGTAGTATGCGTCTACGTTGAACCCTGGGGAGGATTCCTGTTGAGCGAGCGCGGCAGCAATCCTCGCAAGGAAGAATGCGCGCTTATGAAAAAAGCGGTTGTCTAGGTAGTCCTTCTCCTGGAAGAGGCTCTGAGATCGATGTCAGTGCGAGTTATCCCGGCCTCTGATAGCGACGTAACATACGTCCGGCATCTCCACAGCGACATCGACGGAAAAGCGCGCGCCCTCGGTACCTCCATGTTTGTCTGTTAGTCCTTTGACAGAAAGACCGTCTGCCCAGCTTCCGGTGAGCAACACGCCGGTTGCTTCAGGAGGTTCAAACGAGACCTTCCATTTAGTGTCGTGCGGGGGTAACGGTTGAGGATACGGGATGTGTACAGTGCTGGGTGGTGCAGGCGGTGGCCCTTCCGACTTTCGACGTTTCTTTTTGCTTGGTGCGCTGGTTGCCGCGGAGAGCGCGTCCGCGGCCTGACGCGGGTGGGTTTCTGGCAGAGGCGGAAGTGATGTTAGGAAGGTATGAAGGGCCAAGAGGAAACGTTCGAGCGGTGCGGTGTGCGAAGGTTTAGGGCGTATAGTGGGTAACAGCGCGTCTATCTGTAGGACACGAGGGGTTCAGTGGGAGGGTGCCCTTTATTCGACGCGCATGGGCGAACGCACCTGCAACTTGAAGGAGGCGGAGCGGTAAAGGCTGGTCGCGTCCTTGATTTGCGTGACTTCTTCTCCGGTGGGCGGTTGGTAAACCTTCCCCTTCCCCTTCATATCTGCTCTGGGTGGCTTGTCTTCCTGCCCATCCACATCCATGCGGTCCTCCTCGTCGTCTTCATCATCCTCATTTTCGTCAGAGCCCGATCCTTCGGCATTCTCTTCCTCTTCGCTCTCTTCTTTCTGCCTCACATGTGTGCGCGAGTTCACTCCCGAGCTCTTCTCGTACTGGATCGTATGCATGAGCAAGCAGGAAACCACAAAGCACGAGATAATCGAAGCCGAGGTAAACTCACGTTCGCCGTGCTACCGTTCGCTCGTGAGGCGGGCTGGGTCACAGACGCGGAATGCCGAGCGCGCTTCCGTTTGAGATTAGCAGCCATGTGCCGTCCTGGGCTCTAAAAAGGCGCGGACGAGCTGGATATTTGGTTCGCGAACGGTAGGATCGCGAAGCGGCCCTCAGAAGAAAGTTGCAGCGAATATTGCACCGCGCACTGCCACCTCAGAGACCCGGTTACTTCGCAGATAACCGTTTCCCTAAGGATGGCTCCGTCGTAGCATCAAGCACCGGTCTCAATCCTCAAGTCCGAATCTTCAGGCCGAAACTGGTGCAGTCCCACATATGACATCCGCTCTATGCACAGAATGGATTCCAGCGCTCTACACTCTTACAAGGAAGCCCATGTACACGATCTGCAGCATCGCGATGAGGAACAGGAACGTGATTCGTCTGCTGCGCGCCGCGTGTGTGACAGTGCCGACGTTCGCGCCCGCGTTCGCGTCTGGCAGCACCACCGATCGGAGAGAACGAAGCTGTGGTCACGGCGCATGAGCACTTGCAGGGGGGCAAGAGTTTTGCCGGGCTTACGAGGAAGAACGCGTTCGCGGCGAAGGTGTAGAAGAACACCAGGAGGTATATTGTCCGGCCAAAGTTGAGGAGGCCGGATATGAGGGTAAGGATCACGCTGGGGATGCGGACTTTAGCGCGGGGCGGAAGTGGTTTGCACAGAAAAACCACGTACCCGACAAACTTGTACCCGCCGTATGAAAGGAGGTCCATGATCTGGCTCGGGCCAGAGATGTTGAGGAGATAACATCCGAGATAAACGGCCACAAAGTCCAGGAACGTCACACCCAGTGCTATACCACGTCGCCAGAGTTGAGATGGAGGAACTGGGCGGCAGGGTATTGCTCGTACCTCGGGAGGCGGCATTGCCGAGCACTTCGGGATGAAATCGGTGTTGCAGGCCGCTTTGCAATGCGGCGATGAGAACGTAGGTCACGAGGGCCATCACTGCCTTGAGGTCAGCCCATAACGCGGCCGCACAATGTGGAAGTTACGCACCGGGGATGTAGAGGTCAGGGCTGTTGAGATCGTCCCGGGGTGGCTGCCATTCCGTCGCACCCTGCTCCGTCCGGTACACTTTTCGGGTCCAGGGACGATGCCGCCAGGGGAAGACCAGGAGCCGGAGCTTATGCATAACGTAGGAGTTAGACACGTTGAAGTGGTGTTTGAGGGAGGTGAGCGGTACGAGGCCTCCGAACTGTAGGTGAGTCGAGGTGAGCGACGTTCAGGCAGCACGTAAGCTATGCCGTTCTCTTACTGACGTTTCGTTGCACGTACTCCTGCCCGGCAGCCACCGCTGTGTGCCCGAGCTGCATGCCGAACTGCGCCGTCGCGTCGTTCATCCCCCAGGCGGCAAAGTCTGGCGCGGGTATCTGCGGACCGCTGCCCCGAACTTGCGGCTGCTGGCGCGGAGGCGAGGCATAGTGGTGCTGTGGCTGCGCGTAGGCAGGATTTGGGTTGTAGGCCGCTTGGTGCTGGAGGGGCGCGTTGGGTACGGGCGGCGAGCTGACGTAGCGCTGGTAGCCTGTCGGAGAGGAGGGGGTGGATGGAGGTTCTGGGATGTATGCTGGATGTGTCGGGACGGGGTGCTGGAGCGGAGGCGGCGAGCGGGACTGGTTGTAGAAGTTGGCCATTGCGGTGGTGATGCAGCTCAGTGAAGACCGATTTGCACAGCGAGAAAAGCCTGCCCAGCCAGACCAGACTGGTTTTCTATCTCTGCTTGAGCACAAGACGCAGAGAATGCGAAGGACACGTTGGATGCTGGCTGTCGACGTTGGGCACGACGTGGATCCCGGGCGCCTGTTTTACCGCACGTGACTCAGCCCCGGCGCTCAACCGGACGTGGGTTTCGCGCAATGGTTTGTCCTCGTAAGTACGTTCGCGCTGACCGTGGTTGGACCGATTCCCCTCGCAGGCCATCGCAGAAACGCATCTCTCCGGTGTTCTTTTTGCGTCCATGCACCGCCCGTTTGCTGGAACTTGGCCCTCGACGAATTGCAAAATGACGTCAGTGGATCGCGCTCGCTCGGTCTGATGTCCAGAGCCCAACCACTGCACGACATCTCTCGCGGACTTGTCCTGAGACTACCGGTCCACGCATACCATGGGCTCCTGCTTCTCTTCCTGTCGTCGGCGCGTGCGACGCTCCGAACGTGAACCGCTCCTTCCCAAGAACCCCGACAATCCCTCGTCCGACATCCTTCCGCCTCCTCGGTCCCATCTGCAGCAGCTCGGGGATGTCCTCGCCGCCCTCAGCGCTGGCAAAATGCCGTCCCAAGAGCAGATCGACCAAGCGCTCCGCGCGCTCCTCAACACCGACCTGTTGAACGCCCATGCTGGAAAGGCCGTCGCTGCAAGCGGAACCGCGTATGGAAGCCTCGCAAGTGCGGCGGGGGGACTGAGCCCCCATGGCAAGCTGCTGCTGGATGATGCCAATGACATCGTACAAGCGCTGCTGTCACTCGGCATGCAGAAGAACGGTACGCTGTCCATCCTATCTGACCTCTATGTGCCGTGCTTATACAGGCCGCAGCGGATGACAAGATCCAGGACCTGCTCTATCAAGCACGCAGGATCGATAGTCCACCCCTTGAAGCCGATCTTGCCGTAGACGCATCCGCAGAAGCAGTAGCCGCTGCTCAGGCCATAGGTGAACTCAGTTCTTCGTTCGACGAATGCCAATGACTAGGCCGCTAACCGAATCGGCAGCCTCGGCGATGCCGGAACCAACTCAAATCGCCACCGACGCTCGAGCGCTTGTCGATTCCACACTCACGCTCTCTCGCATGTTTCTCACTTCGTCTACGTTCCGCGCCGTCTTTTCCGACGTATCAACATTCCTCCGAGAGAGGCTTGGGGACGCGGCCGTAGCGGTAGGAAACGCGGCCCTGGACGTGGCAGGCGTAGCTGAAGCCGTGGATGACGTCGCCAAGAAGGTGGAGCGCGTCGCGTCCGTCGTCGAAGACGTGGCCGAGGACGTGGTCAACATTGCCCACGACGCGGAGGAGGAAGTGCGAGAGGCTGGGACAGGGCCAGAGGATCTCCCGGTGAAAGCGAAGGAAATGGAAGAAGCGGCCGGGGGTGCGCAGGCGAGGGCGGATGACGTGCTGCATAGAACGCGGGATGAGGCGCGGCGGACTCGAGAGGAGCTTGCTGAGGATGCGAGGAGGCTAGGGGAAGACTTGGGCACGATGAAGGCGAATGTTGAGACTGAGACCCAGGAGCGATGGAGGGATATGAAGCAGGAAGCACCCGACCGCATGAAAGAAGTAGTCATCCAACGAATACTGGAGGTACGCTACGTTCAAACGAACGTCTTTCTCGATCTTACCCGAAGCGCCCATGTCCAGACCCTGATCCAAGTTCAGCGAGTTCCGAGTTATCGCGCTGCTTTACAGACGATCGTCGCTCTCTTTAGCGAATATGCGCAGAAAATCTCCGCCCTCACATCTGTAGTTGCCGACGTGCAGACTACAAACCCGTCCCCGGCAGAAACGGGGTTGAAAGGCACGGACCCTTTCGCCGATCCACCGACGACGACGGCTCCTGAGTCTCATACGGACCCCAATCCACCTGTACCATCCTCTTCGGCTCCGCCTGTAACCGTCATCCCGATCATCTGGACAGACCCCCACCTCGATGCCGCCTTGGCCGATCTAAAGATTATCCTCGAGCGTCTTGCCTCTGGTCGCAGCCTGGACCGCCTCCTTTCTCTCGTGGAGCGCTTGACGAAAAGCATCGCCACAACGCCAGCCGAGTTGATCCAAGTCGACGATGTGGCGAATCCGTTCTCGCAGGCCCGGGACTGGTTCGCTGCCGCGCGACGGTATGTCACCGCCGCCATCGATGATCCCCAGTATGCGGCTTCTCGGGTGGGCACCAGGACCGCTGAGGAACTGTACGACCGCGCCTCCGATATCCTCGCCATCTCGCTGCAGGGCGATACGGAGTTCGGTCGCACGCTGCGGGAACTCTGGTCCGAGCTGGACGCATTCGCACACGCTATATCCTCTGACGCTGCCATCGCGCGCCTGGTTCGCGCCCTGGGCTCGCTCTCGGTTCACCTCGCCGCTTTCAGCCCCACCGCGGAGGCAACACATGCCGCCCTTCGCATACGCAAGCAGGTTCAGCACGACCTGCTGGTGTGGGTGCTGCCGCGCCTCCTTCGTCTTCTCACGACATTCCCGATGCCTCGTGTCGAGTTCACTAGCCCATCGTTGGACGCGGCCGTCGACGCGGTCATGGTCACCGCGCGCAGCTTCGGCGCGTCGTTGATCCCGGATCGTGTCAAAGTCGAGAACTGGAGCGAAGTCGACCTCGACCTGGCCCAATCCGTGTCGAAGGCCAAGAATCGCGTCAGGCTGCACGTGGACGGCCTGCGCGTGTCGGCGAGGGACATCGCGTACTATGCGCGCTACAAAGGCCCCGCGATCCTAGGATACGAGGACGAAGGGTTGCTGAGCATCGATATCGGGGGAAGCGGCCCGGACGCGGTTGGCGAAGGACTCCGAGCCTCCGTCGATCTCGAGATGGACGCCGACTGGGCCTCCAGCGAGCTGATAAATGAGAGCGAGGAAGCCGGACCGAGCCCGCTATTCCACGTGAACGCCGTGAAGGTCGATGTTCCCGGGATGCACTTTGCGATCGATCGCAGCAAGCACTGGATCATCAACAAGGGCATTCTGCAGCCGCTGGCCGGTCCCATGGCGCGCTTCGCCGTTGGCTGGGTACTCCAAAGTCAGATCAAGAACGCGCTCGAGGCTTTCGCCCGTGTCGGCGGCAGCGTGCAGAAGGACGCAGTCAGCGGCGCGTCGGAGGGACAACCCGGGATTTGGGACTATTGGCGAGCTCTGTCTGCCCATTATGCAGGATCGTCGGCCTCGCATCAGGACGAAGAGGAGGATGAAACACAAGAACAGACGACGAGCTACACGACTGCGACGATGAAGGGCATCATTCATACCACTCAATCCTTACCCAAGGATGGCGCGTCGTCCTCGCAACCTTCGTCAGCTGCGGAAACCACCATTGCAGTAGGCATCGGCGCCCAAGTACTCCCCGGAAAGGGTGGCCCTCACGATCACGACGCCCACGAGCCTGATCCCGAGCCGGCGAGGCGCGTGCTTGACCAGGTAGAGAGCGAAGTCGTAGGCAAAGTGCAGAAGACGGAGGGGGTCGTGGAGAACACAAGACACGACATCGATGTGGCGCAGGCGCGGAAGCAAGTGAGAGAGCGTTTGGAGCGGAAGAGGAGTGGGTGGAGGAGCGCAGCGTTCGACATTTGACGATCGTGAAGCCGAAGCACGTTCGGAAGCTTCGGCGATGAAGAAACATCAGGCCGGTGCGTACGGCTACTACATACAGCTGGTTTGCATCATACTGGCGTTGGCGCTTCATCCCACGAGGGGAGCCACTCGCATGGGACCCAAGGTCAAGCACAGCCAGTCGTGGACGCCTCGACTGCGGGAGGCCACGGAACAGCTCTCCAACCATACTTCCTGCCCAAGCCGCATGCGTCGCCTGTAATCCTGCCCAGGCTCAAACGTATTGCATGAACGACCTCGTTCCACCGCCGGCTACATCAACGATTGACACAACCAATCATTCCCCCCTCCCGAACTTCGCCTATGTTCACAATGCCTCGACAAACAAAAGTCGAACCTCAGCGAATGATCGATCACTGAGATGTGTGAATCCCATTGCATCTAGATCAACACGAAAGGCGAGCGGGTCACGACTGACTTGACTGCGAAGGGTCTTGATGATAGGGATAGACCTCCTGAACTGTGTATTCATACATCGCCGAACTGGAATCCGGGCGGGAATTGTAGCGATTTCGCTCCACCATCTGTTGCCTAAAATTGTCTCTTCTGTCGAATCCAAAGTCGATATACACACCTTGCAGGGTTAGTGCGCTTCTTGTTCGTGAGGCAGCCGGGTCTAGCTGGCTGAAGCAAGGAGCCGTACGGCAAGCGGAAGAGATCCGAGTCTCCTGCTGTACCACAGCGTCCTTCGCTTCGATTTAACGATTACAGGTGGCCTGAGCATGACAGTGACGCCAGCAAAGCTTCCCCGTGAGAGTTGAGCCAAGGGCAAGTTTGATCAGGACATCGTCCAGGCAATTTGTAGTCGTATGCCACGAACAAGCTGAGTTGCGGGAGACCATGATTATGTTTACAACAGATGAGCGAGATGAGGACTGGCCAAAGCTACAACGATCAACAGACGTTCTACGGATACAAACCAGCGATGATACCCAGTAAGATGTGCATGTGAAAGCTCTGAATAGGATATATGAATGGAGAGATGTTTTGGATCACCGACCGACCCGCGACGATCAGGACAACCTGCAGCGCGTCAAGAATATGCCGGCGGAGCCATCGAGCGAGGCCGGGGCCCAAGCGGAAATGCGGTGGCGATCTCAATTGGCTGAGAGGCCAAGTACTCTCGCGGCTTGGCGGAGGGAGAGAACGCGATAGCGCGGAAGGGCTGCAATACGACAGCGTACTGATGAAGGCCAATTAGAAACACATCTCGGCATCCCTATCGGTGAAGACGTACCGATATCTTGGCGAATCCGAATATGCAGGCGGGTTTGAGGTTGCCGGGCACTCGGAGCTCCCCGTTGAGAGTACGTGAGTTGGGCGGTGTATCGCCTTCGTTCGCGGGCCACCAGATTGCAGTGTCTACTATGCGGGACTCCGTGTTGAAGTCGTCGGGGGAGGTGATCAAGTTGTCTGGCGTGTTCGCGGCGATCTTCGTGTAGTTAGACGAGTGTCGCATTAGGCGGACGATCGGCGCTTTCGTCGTTGACAAGAGATGGAGCGATTGTGCATCATCAGTCTGAATTGTCAGACGAAGCGGGATCACGGTTGATCTGGTATAGCAAAGCTGGAGTAACGTCAATGACAATGCAATGCGACCAATTCGGCAGGATCTTACCGGTGTAGCGAGTGAGAGCTACGTAAAAGGCAGACGTCAGGGAACCAAAAGAATTCAGGACAGCAGCGAATCCTTACGATGCAATTTGCTTCGATGAGACGGCTGCTAAACACCGTGCCCTGCATTTTAATTAGCGGAAGCGCCTTCCATCCATGGGGATCGCCAGATGGGCCTATGAGATGAGCGATATTCTCTCTGTAGGCAAGTTGTCTCAGAGCAGACGGCGCCTCCGGAAATACCAGAGGAGAGTAGTTGAAGGTGATGTTTAGCCTTGTAGATGAGGTCAAGATAGTCCCACCAAACAACGGTATATACTTGCCTGCTGTCGCCTCGAAGGAGACCGCGACGAACGTGTAAAAATATCTCATAATGTATACCAAAGCGTGCCTCTTGTTCCATGAACGAGGGCGGAAGCGGCCACTTCTGCTGCGGATCCTCATTTTCCGCATCGATACCACATTCGGTGGGCAACTTGAGCGTGAAGTCCCAGCGGTTCACACCTGACAGCTTGTCACCGCTCCACAATACCCGGCTGATGTTGAGGAACGTTGTCTTTGCTGCGTTGGGGGATCTCGGACTGGGTCCGCTAACAAGATGTCCGCGAACCTGGGGTTCCGAGAGTGAACATACGACACGATTGTGGAATGATAACAAACGCGCGTACCGATACTTCGACAGAGCGAATTGCAGTATCTCCTTTCGGCACGTCCATCTCGACACTGCCCTGTACATCCTCACCCTGGAAATACTGCGGCCGATCATTCGAGGACCCGCCCCGGCTCCTCACTATGAGATACGCCCACGGCTCTTTCCGGATCTGCGCGAGAGGGAACTTGCGCTCGACGACCTCGGGCTGTCTCGGCCGCAGAGCCGAGGGTGCGGGTCGGGTGATGGAGGCGCTGTATGCGGGCAGGAGCTCAAGCGGCGGAGGAGAAAGGGAGGCCATGGTCGCCATGATTTCCGCTCGTCTTTGCTCGCCTCGTTCGAGACCTGAGCTTATGCATGCGCCGCGGTTATCGTCGAGGGAGTCAGAAACAGATGCGCAGCCGAGTCAGAATCCGTGAGTCCGTGGGTGCGAGTGACGGTATTTATATGGCAGGTACCGATCAACGATATCTGAGGTGGGGAGACGAGGTTTGAAAAGCTCGAGAGTCCTGCTCAGAGACGTTGCGGAAGCTAGGTAAGATTCTTGTGCCAATAACTAGTGCTATGCCTTGCCCCCTTGGCGACAGGATTCCGATAAGTATCTTACTTTGGCGACAGCGTGAACATTTTGTTTACGTAATGTGGTTATCTCGTAAGATATTCCCAGGTCTGCTTCGGGCCTGAATATTCTGGTCGCTGGTCAGTCCCATCTATTGCCACAACCGAGATGTCACGAAGTGGCTTGCCTCGTCGATTCTCCCTTTCTATGCACTTTACTCACTGACCGTTTACTTTTTTTACGGCAACGATACCGACAGCGCTTGCGCGGCCCGTTCGTTACTACTCTTCAAGCTGCAAATGGTCGTTCTGAGCTCCACTCAATTGTCGTGCCTCGTCACCAAAGTCCAAAAAGGCCTGGCAGCTCCGCGCACCGTCCAACCCCCTCGATCATAAGACATGTGTTGCCGGACTATTTCCTCCGCATTCCGTAAAATGCATGGCTCCGTTCTGAAACTGGATTCTATTCCTCTATTACTACAGTGCACGTACTGCCAAGTACGGCCTATTAAATCGGAGGCTAAATTGTATATTGAAGGAACGCATTCCCAATGCAACATGGTATGAAACCGAAGAAAGTCCGTGAGCGCCTGAACGTGTAATACAGTGTAGCGGCGTTACTCGAGATGAAGTTGGAGCAACAGACGCGCTGGTAGGATGGTCTTGGTATCAAGCGCAGCCGGGAAAGCCGTGTCGAGGCATGTACCAGGCAGCATCAGCCGCGTAGTAGTACGAGTCATTCAAAGGCAAAGCGCCGGCTTGGGATCTAAGTGAGAGGGGGAACCGTTAGACACCTCGCACTCGGTCGTCATGTATCTCACTAACGGAATCGGTGCCGACGAGAGCGTTGACCAGTCAAAGTCGGTCCACAGGCCCTCCAACGGCGTGGTGCTAGCATCGGGTAGCCGCACTGCCCCGTCGAGCGGCGTCAAGAAATCAAAAGATTCATCGAGGCCCGCGAGGGCTGGCGTGGCGTCGAAGGAGGCCGTAGCGGCAGTTCCCATCGGTGACATAATGGATCCAGGGGAGAGCGACGGCGGAAGTCCGAAGATGTCTTCGCCAGAAAGGGCGTCGCTGTTAGGCATGAACGACGATGCTTGTATGTCCCTACAACGCACGAGGTTATTCAAGTTGGGGCTTTTCCCGGCATGAACGCCACATTCTACTCACTCCACAGCAGATATGTAATCGGCGCTGTGACTCGGAGAGGGAGATGGGATAGCGGAGCCTAGCGAGCTCTCGCTGTCGCTCGAGTAATTGAAGCATCGACGAGAGTAGTCGTAGTCCCACGTGGGTAAGGGAGCAATCAGCCCGTTACCCTGAGGATTCTGTGTTTCCCTGGAGTCCATGTGAGTCGCCCGCGTCGGGCGCTGATATTAGGCAATCACGTACGCAATGGCTTCCAGCCCTCCGGCGACTGGCCGATGTCTCCGGGCATGCAACCTCTCGCCGTGTGACGAGCCTGCCGCAGCGGCCGGAGAGGACGATGCGTGTCGATCGCGCTTCGAACGGCCTGAACCGGAGGCTGATATTCGGTGTCGCTCCCTGAAGTAGTGGTCCCTGTCTTGCCACTCGCACAGGAAGCCCTCTCGTAAACAGCCCGGGCAGGGCATGTAAGAGACTCCAGCGCTACCTGCAGGCTGTGATA
Organism: Punctularia strigosozonata HHB-11173 SS5; assembly: GCF_000264995.1. NCBI lineage: Eukaryota > Fungi > Basidiomycota > Agaricomycetes > Corticiales > Punctulariaceae > Punctularia > Punctularia strigosozonata. Next base: position 2,794,281 of record NW_006767434.1, read on the forward strand.
CGGGGCCGTTGCACTTGATTTTTCGCACCCTGCAGCTAATAGACGACGACGACGACGGGCTCAGCTTCGGGAGACCGCAAAAAGAACCGGTTTGGCGCCACTCACTTATCGCAAGATCGAATCATGCGCACACGTTTGGCGGATGGTTTTGGTTGGGGCTCTTGGGGCATCTCGAGTACGAAATCGGGTTGAGGCGCGTTTTCATGCATGAGGATGTGAAAGTCGATGTCAGGATCCAAAGTCAGCGGCTGCTGGTCCTGACAAGGTTTTGAGTCGGCGGATGGGTTCCGTTCCTGGGTAGACATGGCAGCGGTACTTGTATCTTCGGTGCTTCCCGGGGATGCTGTGAATAGGCTAAACGGCTCAGAATCAGCGCACAGGTCCTCCACAATCAGCGAGAAGATCATGTTACCAAGAAAGCAGGTTGGGTATAGGAAGCACTGGTGCCCTTGAGGGTTGGAGATGAGAAGATGGCGCTGAAGCGCCAACCTACTGGGCCCGGGGGAAAGCAGATGGATGGTGACTGCAGGAAGAATGTGTTGGTGAGTGCTGGTAGTAATAGGTTCGAGGTCCGAGCACGGGTGCGACGCAGCCACCGCGGTCAGATCTTGATTTCCCCACACTGCAGATACGGAGCCTTTTCGTATGTGCGCCGAGGGGTCGAGGCGGTGTGTCGAACGCGATAGGTACTCCAAGGTGAACCGTTCCGATCCGACTCCGTACTTGGCCGTTGTCTGGAATGCAGACACGCTGGGGCGGCCGAGTGAGCTGGGATCCGATCAAGGACACAGCGAGGGAGATTAGAGCAAATGCAGCCTGACCGTCGGCGAGCCATAACTAGTACGCAGATGGGCGTCGAGGACGGAGGCAAGACCGGCACGTCTTCCGGCGGCTTCTCTTCCCACGCGGAAATTCCTGAAACTGTTCCATGACTCGCTTAGGTTGGCGCATCTGCTTCGCGGTCCCTCGGTGGGAGTCCGCCTGGGTCCGCGCGAAGGCCACCACACGGCACAGCATGAGCTTGATCACTGCTTCTTTCCCCCAGGATCAATTCATCCTTCTCGCCGCTCCCTCACCGCAGGGGAGGCAAGGCGACGCCAGGATCTGCGCCTCTTACACCCGCCTGGGGGCAGTTGCCCCTCACATGCGCCTAAACGTCGTGGCGGCAGCAGCTGGAGTGGTGCCGAGGATGTTTGCACATGCAACGTCTTAGGCAACTTGTGGTGCGGCCACCCCAATCACGTTGCCTGAGACTGTTATGGCACCGCAGGCTCCATCATCAGCATCCATCGCGGCATCGGTCATCAAATGATTATTAGAAGACGTAGGCAAAATACCGGCGGTGGACGCCGAAGAACCATCCGAAGATCGAGGCTCCCCACTTGGATTCACGATTGCTATATTGCACGCTAGAATATACGGCGAGCTTTTTTTCCCTACCGAAATGCACCTCGATTCATGGGAGATGCACGAGAGTGTCGGTTGATGCGAATTCTCGGGGCTAACGTAATCTCTACCCGTCGGGCATCTAGCAATGCCGCGGTACGCTTCCGTCGGTGCTGTTCTACACCGATGAGCACCCTGCTTATGTGTGCATGGACATCATGCTGGCGCCGGCTTCGTGGCGGTGGCACAGTTGGACCTGAGAAAAATACTACAATATACAACTTCACGCTTCAAGTTCTTCGAGGAAGTGGATCATCGCGTCGGCGCATTTCGAAGTATCCCTGCGCTTCCTCTACCAACCGCGTATCGTAAGTACGGCACATGATTGGCGTATTCCTGGTGGTTCATTATTTTGAAACATGCTTTGTTCGCAGAACGGAATTTCTATTTCTATATGGCCGCCGACCAATGTCGAATGACAAGCTATCAGGAACGGCTTCCGAAATGTGGGTTCGGATACTCCACCGCTCAGGGTCAGCGAAAACTCAATCACAACATCGGCTATTCTCAAGCCGACTTGAGCCTCAACCACCTGCGCTCCAACGTATAACAAGGTCGGAACCTTTCCGAGTGGCCGCTTGCTCACTTTCAAAAGTCGTAGCGCAACTTGGGAAACCCTCCGGTTCGGGCTATATCGTATTATGTTCCATAGCAGGCTCATCGGCTGTCATCTCGATGAGATACGTTTTAAAAGGCTGCGGCTTCCAGTTCTCGAGCCCTTACCGATCTGTTTACAGAGTATAATCCCGAGGCCCCGCTTTGTACTTCTAGCATATCGAACAAGGCGCTCCATGGAAACCCCATCATGCCCGCCTTCGCGTGCACGTTGACGATTGGAGGCATTCACATCCCTGTTCGTCATCTCATGCTTACACACACATTCGGGAGGTTATTCCGGTCCAGCGCCACATGAGGTCGTGATAGCAAGTTGCCTAACACCCTTGTCTCATGTACGCCTCGATTGACAAACGTAGAAAGCTGCGTTATCAATACACGTGTACGAAGTGGGAAGTCGGAATAGCAATTGCACAGTCGTCGTAAGATGCCTGCAGGTCGCACGCACTGTCTGCACTAATTATGTTTAATCAGCCACCTTCCAACTGTCGAACGCGTAAAATCGACGGGGCGGAAAGAGGGTACCGTCTCCCGATGGCCATCTTGATGCTCAGTGATACACGTGTACCGGCGCTGAATCAGCTGAGATAGAGCCCCCTTTCACGCGGTGTTATGTACACGATTGTTTTAGGCTCGCTGTCCATGCTAGAAGTTACTTATTGAGCGCAGGAGTGTTAGTGCTGATTGATGGTTGCTTGCATCTATGCCGCGGTATGACGGCCACTGCAGTGGCACGCTACAATGAGATGGGACGGGGCGTTTCTGGAAACTTGTTCTCGACACGAAGAGAGATAAGTCGTTGATGAAGAAACAGAATGAATCCGGCTTTCTTGCCGGTCGCAAAGCCAGATGAGATCTCGGTGGCGGTACGGCCTACAGGGTACCCGCGGGCTCACACGCTGTCCCAAGCTCCGCGACCAGTTCCTCCAGGCCCCGCCGCCAGGGCGTCGCAAATGATTGGGTGTTGGTCGTGCAAAGGGTCCCCGCTCCCATGGACCGCCACTGATTGTTTTGGATCAGAATGAAAGTTCCCTGATCGTTGCTCTTGGGCAGTGCTCGTTGCTGGGATGGCTGTGATGGGCTCGGTTCCTGGATGATCCGGGCACGTGACCGCGCTGACATTGACGGTCATTGCAGCCGCGGGCTGGACCAGGGCCTGCTCGCTGCGTCGCAGACTGCGTTGGATGTGTGCGCAGCGCGTATCGACGTTGTGTACGTACGCCATATCGATCCAGCAATCCCATTTGCAATACCAGTCCTATCTCGTGCAGTAGTCTCGGGCCGCTCTTGCATCGGCTCCAGTCTCGACGACGCGCAAAGCCGTCCACAACGTTGACCGCGTTGACCATCAAGGCCATGACGCGGGGTCAAATAGCAGCGATCTTGCTCACTCTGTCGCCCGTCCTTGCGGACAAGCAACTTGCGAGTAGATTGGACGTCACTGGGCTACCGGAACACGCTTTGCACCCGGCTTCACCCTCCATCTACGAGGACCTGTCTTACCTGCCGGTGTCGAACTCGACCAAGTCTTTCTGGACGCATGGTGAACGCGATGCGAATCCTTTGGCCTCTGCGGGAAGCACGGGCCCCCTGACTCAGGACGCCGATGTGTGTATCATTGGCTCGGGCATCACCGGAGTGTCGGCGGCGTATCACATCGCACAAGGACTTCAAGAGGGTGCGTTGTCAGAGAAGGATAAAACGAAGATCGTCGTATTCGAAGCGAGGGAATTCTGTGAGTCGGTCGAAAACGCAGTCCCCCAAGGTCTCAGCTCTGACATGACGAAGGCTCAGGTGCCACAGGTGAGCCCCCATTATCCGACCGCAAGCCTCGTCAGTAATCGATAATGACCGGCGATCCCAAGGACGAAATGGCGGCCACCTCGTCGCAGCTCAGTTTCTTGGCTTCCCCCGGCTCGTCGAAGAATGGGGCGTGGATGAGGCCCATCGAGGAATGGCGATCGAAAATCACACAGTGGCGGCGATAGTGGATATTGTGAACCGGAAGCACTTGGCAGATGACGTCGACCTAAGGGATGGAGGGCGGACCGTACTAGCACGCGACGAGGAAGACATTCGCCTCATCAAGGAGAACCTCGAGACAGCTGAGGAGTATAACGTAGATCTGGAAGGAGTCAGTTGGGTCCCGACGGATAAGCTGAAGCAAGTACGTACAGCAGGGAATGACTCCCATCCTCGTCCACTGATAAGCATTCGCTAGAAATTTGGCACGCCCTATGGCCCAGGACTTCACTGGCGAGGATACAATATTTGGCCCCTCAAATTTGTCAGCCATCTGTACAAACTCGCTCGCAAGTTCAGCACAACCTCAATCACGCTTCATACTCGCACCCCGGTCATGACCATCTCCTCGTCCAGCAAGGCAAACCGGAATTGGACGCTCGGCACCCCACGCGGATCAGTGGAGTGCTCCTACGTTGTCCACGCGACGAACGCCTACGCGCCCCACCTCCTCCCGCATCTCCGGGGCCCGGAAGGAATTATCCCGACGCGTGGTCAAGTTTTCGCCATCCGCGCCGCGGCCACGCTTGACCGCCTTGGCACGTCGGGCTGGGTTGTAAACGGCGATGGTGACGAATATTGGTTCCCGCGGCCTGTCAGCGGAACAGAACGGGAGGTGCCTCTCAAGGACGCACAGGCCCCGCTCGGTGCGTACCGTCCCTCCAATGACGATCATCCGATTGTCATTCTTGGAGGTGCGCGCGAATTCGCGGAGGGCCATGAGGTGTACGTGACGGACGATTCGACCGTAAACGCGGATGTAGGCCGCGCTCTCAGAGAGTTCCTTCCCAAGGTCTTCCCGTTTGTCTACGAAAAAGGTCGAGAGCCCGAGATGGAATGGGTTAGTTCATCGTCGTTCTCCTCCAAGTGCAGGTCGTGACTCGCCATTTAAGACTGGTATTATGGGCTACACCAAGAGTAAAGATCCATTTGTAAGTATTTGTTTCTTCGTCCTTGGTCGGACGGGACTGAATAGCGGCCTAGGTCGGACCTGTCGTCAATGCTTCAGGCCAATACGTGTCGGCTGGGTACAACGGGCACGGAATGCCTCGTGCGTTCGCTTGGTACGCTCGTTCGGCGAACGGTCTCCGAACTTCTGTACTGATACCAAACTCGGACCTCCACACTAGCGGGGAAGTTGTCGCCGATATGATTGTTAGCGACATACTTGGGAAGACCTGGAACATACCGGATTGGCTCCCCAAACATTACCTTACGGTAGGCGTTAATGAGAACGGCGAACTGGACGGGTAGTGCCTAGACAACGTCGATCTGCCGCGCCCCCCGATATCCGTCTCGTTGACAAAAAAGCTACGCATGCACGTCGGTTCTTTGTCCGGCCGAAAGGCTGTGTTGCAGACTTGTAGGTCCGGAGAAGCAATGATCTATGTGGGTACTGTGATTCACTCGGTTGCTTGGTGTCGGTGCGAAAGAAGATGCGCGCGCTCCGTGTAAGGGCGAGTCGGTCAAGGCATTGTGCTTCGTCGGATCCTGACGTTTTGACCGCGATTCGACTTACGTTTTGTTGGACTGGTACTTTTCCATGTGTGCTCTCATGTTTCGGTATAATATGAAACAGCTGCTGGTCGTCTTACACGGGTACTGTCCGATCGCGCGACCCGTGAAACAATGGGTGCCATGCGTGTACTTTTCTATGCCCATTGCTTGTTTCAATGTTGGCGAAGATCGTTACATCATTGACGCGGCACGTGCTCAATGATTCTTGGTTTGCCGTCGGCCCTCGCCCCTCGGGAGTTGGCGCTCAAGCGCCCATAGTTTGCTAGTCTGCCTGCACTCTGTCTAAGCTCTCTGTCCACCAAGTATGTCGAAGAGAAGGGTGGCGTACTACTACGATCGTGCGTGAAATCTATGTTTATCCTGAAGATTCTGCTGAGCTGGTCACTAGCTGATGTCGGGGCGTATACCTACGGATTGGGACACTGCATGAAACCTCACAGGCATGTGCACGGTGCCGGAGAGAGAAGTTGGTTATGCTCACCATCGAGACAGGATACGGATTGCACACGAACTGGTCACGGCTTATGGCATGTTGGACAAGATGCACATATTGGTATGAGCCGATGGTTCTCCCAAGCACCCACATTCAGCTGAAAGATCGTCAGAAACCGTCTCGTTGTCCTCCCGAGAAGATGACCGCATTCCACACCGATGAATACATTCATTTTCTGAGCCGCGTCACCCCTGAAAAGGAACGAGAGCTCACGTACGACGGAACAAGATGTGCGAGAAGTCAGTGCGATGTGATATGACGCGTTATAACTGTTATCCGGCAGTCCTTGTGGGGTACGACAATCCGGCGTTCGAGGGGGTATTCGAGTTCTGCTCAATATCGGCGGGAGGGTCTCTTGGTAAGCGCTCTCATGTCGTTGCTGTTACGGGCCTTGACGGTCTGCGTTGGCCTCTCTCAGCCGCCGCCGAACGTATAACCTCCGATTCAGCCGACATCGCTGTCAATTGGGCTGGCGGCCTTCATCATGCGAAGAAACGCGAAGCGTCTGGTTTCTGCTACATCAACGACATCGTCCTTTGCATTCTGGAACTTCTCCGCTTCTTTCCTCGCGTACTCTACATCGACATAGACTGCCACCACGGGGACGGAGTAGAAGAGGCGTTCTACACGACGGACCGTGTCATGACTTGCAGCTTCCACAAGTATGGTGACTTCTTTCCTGGGACAGGTACCCAGAATGATAAAGGCACGGGCAAAGGGAAGAATTACACAGTCAACATCCCACTAAAGGACGGTATCACCGACGAGTCATACAAAAGTATATTTGAGCCTGTTAGTTGGCTCAGGCAGATCGTTGGGCCGTCTTTACTCATGCAGTTTTCTTCTCAGGTGATCACCAGAATTCTTGAAGTCTACCGACCTTCCGTTGTTGTCTTGCAATGCGGGGCAGACTCCCTATCAGGAGACAAGCTGGGTTGCTTTAACCTGTCCATGCATGGCCATGCGAACTGTGTTCAGTTCATGCGCAAGCAGAACATTCCGACAGTCCTCCTCGGAGGTGGTGGTTACACCGTAAAGAACGTCGCGAAAACATGGGCATATGAAACCGCATGCGCCTTGGGGATCGAGAATGAGATTGACCAAACGGCGATGCCTTGGAATGAATATTTTGACTGGTTCGGCCCTCGTTATCGGCTTGAGGTAGCGACGAGCAATATGGACGACGTCAACGTCAAAGATAGATCCTTATACAGAGTAAGGTGCGGGTCGCGTCTGGCCATTACAACATGTTCGATTTAACCTCCCTAACAGGGACAAAGCTTTGCAACAACTAGCGGAGCTCGAGCACGCACCATCCGTTGCGATGCATGACGTGCCCCGAGAATCTGTCGCTGAACACCTGGGAGTACGCAAAGAAGAGGACGACGATGCGCGCGACGAGCTTGACGAACGAATTGCCCGTAAGCTTATATTACACGGAGGCTGGACTATCCCTCAGTGTATTCGCAGGAACGGCTCGGGCCGTGCATGCCATGGATTCTAGTGACCCGGAGTCAGACGACTCAGATACCTCTCGCCACTCCCGTCGTGATACCAGATCACGACGAGCGAACCGGAAACACATGAGTATCTTGACCAACCAGTATTTTGACCTGCCTCAGTACGAGGCTGAAGACTTGTTCGTTCCCGATGGCTCGAAGGCCAGGCGCAAATTTTTTGGACAGTCACCGACCTGGGCAATTCCTGATGTAGGGATCGAGTCAACTACAAGAGTCCCCGTGGAAGATTTGCATGATTTATCGGAGGGAGGTTCGATGTTAATTGATTGACGAAGCGGATATCAGCCCGTATATACTCCTGCATACTCATCAGCGCGTCCGGTGTGCACCTCTGTCGCTGTCACTCCTGTCGCGTCGGGACAGACGATTATTCATGTCGACGACTTCGAATCCGCTGTCGATGAGCCTGCTCGCTGCACCAAAGCCTTGTGGCGCGGTAGTGTTTTCGATGGAGTTGCTCGTCTCATTCCTCATCCCACAATAGTAACTTGCCGGAGTCCCGGTACACGCGTACCCGCTAGGGATTGCGGTCTCATCGTGCGCGCTCTTTCGTTGCGAAGACTGCTGAGATGCCAACCAATTCTCTGTGTAACGGGTTGAACGGGCTAACTAACTCTAACGCAGGTAGTGTTATATACCCTTCATTGACAATTCGCGGCAACGATAGACCATATAGAATAATGGAGAGCAAAGATGGCGCTCAAGCTGTACAACCATTGCAGTGCCTGTCTGCACACGCCGTAGTGCATTCGTGTGCAAGGCCTTCGATGTTCCACCCGAGTTCATCAGCATCAATGCCACTCGTGTTGACCACATACCCGCCACATTCTTTCCAGAGACCATGGCACACCAACAGAAGTTTTCGATGCACAAGACTAATATTCTCTGTCACGCCATCTGCACCGACCGTTCTACATCCGCCGAGCTATCCGTGGACGTGCCGAGGTCACCAGATGCGGGCTATCGAGGCAAGACAACGTGGGGAGGATGGGCCGTAGGCCCACAGAGACCTGCGCACGGACGCTATCGCGCAATTCGCGGCCTCGGTCCCAGTCCATGGCCTGATCGCCGCGGTATTCGACCGTGCTGGACGACGCCGCGAGGCCTGCGGTGCCAAAAAGAACCTTGTCTCGCGGTCCGCCTTCGTTCATAGACCCTGAGTAACAAGGCGGGTGTTGCTGTGGCGAGAGTCTCCGACGGAGCGGCTGAAGAGGATTGTTTCCGGCCGCACGACGCAAGTTCTCCGTAAGGCTTTTCCGTCGTTCTGCTGTAGCGCGTCTCCGCTCTCTTCGTGCCCGGTTGCCCTCACTAGAGGGTAATGAGGTGGCTGGTAGAGAGATAGAAGGAGCGTCTGCGCATCCGCTCTTCTGCTCGTCAGACGAGGGTCTAAGGCGGATCATGGGGATTTCTGGTGATACGCTCAGGAGGCGTCCTGGCTGTAGGTCTGAGGCCCGAGGAGTTGAATCGAAGCGAGTGTCCCATGGACGGCGACGCTTGCAGGTAGGCGAGGGCGAACCACTGCTGAAGGCACGTTTAGCGGGTGTATGGGGTTGACTCGGTATATTGTTCAGGTCCACGAAAGGGGTTTCGTGACGTATGCGACGGGGCACGGAAGTGCGGCGTTCCGTGCCGTCTTTGAGAAGAGCAACGCGTTGTGGGGTCCTAGTTGGAAGAGCGGAACGCATGGGTGACCGACAAGCAGGAATGGTTTTCGGCGTTTTGTCGTCGTTGAACCTACAATGTCGCAGTGTTGATGGACCGGGATCGCCCAAAGGGCTGGTGAGTGGAGTAGGTGGTAGCCGTCGTGAGCCGTCATGCCTGAGATTTGAAGCTGTTTCTGACACGATCCCCTTGAAGCACTGCTCCTGCATCTCGTGGGGGTGGTCGTCAACGTCCATGGCCGGCGAGGGCGGAGAATCAGCTGCAGCCTTGGACACCTGTGATGATGGCTGGGGAGAGCGTATTGGATCGTCGGAGTCAACGCCAGCCAGTGCAGCGAAGAGCTTATGCGCCGTCCTCCCTCTTTCATCATCGTCCTCCGTCTCCTCGTCGCTATCCGCGGCGATCGCCATGCCTCTTCCCGCCTTTTTCTCTCCGCCGTCCTCGCCTGCGACGACCGTCTCCTCGACGTCTAGCTCGGGCATGCGACCCAACACCTCCTCCACAACGACTTTGGCACGGCCATCGAGAGTGTGCCGCATTTGCTCCAAGCGCTTGCGTACACCTGATTGTTCGGCCCAAACCGCCGCATGATCATCCGCATCCGCGCCTTCCAAATTCTTCAAGGCAGCATCGACACCTTCACTGGAATCCACCTTGATGTCAAAGCCATTCCGCTCAAACCACGGAAAATCTACGACGTCTTCGTCCGACGGCAATCGTGCGGTTGGGGATAAACACGGCGCGAAGGCGTGATTGGCATAAGCCCAGTCCAGTCCGTGCAGCGCCGGGACGAGGGTATTCGGAACAACCTGGCGAGGACGGAACATAGAGACGAACTGCTTCAGTTCCGGTAGCGGCGAATGCCGTGACAGCGGCACGAGCTACAATACCTGACCATTAGTGATGGTAACATGACAAGCAAGCAAAACCCGAACCAGGATGTTCACGACTTTCCCATTCCTCAGCTGCTTTTTCACGGTCTGCCGGTAAGTATTCCAACTCTCAGATCCCATAGTGACAGGGTTTATGTATACAATTCTACCGTTGTTTTCCCGTGCTTCCTGGGCAAACATATCGTCGATGGGAGAGCATTGCGCAAACCGTTCGCATGCGTGAAATCGCGTCGATTTCGCGTCACGAGTGATGATAGCGCGCATAAATGGGTCTGAGATATGCGAGAATACGCTATGCTTGTATCGGTCGACGTGAATCTGAAGGACGATGGGTAAGAACCATATAAGGCGCATATAACCTGAACGTACCTTCGAGTCGAAGGCATGAGCTATACCCTTCAGGATGTCTTCGTAGCCCCAGGTCCACGTGTTGAGGAAGAAGAGCGTCTCAGGAGGAAAGAGCTGCACCAGCTCAACCAGACCGAAGGTAGCAACATCCTACGATTTACGTTCGAACAATGCTTCGGGAGGAGGGCACTCGCTTACCTTGGGGGGAACATTGAGGTTGGAGAAGAGACAGGCCGTATCCAGATACACCGCATCAAGTGTTTTCCTGACACCACCATGACCATCGGGGGTGGTGATCGACTGAGGTACGATATAGCGGAGCAAGAATGGATTGCGCTTCAACCCTTCGAGGAAGTAGGGTTCAGCGCGGAAGTCTCCGGTGTGTAACACAGCGCCTTTTGAACCTTCAACGAGGAACCTGCCCAAGTTGTCAGTACCGCGGACTGAGCTCTGGCAGTACACTCACATGACCGCGCCAGGACAATGGTTCGCGTCAATGAGGGTGATGACGACCGATTCCGAATTGTAGAGCTCTATGGCCGTAGGGGTGTGCAACGGGATTGCTCTCTGGATAGACGTCGGTTTGGAGGCTGTTATTCGGGGGATGCAGACACACCAGAAGGTCCCGCGATCCGTGATGGAACGTCGTTCCATCGAGGTGCTTGCGTGGTTCGACCTTCAAGTGCGCGAAGGCTCTTATCTTCTCAGCACGCATCTCCGTTTCGTATAAATTGCGCTCCGCGTACACCTCATATCGAAGAAGCATTTCCTTGGCATCTGGAGAGCATATGATCGTAGCTGCGAACGACTTGGCAGACAGACCGGTGATATGGTCGGAGTGAGTATGGGTAAGGAGATGGAGCGCAGGGACGGTTTCGATGGTTGCGTTTGAGGCGAAAGCGTCCACTCGAATGGAGTACGGCAGAACAAAGGAATTGTAAGGTGTCCCAGGAGGCATGTTGAGTGCCTGCGAAGCTTGTCGTCTTGATGCACGCTATGGGGCGAAGCGTCGATGCTGCGCAACGTCGCCGTGGCGAGAGGCTTTGCTCCGTTCGAGTTGATGCAGGCAAGGAACAATATCTAGATTTCTGCGTCACTCGGCCACAAGATTGGATTCAAGAGGCGAAAATGAGAGACAACGTCAGGGATCTGAACATGTTTTCCGCCACCAGCCCACCCTAATTCACTCACGTGGCGAGTAATACTAAATATGCGTGGGAGTTGATCGAAAGGGTTCGTCACGAATCACCCTCCTTATCAATGTCCAGGGTAGATGATTGTCCGCGAGCCTGACTTGCAACTCATCTTCCCCAGCGCGTTGGGAGAACACGATTGATGTATATTTGCTTTCTCTATCCAGAATACATCGCGGCGATGGGTACTTTGCGGAGCGAAATACTTACGCCACAGAAGACCGCAACGGCCCCGAACTCGTATCCTCATCTGATGGAAATCAGTTTTGAGCTATTTTGTAGGGAAACTGTATTGAATCGCGTGTCCGCGGTTGCATACCGGCGAGAAACAAGAAACTTTGATCGGCAATGTCAGTGGCGTAATTGCTGCCTATTACTGTGCGCCTCGAGCTAAGTACACTCATTGACCGCCATTGGTCTCGGTATGTGCATGTTGCATAGTTCGATGTGACAAGACCCCGGAGGGGGTGCAGATTCTAGGCATCTTTGCAACGCGCGCACACGGCGCTCCATGAAATGGTCGGACTGGCCGACCTACGTCCACTTGGCCTGACGGTCACATCATGTTCCGGTTCTGATAGACGAATGGAGAATGTTAGTTCGCGGCCTCTAGGAATACTGTCGTACGGTAGGTGGACATACTGTCGTGATATCATCGTTCACATCGACGCAATTGTATCCACGGGACGAGAGCATTCTGCGTCGCTAATTGCACATACCCCTGGAGGGAGCGGAGGGACTGGACCGCCGCAAATTCGTCCTCCAGAGTATGACCATGTTCGAGCTGACAATCATTGGCTCTTATTACCTGCTCGCCCGCGGCAGCACGGAAAAGATCTGCCTTCGCTACTTTCCATTGTAGCGAATATAATCATTTTGTCACTCAAACGCGACGGCTGGGAGCGGACGAGAACTGGGTGGCTTACCAAAATTGGTTTAAATTGTTGCAAGAATTGAGAGCGAGCATCGGAACAAGTACCTCGGGAAAACGAGGTCCCTGTCTCGCAGTGAAGCCGGGAACACATGAGATACTTCTTGGGCTACACAGCACCCATGACAGGCTCCATCGATGTATAGATCTGAAATGGTATCAGTAAGCTAATGTGGATGCATGAGTGATGTGCAAGGTACGCACAGGATATACCGCAATGCCCTCGTCTCTATACGCGGTGATACTTCATCATGCCTGGGTCAGAAATAGAGTGAATGTATGTCGCATCGTTTAAGGACGTTGTTCGGGGTGCCAAATAAGACAGTACCGTCAGGCAAACATTCTGATGCAACTAAATCAAGTACCGGCGATTTGATGACCCCGGAGGCACTCGCGAGCCCCCGCCATTGGATGTCGGAGGTGTCGATTAGATCGCAACTTCGCGTCGGTCCGCCGATCAATGTAGGCGTCATATCCCGGGCAGACCGTGATGTTTCTGCGAAATCTGGTCAGGCATACAGAGCCGATGCATATCCCTTAAAAGGCGGAACGTGCTATACGGCGTTTCAGCAAGGGGTTTCTACTACACCAGCATACATGTTGCATGAATGTACTCCCCGGATCCAGGTTATCGTGTCATGGCGTGGTGTAGCAATACTATCCACACGTCTATACTTGAACTATGTTCATCAAGGTTGGGAACGTTGGTTCAATTCAGTGTAAAAGCCACATACGCAGTTGTCGCTGATAACATCACCCAAATTTGTTCATGCATTCCACGACGTCCTGAAAGGCCCATAGTTTCGGGTACACTAGAACAGATACTCATGATATGTGTGGAGAGAAGGCATCGCATGACACCAGGGCCACGGTGCGGACGCAATTGAACTTCGTATTGAGGGTCTCCGAGACAGTATGTACGAGCTTCCGCGGACTGAATCCTCTGGGGTCCCGGGATGACACTGCAGCAATGAGCTGAGATTGTATGCAGGAAGTTCTCGGTATCGAGTTACATAGATCGGAGCCGACCAGCAGAACGTTTTGTGGAAAAAAGGTAGGCGATACCAGTGTCCCCAAAAAGAGTTGACACTGACAGAAAGAGCAAGTCGCGTGGCGCCATCACGCCACGAGTGCGCGCACCGGAGCGGAGGTCACGTGCGGCGGTGCCAGTTTCTTGGTCGCTTCGCTGGCTACTGAGGAGAGTCCCCCCGAGCCGTTTTTTCGTCCTACCCACCTCACCCTCCTAGTAATGAGACTATCCTTATACCGGCACTTGTGTGTCTACAACGACATTGCATTCCTCCTTTCCAATCAAGTTAAGCTACGCGCGCCTGGGTAACCAGGCGCCCTGAGGCGCGACTAGAGTCGAGAACGGTTAACTTCCTGAGTGAGCTCGCCGAGTAGGCCGAGCGGGCGAGTCGTAGCACTCGCCCCCGGCCTACGCCTAAGCCAAAGGCTTCTCCTACCCTCTACGGTGGCTCACCCGGGTGGTTACCGCACCCGACTGCAGGACCGCAGCCCGCCCAAGCCGTGAACCCGGTAATTCCCTATTTTCTTCACGGATATCGCAACCAGCTTGACCATTCCTCGGAGAACCACCGCCTTATCTATCCTGGAAAGATGTAGCAGATTGAGGGGTTCGGACTGGCTACGTGACAAATAACCTTTTCCATACATCGATAGCGTACTAATGCCGCTTCTCCAACAGCAATGTCGAGATGCACTCAACTCCTGTCGTGGCTGCCATCGGCCTTCAACGGTCCCGACAATGCGCTGGCTCCGGGCATATTCTCGGAATCTTGAGGCTTCTTTCTCTTCCATGCTTGGGTCGGATCTACTTGCGTGGACCAATGTCACCCAGCTAAGGATTTCATGACATGTGCAATCTGGCTCTCCGTTCTTCATCTTCTGAGCCACGTGCAACACTTTATTTCCCAAAGACCTCCTCGTACCTTGGAGCGCGCCTTTTCATAGCGTCGTCGGCGCAGGGTAAGCTTCAGTTCTCATGTCTGAACTGAATGCCTCAGGTTTATTGATGGACGATACCTCCGACCTCCCGTCGATGCTATGGCTTCTCTTGACCAGTTGTATCTCGACGCTATGTCTGGGGAGCAGAACTGGGGTTGAGAACAACGCACTCTCATCCTGCTTGGACAGTTGGTTAATCGGTCATGGACGTGACCCGCGGTGTGATGGACTGTAGGCTGACATCATCGTCGCTCTCATCACTCTGGGTGCCAGTGGAGGTCGTTTTCGGTCGGTATCGACCAGTAACAGGGTATAAAAGGGTGTCATCCTGTCCGACAGACGGCAGACTCATACGGAGCCTACTCGAAGCCTTGCACGCATCTCTACGAAATGCACTTCTCTCGTATCATCGCGACATTCTTCGTCGTCGTCACTTTCGGCGCGTTCGTGCTCTCCTCCCCTGCCGTCGACAAAGGGTCGGACACGTCGGAGATCGAGACCACCTTGAAGAATCTCAAGAACAACATTGCCCCGACCTTGTCGGCCATCAGTCAGTCGGTCGTCATCGCCAAAAACCGTTCGCTCAGTCGCGCTTCCATGCAGAGGCGACGCACGCGCATGATATCGCGTCCGCTGCTACCGTCGGGCCCCTCATCGCCGACCTCGTCTCGGAGATTGAGAAGGCCACCTCTTCGCTTGGAACCGTGACCGAGGAACGCTCTCAAGTTGCAGCGAAACGACAGATATCTGACGCGGAACTTGCCGCTCTTGTTTCCGATATCATCAAGGCGAGCCCCAATACAGGGTTCATCTCGAATTTGTTTGCTCAGGCTGGTTTAGGCAGTTGTGGGTGTATTGGAGGGTATTGCATCAGCGCCCGGAATCGCTGCGGTGAGGCCTGTTTGGTTAACATGCGAGCATAAGCGCATAAGACTGAAAAGTGTATAGCTTCTACCAGGACTTGACACGTCCCTTGCTGAATTCCTAGCTGGTCTCGAGACAGTCGTTGCCGGAGTCGTTGCACTCGCTGCTACAATGTGAGTACGCACCTCGGAGGCAAAGTTCAAGGCACTCATATTCGGGAGCTAGCCTCACTGTTGCCTCCGACATCTTCACGGACCTATCCTTGGACCTGACTGCTGCCGCGCTCGGGTTGTGAATTCGACAGGGGTAGTTCGCGACCACAGAATGATTTGTCTGGAAAGTTATCGAGCTTACGGTTGCCAAGTACCTGTACGGGTATCGTGCTCTGTGATCGTCGATTCTCTCTTAATGTTCCCGTTGTATTCGCCACCTGTACCTACCCGTTGTGGTATTCGTTGATTGTAGTGTCGAAGAATGAAGCTTGAGTTGCTATTTCCATACTTGGGCAAGAGGAGGCCTGAGAACACGCCGAGCTTGAAAACGCTCTGGCGCGCACAACCACGATCGGCGTCCCTTCACAACAGCTCACACAAAGCTCTTCAAGCAAAAGCAATCCAGGTACTTGCGAGATGACCACTCCTGCTATCGTCTTCACTCTTTGCGTGAACGATCACGATATTGCACGCGCCGTTGATATCCTTGTACAATCAGACTATCTGATTTTCGATTGCGAGGGTCGAGATCTAGGCGATGAAGGCGGAGCTCTTTCGCTTATGGCCATAGGGACAACCGACGCCGAACAAGTATTCCTCTTCGATGCATTAACCCTAGACGCATCGGGACACCCTGCACAGCGTCTATTCAATCTTCTTCGCGATCCTCGCAAGCGCAAACTTGTATGGGATGGCCGCATGGACTTCATCGAGATATGGTCCGTATACGGGATACCCCTCAACGGTGTGCTCGATTTGCAGATTGTTGAGGTGGTCTCCCGTGTACTGGCGGGCGAAGACGACAACCAACGGTTAGGTCGGATGGCCCGCATGTTGGGCGCGAAGGAGGTCTTTCGAGGAAAGACCCGCTGGAAATATGATGACATTCATCGCCTCTGCGGGATGAATGAGTGCGTGAAGCAATGTGGATTCGGAAGTGACTATACAAAGGATGGTGAGTTTTGCCATATACATCCATAGTCAGCATGAGGTCTGATCGACTGCCATCTGTTAGAGGCTGTTGTTCGGATGCATCGCAATCTCGGTTCAGCCTTCTGGATGGACAGACCTCTTTCTTCTCAGCTTCTTCATTATGCCGCGCAGGATATCAAGATGATTTCCTTGATTTACGAGCACTTCACCACGGCAGGGTTGCTCAAAGACAACATGCTCCCCCTTCTCTTGGACCAGTGCAAGCGTTACGTTTCTCTTCACCAACAGTCAGGGCGGGTAGAACAGGGGAATTCGTTCAGGAGCAACGGCTTTCTCCCCCTCGACATTCTCAAGATGCCTTCTCAGGACCGACGTGTTTGCTCTGGATGCAACAGATTCATATCTGCGAAATATTTCAACGTCGGAGACAAGTGCCGCGTTTGTCAGGCAGTGATACTCAAGGAGATGCTGGCCAGAGACAAGGAGTTAGAGAAGACTCGGAAGACCACCAAGAATAGAGACGCGTAGTTCAGGTAGGTGTGCTCAAATGGCCCTTGCACTACGATACTGACACCTCAGACATCCGCAGACGCGAAAGAGAGTAGAATCTAGCTGTCAAAGCTGCCGGAAGTGTAGAACCCCGGAGAATCAAATGTAAGTGAACGCGATTAAACACTGAATGCGCAACGAGTATAACAGAGGTTTACGGCGTTCACAGAACCCATGCATTCAACCCTTGAGCAGTCGTGATGCCATGTACGAAATCTCAAGTGTCTTCCCTCCTTGCATTTTGATCGCGGACGGTAAGACCTTCCATGGCCAAGGACGATTTTCGTAGTTGTACTAGTAGCAGGTCATTCTCCGATTGACGTTGTATCTTGAAAGTGATATCCTACGTCAGATCCATACAAATACACAAAAGCCGCCAGTAGTTATGACCGTTCACGCCTCCAGCACCCTGTATATCTACAAGGACGATAGTCATAAGCGTTGTCCGGTATATGTACGCGTGATTCTTACCTTGATCATGCCACTTTTTAGATCGTCCAACCGATAGCTCACGTTTTCCACCGTCTACCGAGGAAGTCATGAACAATTTCTGATCAAGCTCGAAAGGCACACACCTGGTGACCGACGTGCTGATTTGCTTGCAGCACCCTCACCTTGCTCTTCTTGGCTTCAAATTCGTTCACCACCCCCACACAGACCTCGCCTTCTCCGACATGCTGGTGATAAATCCCCAATCCCTTATGGCCTTTGAGCTTGGCATCATATAGGGTTATCACATCCCCTGGCAGAATATCGCTCGTTCTGCGCTGCACGGACGGACCCGTTTGAGCATAGATCAGGTACCCATAGACATCTCGCTCCGGTCCGCGAGCTTGAGGCACTTCCCTGAGCACTGCGTTGACAAAGCCAGCATATGATCCGTCTCCGACGAGTGTTTTCTTGGACTTCTCGTGCAGAGCCACCGAGACTTCGTGTAAGAACACACCGACCTTGCCCCAGACGGCCATTAGCTCATCGGGAGAGAGTTGGATGTCGGAGAGTGGTTTCAAAGACGGTTTGGCCGCCAGGGGCGCGGCAGCGGAAGATGGGTAGGTGGTTGAGTCTTCCGACCATGTCGCAGACGCAGCGAGAGATAGGTCACCTTCGTTCGTCGATTCGTTATCAAATCCTAAGGATGGGCTTGCGAGAGAGGGAATGGACGGCAATTCCCACTGGCTCTCCTTAGACTCAAGCGGCGGATGCTCAGGAGCTACGCGTGATGGCGGTGCGCGTTGCGGCCTCCCCGGAGGCGGAGGCGGCGCCTCAGATTCGACGATCACATATTCGGACGCGCTAGGCGCCACCGGAGGGTACGCATGTTGAGACTGTCGGCGAGGTGAAGCCGGCCATCCCGAGTCTGTTGACGATTTGGTTTTTGCGCTCGGCGGGGCGGCGACCGGAACTGGTGGTCGGCCGTGAGGTTGAGGTGGCCGAGACGAAGGGCGCGGAGGTGGCGGTGGCGGCGCCGGTTCATCGCTCGGAGCCGCCATTTGCACCGACGTTCTCCGGGCAGTCCGGGACGGAACCGGCGGAGGGGGAGGTTCCTCTGCATCGCCCTGCTCCGGCACAACATCCTCTAACTCCTTCCGTTCTGTTTTCACATCATCGTGATCGACTTGGTGCGTCGGTATCGTGGGAAGTGCTGGCCTCGCCGGTGGTACGGGTGGCTTGTCTTCCTCAAGGTCCCGTTCATCCTTGACCGCAGCTGCTTCTGGTCGTGGGACAGGGGAGGCTCCAGGAAATATGCCGAACCGCATACCGCCCATGCCAGCTATTTTAGCTGCGATTCGTGCCCTTCTGGCTTGCTCGTCCTCCTCTTCCTCGGGCACTTCCCCTTTGTTCTCGACCTGCTGTCCCGATCGCGCACCCTCTACATCCGCTGTGTTCTCAGGGTCCGGAGCTGGAGCGGGAGCGGCACGCCTGCCAGTTGGGATGGGAGGTGGGGCACCAAATTTAATCCCTCCCAGCTTTGCCATGCGTTCTGCGATAGTGCGGCGCCGAGTCTGCTCAGGATCTTCTTCATCAGGTGAAATTGACTGCTTCTCAGTGCCTTCGTGTGCTGCAACGAGATGGTGCTCTGCTTTCTCTACACCCGGAGAAGGGTGCGCTGAGCTGGGCTGCGATGAGGGACGGTGGAAATGCGGGTCAATAGGATCTATCATAACCGTGATTAGCGACGAGCTTCCGCCGGGTGACGGAAGTGCTGATATTTACCACCCTCTTCTTCGTCCAAAATTTCGTCCTCCTTCTCTCTTGGCGATTCCGGCTCCGGTTCAAGGTGTTCATCCATGCCGGTTGAAACACCTCGCACATATTCCTCCACCGGCGATGCCGGCTCGCTCTGCTCCGTCCCAGTTGCGGTTTCACCTGACGGAGCCCTGCTATGTTCACGAACGTCATGCTGGGGTACAAGCGGCACAACGTCCTCCACGTCCGCTTCCTCCCCAGATGCTGCCGGCTCTGGTTCCGGAGGTGGCGGCGGCGGAATCGGCCTCGAGATCGAATGTCGCACATGTGCTACGCGAGGAGGGGGTGGAGGGGGTTCGACCACTTTGGCTTCTTCGGCAGGAGGCTCTTCTTCATCTTCATATGCGTCGGATTCGTACGCCATCTGCGACAATTGAGGAGGCGGAACAGGTATCGGCACAGCATTTGACACGACGCGATGCATATCGGCACTACGCGGAGGCGGGGCCGGCGGAGGTAGTTCATCCTCTTCCTCTGATTCGTCTGCGTCTGGCGCTGATGCTTCAGAGTCGTGGTATAGCGGTAGACGGGCCGGAGGAACGGGTGGTGCAGACGGTGTCACTGGAGAGGCTGCACGCACGTCCTCCTCCTGCTCCTCAGATTCGCTGCTATCATGCACAGGCGCGTGCGAAGGATCAGCAGGCCTTGCAGAAGACGGAATCGGAGGTGGTACAGGTACACCGCCCCGTTCATCAGGTTCCTCACGAGCCTCATGCGTGCTGGGACGTGATGAGGTTGCAGGCCGAGCGGATAATGGAATCGGGGGAGGTGCTTGGTTCGGTTCTTCGGCTTCTGGTAGAGCAGATGGAGTAGGTCGTATGAACCGAGAAGTATGCCTGTGTCTGACGCTCGAGACCTCATCGTCCACGGCTTCCTCTTCTCCACTACTCGAGACAGGGGGAGGAGCAGGTCGTGTAACTGACGGAGGAGGCACGGAGCGAGGGCCGAAGGGGTTGAAGCCGCCCATCTTAGCCATGCGCTCCGCCAGCGCCCTTTTCCGTGTCGCTTCTTCGTCCTCTTCGATCACAGGGACGAGCTGCTGCTCTGCCTCTCTTGCGCGTTCATGAACATCGAGTTCATCCTCAGCAATATCGCTCTCTTCGGCGGAGCTAAGGTCTTGGTTTTCCGGAGCCACCCGTTCCTCCTGTGTGGCTTCCAGCTCAGGTGGCGCTTCAGGCGTAGTTCCATCGCCAAAAGCGGATGGAGAATGCGCTGTATCATGCTGCACTGTCGGGGGCGGCGATGCAATAAGGGCACCGTTATCACGGATTACTGCTACGGCAGATGCACGCTTAGGTGGAGGAGGAGGCTGCGGCTCTTCGTTCTCGTGGTCGTCAGGAAACTCCTCTTCCGGCTCAGTCGAGGCAGCGAGCGGATGGGAGTCTAGGGAGAGGGAAACAACAGTCAACATCCATTTGAACACAGCAAACGGTATAAACACTGAGGACGAATAGAGAAAACGAAATCAATTACCCGTCTCGCCCACGTCATCTTCCCCATCCAACTCAACGGATACCGATCGCACTATCTCTTGTTGCTCATCCTCAATTGGCCTCGTATCCCTCCTCACCAGCGGCGGCGGCACTCGAGTCCCTTGCTCGACGTGACTGCTGAGCACCGACGATTCCGACGCCTTGCGCTGGGGCGAACCGGAAATCGACCCTCCAGAGGGCTGTCTAAGGGACGGAGACCGCACCGGAAGAGGCGGAGAGCGGGGGCCGCTGGGGGCGAACGGATTTACGCCGCCCATCTTGGCTAGCTTCTCCGCGATCCGCTGCTTTCTGGCAGCCTCTTCGTCTTCTTCGTTATCTTGCTCCTCATGTTCAGCCGGCTCTTGCGTCTCGTGTTGCTCAGTCGCATACTCAAGCGTTGCGTCGGCTTCCTTGGCTGTCCCGTCCTTTGCTTCGTTCTCTTCAGAGCTGACTGGCGGCGAGTGCACCGGAGTGCGCAACGGAGCACCGTCGGTGGGCTCGTCGTGGAATTGAACAGGCGACTCAATCTCAGCATTCGGTTCCGGTTCGGATTCGACGACAGGCATGGCCTGGATGTCCTTCTCGAGATCGTCCTCTAGTTGCTCTGTTGAATGAGTAGGTTCTGCATTCCCGAAAACGCCAGGATGAGCACGAAGCCATAATCAGGAGCGCATTGCTATCTCACCGTCTTTCTCTGCCTTATCTTCTGCTGGTGCCGGCACCTCAGCCACGAGCGTCGCTTTACTCGATCCATCCTCAAGTGAACCCACCACTTCATGCGCGTCAGGGGGTGCAATGGTGAGGTTTGCGCCCTCCTCTCCTTGCGTGGGTGCAGGGTAAGGGTCTTCTACTGGCGGCAGTGGCGGTATCTCGGCGGGCGCAGACTCCTGCGCCGTCTCCTGCGCCTTGGCACCGACAACCTCTGCAATCTCCTCAGGCTTCACGTCTACCTTTGGCTCCTCTGGTTCGTCTTTGGGCGTAGGCATGGGAGATCGAGCGCCTTTCTTTCTCGGCGGCGCAGCTCGACGTGGACCGGCAGGTACAGGCATGGACGTCGGCGCACGATGTTGGGTCGGAGGTGAAGTCTCAGGAGTGGGCGTTTCGGAAATAGGGGCTGGAGGAGGAGGGGCTACGCGAAGTATTGCATCAGTAAAGGGGGCGTATGCTAGGTGGTATCGAACGCACCAATCTCGCGCTCGACGTCCGCTTCGGGAGATAGAAGGGATGACTGACGCGACGGCACTGGCTTGGGCGACACTGTCTCATCTGACGATCATGCATTAGCTCAGACTTCGTGTTTAGTGAGGTGCAATCACCTGGATGAACTTCGGTGGGCACCTCCGGAGTATGCACAGCTGTCAACTTGCATGAGCACACCGTGCAGATATATCGTGATAGAAGTATGCATACCGTCCTCCTGGCGGTTGATCTCCTCCTCTTGAGACTTCTGCTCCACCTCGTGGGGCATCGGCTCAGATTTGGGCTCTTCGTCGGTCTTCTTCTTGACCGGGACGCTGGGCTTCATGCCCATGATCGGTGGGCCCATACCAACACGAGCGCCGCCCAGCCTCGCCATCCTCGCCGCGATCGCCGCCCGCCTCTGCCGTTCCTCCTCCTCGGGATCCTTCTCACCCTCCACTTCTTCATCTACCTTCTTCTCTTCCTCATTTCCGGAGGTCGCATGTTCGCCGGGCCGCAAGTCCCTATTCGCGTCTTCGGCAAATAAGCTAGGAGTAGCGAGCGGGAGCGGCGGGCTCTTGATCGGCGGCTCGCCCTCTTCGCCCGGGCTCTGCGCCGGCTGCGGAGGGGGCTTCCACTTGGGCTTGTCCCCGCTTGGCTTCGGGGGCGGCGCTGGTGCTGGCGCGCCAAATGCACCTCGTCCTTGCAGAGCCGCCATCCGTTCTTTGAGGCTGCCGCCTGCTCGTCCGATAGCCTCCCTCGCGTCCGCGGCGCTCATCCCCGCCTTGGCCGCAGCGGTTGCACCTTCAGCTGAGGCATCTCCACTGGCAGGGGGTGCCGAGGTGGTCGACTGCTGTTGTGCGTCCGGTGACGGAGAACGCGGCTTCCACGTCCGATGCGCGACGCCCGCCGGCTTGGGCTTGGGCGCGGGGGCGGGGGCGGGAGCGGGGCCCTTGTTCTCAAACTGAGCGATGCGGTCGCGCAGCGAGCCGATCTTCTTCGGCGGCGGATCCGACATCGTCGGCGGCGTCGTTGGCGATGATGACGGCGGTCAGAGAACGCAAGGACAGTTGTGTGTGTTCGGTAGTTAGACTCTTGCTCGTCGTCGTGGTCGTGGTACGCGTGATCGGTGTGTCAATGACGTACTGCCCCTCTCAGTAACAGTGACACGACCGACGCACTTTGATTCTCTTCATCCTACACTAGTGTCATGGAACTACACAGTTCGAATCGTGACTCAAGCACCCGTACCTGCCGGTTCAGATAATAACTCATGTCTGGGCGGACTGCATATACTACTTCAATACTCGACATTCGAGCGCTCTGGATGGACATTATTGACCCACCTCTCATGGCTTGGGGAACATTAACCCTGGCTCTGCCAACAGCCAACTGATCTATAGTCCGTAGTTTGATACAAGACCAATAAATTCCGCCAGGCCGACAGCCACCTCTCATACCTCTGGGAAATGTCAGGCACGGGCGCCTATATCGTTCCTTCTTCTCGCTTCACGCGCACGAATCATCTCGGTTGTATCTCAGTGATGGAACGAAAATGCCAAAGTCCGCTACGCCTCTCACACGTACTCCGGTGACTCTAGGACTTGCTCCTTGACGTCGACGGCCGGCGAATTGAGCCTATTGCAACGCTTGTTCATTTCAACATGTCTACGTCTTTGGTCCAGACGAGCACAATGGCCTCAATCACCTTCAGCCCGCCAGCTCTGGAATCGCTATCCAGCGCTAGCCTCTTCGGCGTGTCATCAGTCCCCGTTCCTACAACCCAAGTCTCCGAATTCACCTCGGCGGCGACCACATCAGCTAGTACGGATCCGGAACAGACCCGGACATCAGCGGCTCCTGTGCCGTCATCCTCTCAACAAATCGTCCAGCCAATCCAAAGCAAGCAAGCATCTTATCATACAAACCTCTCGTGTGGTTCCTTACTGATCATACCCCAAGGCGTCATACCAACAACATCAAAGCGATAGCGACACCCGCTATATTAGGCAGCCTTATATTCATCATAATCTTCATATCGTTCTTCACTCGTTCGGTCGCTCGCCGCATATCCGGATGGAGAACCCGCCACCGTGCTCCGCCATCGGCTCAGTTCACCTCCGAGGGCCTTCCCGCTCCCCCATCCAGGATGAAACAGCTGCCTTCTGTGTGGACAGCCATCGAGCACCAGATGCGCACCGATATTCAGCGAACGAAATCTCGACCCACACGCGATATCGAACGAGGAACGGGCGAGCACGGTCGAGCCAAAGATGACGAGGATGCGGAGGCCATGGAACGGGTCAGCGTGATTCTGGCAGGTATTTCACGTATGGGGACGCTAACGATTGCCATCTCTAGGCCATCGCTCTCTCCACGTCTCATACTCCTCCTCATACCGCCCCACGATCACCTATATCCGCGTCAGTCGCTGGCTCCTCATCACCAAAAGCCGGTCCATCCGGTTACGATCGCTCTTCCGACACCATTGATCCACGACGGCACTTAACCCCTCAAATCCAGGAGGAGAGTCGATGATAGCGTCCCTTTTGGACAGCGTGGTCGCTGCCCGGAGCCACTTTTTTCGTGTTGTGTGTGGGTGCCAGTCAATGCCTTGTTGTATTCGCTGATTCCGTCTGGGCAGGTTACCAGTGCCCCTTGAACTCTACATCACGCCGGCACTTCATATGCGTCGCATCGGTGCGCTTATCCTACATCGTAATGAAAAGTGACATGAGGAATTCGCGTTGCTCGAGGATATTACTGCGGGCCATGTCCGAAGCAAGGTCACAATCCGCCAACGATATCTGCGCGGAGGCGCCGGAGAACACTCCGACGTTTCCGATGCGTTTTCTATGGGCACTCATGAGGTTTAGAGAGTCGAGATCAAGCCCTGCATCACAACGGTGCAATGAGATCCAGCGTCTATGGCTGCCATGCATCCCGCACATGTATGCTTACAGTCTTCCGATGAGACGTTCCCGCGTTCTCTGTATGTTCCCAGTCAGTCTCATGATAGCCACGAGTGCTCACACCGGCCATGTCAACCGTATCATCTCAGGATTGCAGTGCATGGATATATATCACCGCCGGCGCTTGCTGTGGCACAGTGAGTGGACCATGACGAGACTATATAGGCGCATACGAGATGAGTCCGGAATGATACATAACAGACCTCAGGAATACAACTCGACGCATCCGTTGACGATCCCTGAAACCAGAACACTGTATACGTCGATTTTCGCCTGCCTTTCCTCGCATTTCATGCTTGGCTGACACGAATTGTGAGTCACGTTAACGCGGAATTCACCAAGGTCCCGGTGAACCCCTTCCCCCTTGACCATGGACCATGGCTTTGAGACGAAGTACGATGCTTTGTTTTCCCTTTTCTCTGGGACATACCGGAATATTCATGATGTGCCCGCTCCTAAGGATAATGCCTCTCCGATGTATCGATGTCACCATCTGGTAGGCAAGATGAGGCTGTGATTGCGGTGGCCTTAACTTGGACTGTGGCTTTGTACGTCTGAGCTTAGTATATCAAGGTACACTCGTCTTGCATTTGCCTCAGGTCACTTTTCTCCCAGCTGCTACCCCGAGCGTTCCGGTCAGTTCTTCAACGACATGCAACGCAGTGCGAACGATGCATTTGACGAACACGCTTCATAGATGTCTACAAAATCCAGCAACTCCAGTAAAGGCCAACACGGCCGCTGTAGCTGCGGCGCGCATCTTGAAGAACAAGACGTCCGAGTAACCGCATGCTCCAGACAGTGCGGGTGGGAACAAAGTTATCAACGGTTAACCCTCAACGAATCGCTAAGCCGAAAGTCGGCCACTAAGCGAGGCATCCTTGACCCCAGCTCTAGTTCCGTATCATCGAAGGAGGAAAAGAATCAACCCGCCCGCTGCCTTGTCGATGTTGCAGAGCGCGGGCAGCTCGCGAGTCCACCGGTAGTTACGGCTCCACAACAGGAGCACACGAAGAAGCCGGACGTAACTGTTACGAGGCATGATGGCTGTGGAAAGGCGCGATCGGATGGAACGGCCTCTACGCTAGAATCGGTAGCCCCTTCACCACTGAAGTCACCGAGGTTGAGGAAAGTCGGACGCCTTCAGATCACCAGAGGTTCCTGACGCTTCCGGGAAGCCACAGGGACCTGCCTCTTCGATGTTATTTATTGGCAGTCACTGGTGAACATGGTTCTGAGCAATGACGATGCCAGCTGCCCCCACACGCTGAGTGAACCTCGAACTTTTGAGTCGGAGGCCGAGAACGTTTACTACTGGAGTCAGCCTCCCACATAGAATGGCGGGGCAACGATAGTGTGTTTACCCTCCCTTAGCACCTCCACAACATCTTGCACGCGGATAGTTCGAGGATCTGGTCGGAGATGTCAGCAAAGATTTATGCACTTGAACGCCATCGAGCATACAGTCATTGTCCATCTTGGCATATACCCCAAAGCAAGGTGAGTATTTCGACTAGAGAACACATACGTTAAAATGCCGCGATAGTTGCGTGGTTCACTTACTCCTGAGTCCACTCGTCGGTACGGCTGCATGACCTGGTTGTATGACGACCATCAAAGGCTGACTAAATTGACCAAAGTTCAAGCACACCTTCAGAGGCACCGCTTTGTCATATTCTCCGGAGGCAAGATCAGCGGTTGTGAATATACACCGGTCGCCTGGGTTGAGGAGTTAGCTCACGGACATATGAAACACCAGAGTCGCATACAGCGGGATACCACCGTCATGGTAACACCCCCGACGGAGACCTTGGCCCACGCATCTTCCGCGAATGGCTTGGTTACTCCGGAGACAACGATATTCGGCCGGAAACGTTCCATAAACAGCTTTTCGTCCTGTTCGGTGCCCCAGCGGTCAACATCAAACCCGCCCGGCCTTTGCGTCGGATCCGCGTTTCGCGCAATGGCCAATGTTCGCCCGAGAACGTCACGGCACGATTCGACAGATGTGATCAGGACTGGAAAAAATGTCGTCAGATCACGCCCTTTGTAAGAAGGGGACAACCAGCCCTACAGTGGTGCTTGTCTTGCCATTGCAGCTGCTCGCTTCCCGTGCCATCTGGGTCCGCAAGACTTAGGCGCATTTCCGGTCCTTTCATAACGAGAATACAGTCGCGCTCAAAGAATTGGCTCAAGATGTCGTTAGCCTCTTCGCTGGGAATAAGAGCATCATAACCCTCTCCGGCGGACGTTCTATCTGGTTTGTTGACACGGACCTTCGCCCAACCTGCGCTGGTCGATGCAGGTGGTGCAAGTGGGACCGAGAAGGATGGGAGGTCTGGCCGGGATGGGATGCACACCTCAAGTGTTCTGCGGGTTCTGTTGATAGAGGGTTGAACAAGAACGGTCTACAGGAGAAGCTTGTCGTTCAGTCATCTTGTACTCTACATGGGGCGATCGTCTGACCTGTGGCGTGTTGGCACCGGTTACGCCTCTGAGCGTCTTTTTGTCCAGGATAGCCCATTGTCGATCGTACTACTAGCAGTTCACGGGCCGCACTTAAGATGGACAGGGTTCGTTTACGCACCTGCAAGCCAGTAGCCCCGAGTTCAGCCTCCTGAAGATCTATCCCTCGAGCACTTTTGATGGGATAACACAAAATCCTTTCCACCTGCCCAGAACTCAGTACAGAGCGCAAGGAAAAGCCGGCGCACAACCCCGAACCCGGATAGTATCTTTCGACCACGTTGTCAGGTCAAGTGCTCGTCTAAAATGCTGTCTCCAGACCGTTCTGAGCACCTGATAGACCATCCATCCCAACACGATAGCGGCCAGGACATCGAGGTCCGTCGGCGCGTACGCTTTCATGCCGGACGTTCAGGGACGCGCCGCGAGTTTGTGATGCAAAGGCTGCGCATTGTGAGGATAGCAGCAAGAAGTACACGGCCCACGCGAGAGCACGGGAGGTCCCGCGTCAGGAATTTCTCGAGTCTCAGACAAGTATGCGACGCGTTGGCTCATCCCCAATATTACACAATATATACCAGTGTTACGCCATTGTCCATGGGTACAGGCGAAACAATGTAGGTATTATTACAGAATGGCTAGTTCAATCTATAGTCGAAGAGTCTGTACTCATACTTCCGGTCTGACAGGCGCAGTGTCAGGACACCTATGACTCGCAGCGAACCAAGCCAACGTACCTTCAGCCGTTCACCGCGTTGGACTAAAGACGCATTACCGACAGCCTTCCCCACGGCCTTCTCCACGGAGCCTGCACACGATCAAAGGATCAGGCGCTGCGAGGGACGGGACGGGCAGAGCACATACCCTTGACTCTTGTCGTCAACCCTGGCTTCAACAGATTCGAAGGAGGCTCTGACACCTGGACCGTCTCCTGGATGATTTGTCGGCGTTCCCAATCGACTGGATCCATCTGGCCGCCGTTCCACTCGCCTCCCCAGGCTTTGTTGTTGTCACGCCGAGGGGCATTCTCGTCCGAGTGATTGGTCTGGTCGTGTGATACGCTTGGTATGCGCTCTTCTGTGTTATTGTGGGCCGCAGCATTTTCTAGCGCAGCAGCAGGGTCATCTAGGAACATGTCAACGCGATTGTCGAAGAGTTTCCTGAGTGAGCGTACCTCGACGAAGAGACTGCTGATTACTCTCTGGTTGCATCTCCGGTTTATGAGTCATGGTTGATTTACGTTGATGGTGTGCGAGCAGCGAACAGGACGGACCGGTATTCTTGTACTAAGTACGCTGAACTCTACATTGGCAAAGCTCCACTACTGGTCATGTATCCCCTGACTGAAGTTCGTCATGACGTCATGCGAGGCCTGGGTCCGCAATGGCGTGAAGTAAAGGCACAGTACACACAGGGATATTGTAGGGCGATGATGCAACCGAGTTTCAGCATTGATGGGGTGATATCAAGTACAAATAGGAAAGCGATGGGCGGCATAATCACAACAGAGCTTTCGCAGAGCATCGAGGATATTCAATCGAAACGTTTATTCAGAGGAAGGAGATCATCATTTGTCAAGCTCTTGGAGAAGGTCCTTCAAGGAGACAAAGCCAGCGGTACCCTCGAGAGTACCCGCTTTCTTTCGAATCTGTGCATCAGCATGCTTGCTAAGAGCAACGTATAGTTTGACAGCGTCCCGAACATCGTTATCCTCAAGGATATGCCGCCGATCGGGCTTCAGAAATGCAGTCCTGTTGTCGCTCAACTGTTCCATTATGAGATCCGTCTTGCGTATCCGACGCTCCTGGGAATACGGAGATGGTGAAAACGTCAACGCCGTTGAACTCGAAAATAATCGCTGCGGAAGCGTACCTGCACTTTCCCAGCTGTGTTGAGAATCGCGCGGAAGACCTCAACGACGGCAATGACTGTCTTCACGTCGTGACAGGTCCATCGATCTTCACCGAATGCTATGGCGAGGGCCTCCTTGCGGGAAATGATCGCAGCTCGGGCTAGTTCCTCAGCTTCCTCCCTCTGCGCTTCCACATCATCGCCGTCGCTTTCCCTAGCCGAGTCGCTGTCCAGGGTCAAATGACCCTTCTTCACCGATTCCTCCGACTCGGAGTCGCTGGATTCAGGTTGGAAGCTGGAATCGCCAGGGTTAGAGGCAGAGTCCGAGTCGACGTCTGAGTACATGTCTCCAGAGAATTCTCGGCTGTCGTCGTCGTCAAGGATGGAGTCTCCTTCAGCTAGCTCATCTTCTTCCTGGGAAGATGTAGACAGGTCGTGAAAGATCTCCGAGTCTTCGTCTGAGCCACTGGGAGACTCTTCTTCAGAGTGAGATGCCGGAGGAGAGGGTGGTCGCGTTGCCTTGGCCCGCGAGGGTGCGATATTGCGAGCGGCGACTGAAGTCTCGGAGGCCATCACAGGAGCGATGGAGACCGACGAGTGAGAGGTCTGATCCAAGACATCCAATTCATCCCCGCTCGTCTCTTCGTCAACGTCCGACTCGAGTCGGCTGACATCTGCCTCTTCGTTCAGATCCCCGTCATCGTTGGAGGTAGACCGTCGGCGAGCTGTGGGGCCCTTCCGTTGACGAGGCTTTCGCTGTAGGCGTGCGTGGGACTGTTGTCGATATAGTTCGCTATCCGAGTCACTAGCGTACAGCTGCGAGTGGGTCTACGAGGCGTAATGAAAGATGTCCATCAATGATGTTTAGCAGCCGAAGATCAAAGGCTCTCACCGTTTGCTTCGGCGCAGGCATAGCCAACGGTACTGGCAGTCAGAGCCAGAACGGCGTTCCTTTCAGTAGAACGAGGGAGTTGTTTGGTGCTGGCCTGGTAGTATGAGGTGCTGGGTCGACCACTACAGGGGCTGCAGCACGCGCGCGGTTGAATGAGATGGACGATCACGTGACCGTGCCGGGTTCCATCCTCCAAAGTCGTGCATTGAGACTCAGAGTCTTCCCTACTACTTACGCTGAACGGTGATCGTTCTGGATCTTGGGGAGTGCGCATGTGTTCGATGTAATTATGCGTAACCCCAGCGGAGACGGAAGCAACTTGGATACCATCTCCGTCCAAGTATCACGCATTCCCACGCCATACAGCTGAGTCCATTCCGCCAGCGCTCACCAGCGCACACTAGCACACCTTCCCGGACTCGGGATCCCTCGGTCTGACAACGGTTCACCTTGCGCTCGTCGCTCTGGACGATGCGCTCAACTTGGCGATCGGTGTGCTATACTGGACGTGCCCACGACTGCCACTGAACGGGCGATTGCGGGGACGCATCGTTGATGTGACGACGGGGCCAGGTTCGCGACGCCGTTGATTCGGTGCACCAGATCCTAGCCAGCGCGTCATCTTCGCAGCCCATCGCGCTCTCCGACGTTGCGGTGCCAGCCCGTGAATACCACCCAACTTGTCCAGGACCCCCGTCCTTGCCTCCTCCATGTCGACGCGGTTGCTCAACACACCTTCCAAGCATAAATCCTCTTGGGCGTCTCTCGCCGACAATGCCTGGAGCACCGTATGCGAAACGGCCTTCAACACGGCCTGGAGCCCCGCCGCTCGTCTCGCAGAGTCTGCCGTCGTCGCGTCAGCGCTACTCCATTCCTCATATGCGGCGCGCGTGCTAACCAACGTATCACACAGGTTGATGCAGAACATCACTCACGGCCAACTTCGAGTGCTCTCTACTTCGCATATATACACGTTCCCTGCACCCGGCTCGCAGGCCGAGAAGGACAACGACATGCCCAATCTCAAGGCCGAGCTCCGTGTGGTCAACGACGTGTTTTGGCTTCGCTTGTGCACTATGAGCGATCTCGGTCTGTGTTCCCCGCCTGTCGCGTGGTTGCTATCATTATCAACTCGCCTTTCTCATAGGCTTCGCCGAAGCATACATGTACGGAGACGTCGAATGCGACGATCTTGTTTCGTTATTCCTTGTACGTTTTTGAACCATACGCGCATATACGCATGTCCTAATGCAGATCGTAGATGTTTGTGTACAATCGCTCCAACCTCGCCAGCCTCAACACGAAACTCAGCTACCTCTTCACCCTGCCTCAAAAGATCACCTCCTACCGCTTCCTCAACACGATCGGCAATTCGCGCTCCAACATTTCTGCTCACTACGACATCTCCAACGACATGTTCGCAGGTCCGTGTCACAATTCTGCTCACAGTTTTCGATCTTCATGAGGATCGCTTCTAGGCTTCCTCTCCGAAGACATGACGTACTCCTGCGCCATCTTCGACGACCTCGATGGTGATCTCAAGCACGGTAGCGCAGACCGAAGTTCGTGGAGCGGCGGCCAAGGCCTCCGCCGCCTCACATCATCGGCATCCCAAGATTTCCCTTCCCTTCCTCATCAATCATCCGAAACTTTATCTGCCTCACTGGAAAACGACACTCTATACGCCGCGCAGCTCCGCAAGCTACGTCACATCATTGACAAGGCACGCATCATGCCGAACCAACGCGTTCTCGAGATTGGTTCGGGCTGGGGCGCACTCGCGATCCTCATCGCGCAGACCGTGCCGGGTACGACAGTCGACACGCTCACGCTCTCCTCCGCGCAGCAGACGCTCGCGGAGCAACGAATCGCCGCTGCCGGGTTGTCTGACAGGGTCAGAGTACACCTCATGGATTATCGTGCGATGCCTGCGGAGTGGGAGGGCGTCTTCGATCGCGTTGTGAGCATTGAGATGGCGGAGGCGGTGGGAAAGGAGTTTCTTGAGACGTACTGGGGCAAGATCGAGTGGGCGATGAAAAGGGAGGGTGCGGTGGGCGTTGTGCAGTGTATCACCATTCCGGAGCCGGTAAGTTGACCGGTGCGGAGGCTTGCACCACATTGTTTGATTGTGCCGGTGACAGCGATTCGAACGGTACATGGTAGAAATAGACTTCATACGGAAATGGGTGAGTGCCCATGTTCCGCGTGCTATCACACTGGCTGAGCTACATGTTCGTTTGACAGAGTGAGTGGGGTTTATGGCAAACCGAAGACTGCTTGCTTATGATCGAGCGATAGTATTCCCCGGAGGATTCCTGCCAACGCTGACCTACCTCATGGAAACTCTACAAAAAGGATCCCAGTCGAGGTAAGCTTGGTTTTATCATTCTCCTAAGTCTTGATAATTTACGTTATTTGACTCGGAGGTTGATCGTTGATTCTGTCTCGAACATTGGACCGCATTACGCCCGAACTCTCCGTGAATGGCGACGTCGTTTCCTTGCCAAGTTCGAGGAAGCAATCGTGCCTGCACTCGTGAGAGAGCACCCGGAGGTGATGAGCGGGGATCGTGGGCGGGAAGAAGTGGAGGTGTTCAAGCGGAAATGGATCTGTGAGTCATCCTGCTCATAACATTCTTCGGAGCAACTGATAACAATCTCCGATGATAAGATTACTAGTAAGCGTGATATCTTGGTGTTGTTGTATCCGATTGCAGCGTTGACGTGGGGTACGCTCCTAGCTGCTATTGCGAAGTTGGGTTCACGACCAGGACGTTGGGAGGTATGTGATTATATGAGGTTTATAATATGAAAACATGGTGACAAAAGTTTTCCAGATCACATCGTCACTTTCACTAGGGAAGGATACGAAGATTACGGATGTCAAGTCTACCAGTGAAATGTCAGGGCGCAGGTCGCCTTCCCTGGGCATTAAGCTTAACCTAATCAAGAACGTGCTCTCGATCTCGACACAAGGACATGATTGTGCTTGCTGTGGATGCAAAGGTTGTAGAATAGACATGGTGTCGTCATGGTCTTGGGGTCGTCATGGTCTTCCGTGCTGTGTTGATAGATGATGATCAGGTTCCGCATCTATATCGTTCGTAAATACGGGCTGATACATTCGAATCCAGCATTACTGTAAACCTGTTATGATGTGCTGTTTGATCAGTTTAGTTGCGCGACACCCACAACGATTGCGCGTGCGAAACACGGCTTTCACCGATCCTGCGTTCCCCCACGCTTTGGCTTTGACGCGCGTGTTCTCACTCATCGACTCCTCGCACTGGCTGGTAGTTGCTGCACCGCTCAGATCTCAGCAACCGAGAGGCTCCATCGATGATATTGGCTTATCCAGTGTTCACTACTCAGACACGAAGGATCCAAACGGATGTCCCTCGAGCGATTCACGCACAATTTACTCATCATGTCACTCGGCGCATTACGATTTAATTTAGCTCTCGACGCTCGGGATCCGGCGACAGCATCGCGCCGACAGACTCCTCATATGAATCCTCCTGATAATACACATTATTTCAGCCGCAGTGCACGGATAATAGCTCAGAGTCAGGCGGGGAGTATACGCGTTCGATTCAACATTCGGATGCCGCCGAACATGAATTCGACATCGCTTCCGCGACGCTGTTTCACTTTCACAAGACACACACAGCTTAATTCATTCTCGTCGACACCCGCTTGGACCGCACAGTTTCCTTACATCGGTCTTACATCGGTCGGAGTCGTGCACATGTGGGATGCCGGCCGCTCATGACATTCAGGAGAGCGAGGGATCCGACGTCGTCACCGTTCGCTATCTGTCCATTGCAGATATGCGCATATACAAATTCTTAGGGAGGATCTGGCTATTTGTGTGAGCGCACATCCTGTCAACCAATGGCCAATGACCAACTGATTGACAGTGTTGGCATGAGTCCGCCGATCCATCGTGGATCTTAATTAGCTGCTGTTGCTCGACCCGGTATTTACGGGTGTCCGTAAGTATTGGCTTCGGAGAAGGTCATCGCGAAGATCGCTCATGGGCGGGATCCGATACACGACGCATCCCCATCTCGTTGAACGACTCGCTCAGGAGAAGCCAATCGTAGCGGAAGGTTGTGAATGGTTGGTGTCGCACGTCGCATGAACTGGGCAGATACAGCCTTCTTCATTTTCCTGCTCCGCGGTTTTGACGCACCGATCCTTGACATTTCTGTCAACCTGACGTGTCTGCCAAGAAGCGTGCGTATTCAACGGACGGTGAAGTCAGATTTCCGGCTGTTGTGGACACAAGTCATCTCAACGGAGCCCATATTTCTCTGATCGGTTCATCATCTCCGGACCTCCAAGTTCCGCATTTAAAGTCGACGAACTTCGGACATTGGTGTCTTCATGTCCCGCTGGTCTCCGAAATGTGGTCCTCTCAGTCACTGCTACCATCAGCAGACGGGGGCACGCTTTTCGCCACTTCCGGTCCTGATTTTGGTTCTCTCAATCCCTCATCGTCGTATCTTCGCGCGGCAGCCATCGCGCAACACCACGGTACGTAACCAAATTGTCCCAGGGCCTAGGTCATCGAGTTAAACGGTTTATTCGCGTAGATCTTGATATCCAGGACATTCTTACAAGTTCACCCAAGTTTTGGCCATTGCACAAAGATCCCATACTCTCCATAGATCCCGCAGCGGCCATACTGCTCACCATCCAATATAATCTCTGTCTCGGTACCCTCTCCCGTTACGTTCCATCACGGTCCGATTTGCGACCCATGGCGGAGAGCTTACTGAAGTATGAAACCATGTAAGCTTTCCATGGTCCTTCCGCATGTCCTATCCTGACGTCTTCCGTCGTTCCTCTTACTAATAGAGGCCAATTTTGCCTGACGGAAATTGGCCATGGATTGGATGCCTTTAATCTAGGAACCATTGCTACATCATTACCGGACGGAAGTTTTGAGCTGCACTCTCCCACTTCGCAGAATGCTAAGTATGCTTCGACACTGCTAAAGCTAAACATCCTACTGACCTTTGCACTGCCAGATATATGCCGCCTACTACACCCGTTCTTGGGCGTCCTTGCGTCGCCGTCGTATTCGCAAGATTATTGGCGCATGGTGAGGACAAAGGGATACGCCCCTTCCTGGTTCAGATCAACGATGGGCGTCGCATGTGTCCTGGGATAACTGCATCGTGAGCGCTGTCGTAGGCAATCTCACTCATGTATGCTTAACCCTTTCGCCAGGCTTTTACCATATCGCCATGGATCCGCTCCGGTCAATCATTCGGTTACCTATTTCCATCACGTGAAGCTACCGAAAGGCGCGTTATTGGGCGATACGGAATGCGTCACCAACCCGCATATGGATTTCCTGCTCGCGATTTGGCGCGTCGGGGTCGGAACCCTGGCCCTGAGCTCATGCATGATACCTGCCATTCGTATTGCAACATCCATCGCGTATCGCTACAGTTTTCGCAGGCATATCGGTGGCCGTAAGGGAGAGACCGTGCCGATTATATCCTTTCGCACACAGCAACTGCCCGTTTTCTTTGCTATCGCGCAAGCCTACATCCTGGACACCTTCCACAAGCACGCAGTTAGGTACTTCATGGACAACACGATGGATCCTCGAGTCAGGCATGGGATTGCAACCACCTTCAAAGCTGGAATCATGTCGCATACATACAACACCCTCTACTCTCTATCGGAGCGTTGTGGTGCTCAAGGTCTTTTCGGCTACAACAAAATCGTGTCACTGATGGTGAGTTGCCCGGCATAATAGTCTCGTTTCATGCCGCTTATGAAACTCGACTAGAGTGAAGTCCGTGGAGCAAGTATCGCCGAAGGAGACACCTTGGTGTTATGCATACGTGAGTAGTAAATCACTGAAAGAAGATAAGTCCTGACAGCCGCGATCACAATTCCGATGTAGGCCTTGCTAATGAGCTGTTCCTCGACCGTTATGCTATGCCATCGCCTGCCGATAGTGATAGTCTCCTTGCTCGTCACGAAACCTCTCTTTTGGCAGAGGGACGGGCGCTGGCGAAACAATATGGTCATCGCAGCCCCGAGTTTGCTTCCCTCGCTTTGACCCGCTGCGTCCCGTGTGTCGAGGCCATCGCACACCGGATGGCGTACGAGGCGGCGATTGCAGAAGGTGTCGCGCGCCCTTTGATCGACCTATATGCGTCCCAAGTGATCAAGGGCGACTTCGGATGGTATGCAGAGACTGGAGCCATGAGTCGCGCCCAGCTTGCGAAGATGGAGTGTGATGCACTGGACGCGATCGTTCCACATGCTTCCCAACTCGTGGAAGATATGCACGTCGACTCGTTCGTCGAGGTTCCTATCCTCAGCGATGCGTCCTGGGAGCGTTTCGTTCGATCGCTTCCAACTTTCAGTTATGGCACCCGTATAGCTGTAACAACCCAGACGTATCCATCAGAAGGCGCCGACTCCGCGACGATCTACAGCGCCTCAGGCGCTCGTGTTCCTGCGATGTGCAAGCTTTGAGAATCGGAACAGTTAGAACGCTCGTAGGTTTGCAGTTCCTGGATCCTAATATAAGTAGACTACGTATCCCGAGACGTGTCAATTTAATTGGTATCATATACGCTGATATCCGCTTACTACCCAACGGTGGATGTTGTGCCGCCGGCAGGCTGCAGCGTCCGTGCCAGCGGCTTATTCATAACTCTTGCACGATTCACACAATCCAGACGCGCCTTGTGCATTTCCCATCACCACCAGCATTCCGGGCGGCTGCCATACGGATGTCTATTTCCTCCTATGCTGAGCGCTCTTTCGATTCTCTGATGGTCTGTATTGCGGCAATACGAAGGACATGTTGGTACCTTGCCCCGCCTTCATTTCGGCCTCGTTGCGCGTCTTGTGTTGACGATTCGCCTGATATAGCGAGGTCTTTCCTCGATCGAGCAGCGACCCAAATGGCGATGTCGTTCTAGACGTTCAGTTGCTCGCAGGCTCTGTCTGAAGGCACCCTTTTCAGGCACCTTGACGCCATCTACAAGATCACTCCGGCGGCGCTCTTATGGCCCTGAAACGGAAGCTGCGGTCTATCTTAATACTGCGATGCTGCGTACTCACAAATCGGTCTCATCCGCATCCCTCCACCATGTCCGCTCATCCAACTCGGGTGTTCTACTTCATTATCTTGCTTGCAGCTGGCGTCTTCAGCACAGCACCATATTGTATCCCAGAACAGGAATGCTTCCCTTCACGCAGTTCCCTAGAAACCTTCAATGATACCGTATCTGGGCGCCTAAGGCAGCTAGCGCCGTATGCATCCGTCTGCTACGGGGACGATTGGGACATGGATGCCTGTCATCGTCTCTTCCACAACGCCAGCTCAGGTTCCTTTCGGGTTCAGAAACCCAATGCATTGATGTTCACCAACTGGGAGGTCGACGATGGTGAGGGCTGTCCTCAACCCTACAGCCTACGTGATACGCCTCTCGTGGGAAACTGCTCGTTAGGTGAGCAGCGTCAGCAGGTTTCGGGCCACGTCTGAAGTTTTACCCTGCCTGACAGGGGCGCTCCCCGCTTACGAGGTGCTTGCGACTAGTACCGTGGATGTCAGTGCAGCCGTAAAATTTGCCGCAAAATATAACTTACGTTTGCGGATCAAGAATGTATGCTGCTCTACACTATCCTGTTTCGTCGAAACTGATAATTCAATAAACGCAGACCGGGCATGATTAGTGAGTACCCTCGATAACGACATGGCTTTGATCTATATCTATTCTTAGCCTTGGCCGTTCCTCAGCACCAGGATCCTTCACGATCTGGACACATCAGCTAAAAAGCGCGGCTCATATACCGTCCTTTGTACCCGCAGGATGCTCCAGGTCTACGAAACCAGTCGACGCTCTGCTTGTGGGATCGGGAATGGAAGTGCTTGATCTGTGGACCGCCGCAGATCAATACAGCGTCACTACAATCGGAGGTTTCACCGCGACAGTCGGTGCCGCCGGAGGGTTTATTCTGGGAGGTGGTGCTGGGCCCTTGAGTAGGCTGTACGGCCTGGGCGTTGATAGTACGCTGTTCACGACAAAGTTGGCCAATGTCACTCACCGCTTGACATAGACGTTTTGCAATATACCGTCGTCACAGCGGACGGCGCGATTAAGACGGCGAACGCGTGTACGAACAAGGAGCTGTTCTGGGCTTTACGCGGAGGGGGAGGGGCATTCGGAGTAAGCAATTAAAGGACATGCTCTTGAGCGTGCTTTGATTCATCACGTTAGGTCGCGATCGATGTGGTCTTGAAGGCGTGGCCAGCGTTTCACGCCGTGAATGCCGTGCATACTACATTTGTGGCGAACTCTACATCGTCATACACCGAGTTCATGAGTACGTGGTTAAGCATGCAGACGGACCTAGCAGACGCAGGATTAGCTGGAATATCCGAGGCGGTAAGCCATACCGCCTACTGTTATCTCTGGAAATGGCTGAAGATGTGCATCTAGGCATATCCAGGAGGCTTGCTCCTCTATGTCCAACCTTTCGTCAACAGTTCGGTGAAGGACATCAACGAGACCCTGGGGCTCTTTCAGCGCTTGAACGATATTCCCGGAGTGGAACTCAACCTTGAGGGCGCATCCTTTAAGACCTGGTTGGAGACATACACACAGGTGGTCGAGCCCACAGTCGCAGGAAGCGACGCGGTTGGGGTGAATCTCATCGTCGGCGATCGCCTTCTCATGCGGGACACATTTACGAATAGCAGCTCCGTGGGCGCTCTTGCAGCCTATATCACCAACATGACTACTCCTGTTATCTTCCAAGCTGTGGGCGGCGGCATGATGAGCTCCCTCGACCCTGATTCACGGCATACATCGTCGCATCCTGGTTGGAGGAAAGCGCTCCTTCACGCAAATTTCCCCGTGTTCGACCTCACCCAGCCCATACTCACGTCGCAACAGAACAATACACTGAAGCAGATCCTAGAGGACATCGACGAAATCATATATCCCGATGAAGATCCTGTTGCGTACTACAACGAGGACTGGACCGGCGAGACGGACTGGCAAACTAGGTCTTTCGGAAAGAAGAATTATGAACGACTTCTGGCTATAAAAAAACAGGTGGATCCCTTTGGCGTCTTTACTTGTACCAACTGCGTTGGCAGCGAAATATTCGGCGCCTGAAGCCTGAACTCCCCACGGGATGCGTTGCTTTGATCTCATGACCTCGAATTTGAAGGACGTTGGCAACATTTCCGAGCTTGAACGCCCACCTAATCATAATTCACCTACTACCACCCAGCTAGTTCCGCTATAGGTGAATCAGACTGCACGTTACGATCAGAGGCAGTGCTCGCAAAGCTGCCGCAGTTACGACAGAATCGCACGTGACGAGCAACCTGGGACCGGATCCGCGCGAGCATCGCGGGTTTTGAGTTCGCTCTCTGTCCAGTCCACCCTGACCCATTCTCGCTTGGATGATCCTGATTCCCGGCCTTACTGCATGGCTCAGCGAGACTCAAGCTGTAATACACTTTTACTGGGTTGAGAGAGCAGTATCCGAACGAACGTCAGAGCTTGTCTTCACTAGCTAGACATCGTGCTTTGCGCGTGGCGAAACGCAGTATGTGCACTGGCGAGGCACTTCGCATGCATCTTTGAAGCTCCAACTGTAGGAATCCAGGTGGGCTACTCGCTGGTCACGGAGATGTCTGACCGCCACGATGAAATTTACCAGTTGTGAATACCCCTCTGATCCTTCGGATCGCACTCGTTGCCGCCTCGCACGCTCGCAGTCGTAGCAATCTTAGCACACGAGTTGCATGAAGGCTGCCTACGGTGTATCTTGGCATCATTGGAAAATTGCTTCGGCGGTGAATAGATGGCGCGAACTCTCTTTTGGGTGTGTTGGTGCCCTGCGTACAAGGTTTTTACTGGACAAGTGCGGAACCGTCGAACAATCAGCTTCCAGAACCCGACCATGTTCGCGTGCCTTCTTTCACTCTGGGCTCTCTCTAGCATTGTTGCGCTTCCATCTGCTGTTCTGGGTGCAATCCCGTAATGTCTCCCAGATCAGGAATGCTTTCCATCGCAGGATGCTACACAAAGCTTGAATGACACGATATCTGGACGTTTACGGGCACTAGCTCCCTATGCCTCTGTTTGCTACGAGGCATCATGGAACGAGGAGGCGCGTCTTCCCCTATTCGACAACGCTAATCTGGGTTCCTTTCGGGCTCAGGTGCCGAATGCAATGATGTTCACCAACTGGGAGTTGAACGATGGCGAAGGATGCCTACAGCC
This sequence comes from Punctularia strigosozonata HHB-11173 SS5, assembly GCF_000264995.1. NCBI lineage: Eukaryota > Fungi > Basidiomycota > Agaricomycetes > Corticiales > Punctulariaceae > Punctularia > Punctularia strigosozonata. The sequence goes on from NW_006767434.1 coordinate 2,834,809, forward strand.
ATACAGCCGTCCGGATGCGCCGCTTGAGGGTAATTGTTCGATAGATACGGGTCAAAGGTACAGTTCTTAGCCATAAGATGACTGTAAGCACCTTTTATAGGCTCCCTTCCGGCGAATGAGGTTTTTGCAACCGAAGCTCACGACGTAAGCGAAGCGGTTGCGTTCGCTGCAAAATACAATCTACGATCACGGATAAAAAACGTACGTTGCTCTTTTTGGTATTCTATGATCCCTACTCAGTGGTTTTACGATATAGACAGGACATGATTAGTATGCGTGCATACTATCAACGCCGTTCCTTGACATGACAGGGGGTACTCCCAGTCTTGGCAGGTCCTCAGCACCCGGATCGTTTACCATCTGGACCCACCAGTTAAAGAGCGCATCGCACACACCGACTTCCGTCCCAGAGGGATGTCCCAACTCGACTACGTCAGTTGGTGCACTCCTCGTAGGATCAGGGAACCAGGTGATAGATCGCAAGCAGAGCTCGCAGACGATGGCTTATCCGGCCTATCCGAATTAATATGTTGCGCGGTTTGTTTGTGCAAGCTAGCTGCTTATTTATGTTATAGACATTCCCCGCAGGTGTGCTCCTCTACACCCAACCTTTCACTGAGGGGCCGGTCGAGAATATCAACAAAACATTGGCAATATTCGAGCGCTTGAGTGACATACCCGGCGTCGAGGTCAATCTCTACGGCGCTTCGTTCAAGACTTGGTTGGAGGCGTATACGCTCATGGTGGAACCGACGATAGCTGGAGGCGATGCCGTAGGGATCAACTTGATCTCGGGCGATCGTCTCATGATGCGGGACACGCTGGCTAATGACACCGTGGTCGATGCCCTTGCAGCTTATATCACCAACATGACCACCCCTGTCATCTTGCAAGCCGTGGCCGGTGGCGCCGTCAGTTCCCTCGACCCTGACTCCAAGCAAACGTCTTCTCATCCGGGCTGGCGGAAGGCGCTCCTGCACGCCAATTTCCCGGTCTTCGATCTTACCCAACCTGTACTCACGGCGCAACAGAACAGTACTCTTAGGCAAATTTTGGAAGGCGTCGACGGTATCCTGTACTCTGGCGGAGAGATATGCAGCCTCTTATTACAACGAGCTCGAGGACCGGAACGGCGAAGCAAATTGGCATGGTCGATGGTTTGCGATTGTTGGCATTTAAAAAGTAGGTGGACCCCTTCGGTGTCTTCACGTGCAATAACTGCGTTGGGAGTGAAAAGTATTCGATGCTTTCGACTTAGGCAGCTGTACGTAGCATGCTGATTAGTAGCAACGCTCGATAGATGGATGGTTTTCTCCGGATATATACTCATACACATACGCGTTGTATAGATACATATGCACAACGCAAACTCGCATGCCTCAGTATGGTCGACTATCTCAAAGCATCAGCAACAAGCTCCACGATCTGCGCGATCGTCTTGCCGCGGTTGCGGTCGTCCTTAGCTATCGATTGCCACGTTGGGCCATGCCTCGGTTCTGCGACAGCGCATCGTTTAACGACTTCTTCCCGGTGCTCCTGCGTTCCATGCTGGCGTTCAAACTTGAGCCACCAGCCCCAGAGGTCGCCCTGGTCCGGGTCAACTTTCACCGCCCGACCAAACCACTCGCGGGCCTTCTCGATCTTGCGTTCCGCCCAGAACAGGCGTGCGACAGTGCAGATGATGAGCGGGTTGTCCGCCGACTTCTTCAAGGCATCAACGGAGCGAGTCTTCCTGGTTGGTCGCGGCTCTTGCCAAATAGACATGGACCAGAGCAAGCCCGATGAGGGGCATTCTTGGAGACCTGAGGCATATGGTAAGTGCATGGTTGGTTTGTCGAGTGAACAGACGAAGGCTCACCTCGAGCAAGCATCGCCTTGGCCTGCGTCGCGCCACCCGACCGCTCTTCCACGCCGACGGCTTCTGCCCACGAGACCTCATTCGCAGGGTTGACTTGTCGGGCCTTCTCGAGGAGCGCTCGAGCTTTGATGCTCTTCCCGTCTGTCTCTTCCAGCCTGCTCGCCAAGACCCAGAGCGTCACATCTTTAGGACAGGCCTTCAAGCCGGCCGCATACGACGCGCGTGCGGCGGGATAGTTCTTTTGAGCTTGGTGGAGTTGCCCTTGGATCATATAAAGCTTTGCAAACTTTGGGAATTTCTCCAGCGCAGTCCTCAGCATCTCCACGGCGGCCTCTATGTTGCCTTGCTGTCGTTCAAACACGACCGACTTCATCCAAATCTAAGAGGAGAATCAGCATTCGTTTGCCTTAGGGACCGACGTGGAACACTCACACGTTCAGTATTAGCGACCGTTCGCGCACGAACAAGGAGCTCGCGGGCGACTCCCAACTCGCCGTTTTCGGCCTCAAGCTTGACGGCAGCCAACCAGATTTGCTCGCTTTCGGGGTTGGCGATGAACGCCCTCTCAAGCACGCCACGGGCGCCGGGAACGTCCTCGCTAGTCCATTTCTCCTTGGCCCACATCAGCCAGAGGACTTCCGCTTGCGGACAGTGGTGAACAGCGCGGGACAGAATCGCGTCCAAGGACGCCCTGCAATTCAGGGTCAAAGGTTGGAAGTGCGCCCAAAATATGTTTGCTCACTTTGTGCCGTGTTCTTTCTCCAGGGTGGCGGCCCGCATCCAGAGGTCCTTCTTGTCGGGAAACACACGTAGAGCATAGGCCAAAATCGCGCGAGCGGTGCCCATTCTTCCCCTGGACTCGGCGCTCTCTGCATCCCCCACCCACGTGGCCAACCGGTCTTCCTCCTCAACTTCCATCGCCACGGTGGCCTTCACTATAGCCTCACATGTCCTTGGGCTCCCTTCGACCTCACACCGTTCGGCCTCCTTAAGCCATTGCTCGCGGGTGAGGAGCACCTGGTGCCGCCTAAGCTCGCGTACACCAGCCTCGATCGTCCGATCGACGAGGTCAAGCTCCTTCTGACGGTCCGATTCCGGCTTTGTGCTTGCTTCTTGCTCAAGGAGACGCCCAGCGGCGATCCAGATGTCGTGGCTGGTAGGCACGGCCTTGCGAGCCTTGTTGAGGACCGCCTTGGCCTTTTCCGGCGTCTCGAGACGAGCGAGAGCAAGCCAAAGCTCGACGGATTGGGGGATAACTTCGACGGCGCGTGCTAGGAGTATACGAGCGTCGGCGATAGAGTCCTCTAGATTGACGGTTTCCTTCCATAACCGCACGGAATTGGGGATGTGTTCCAGCGCTGGGCTGTGCTTAGCATTTGCCGATTTCAAGGCGGGTGAACTCACCTTTCCGAAGAACACGCTTCTTCAGCTTTGTATCATGTTCGAGATCGGCGGCGGCTATCCAGACCTTCACGCTCTGTCCGACATGTTGCACGGCATTAGCAAGAATGACCTTGGCATCATCGTTGTTCTTGCATGGAACCATATGAGCAAAGCAAAGTGCCCGAAAAATATTGAGCACGTACATGTAATCGCGCTGCTTCGAGCCAGACGTCTTCGCTCTTCGGACATTGATCGCATCCTTGTTTAATCAACTTCCGTGCGGCGACCATCCGGCCAGCGTGCTCTTCCAGTCGGGCGGCAGCGATCCAGCCTGGAGCGTGCTTGGGATTTGACTTGATGAGCGACTCAAAGAGCATGCGTGCTCGTTTGATGTCGCCAATCTCAGCATCGGTCTTGATTACCACGCTCTCCAGAGAAGTAAGGTAGCCCTTCGGATCGATAGACGTGGAAGTGCCGGTAAGATTGGTGGCCGTGCCAGATGCCTGTGTCATACTGAATAAACGGACGCAAGCACAAGGATCAATGCTACATACCTGGTCCAGCTTCAAGGACAATATCTTGTCACGAGCTTGCCCAATCTCCACGAAGTTCGTCATCGTGCCAGAGTCGGCGGGTGTAGCAAGACCTCCGGTCTTAATTCGAAAAGGTCAGCCGATAAGTCAAGTCAAAGACAGAAGCAACGCACCTCTTGTTGCATTGGGTCCAGTGAGTTTTCATACTCATTCTTAGACCGGTCACCGACGAGAATGCTGTCGGGGACGACGTAGGTCCGCTCTTGCTTCTGTCGTTTCCGCCTGGTCAAGTTACCCACCTCGGGTATGCTTTCCCACTCTGCATCGCTGACGGCCGACAGTCCGCGCTTGAGGTCTGCAAACTGCTGTTGTATCTTCGGGTTCTCCGCACGGAACTTAACCATCTCCGCCTCCTCGCGGGCCTCTCTACACACGACAAAAGGTGATGAAACTCGTTGAGAGAGAGGGCCTGAAACCGACTAACCAAACCACGCACCTCCGAGCGCGCCGGCGGGCATCCATGTTCTTGTCAACAGCGTCATATATGCGGTCGGCCTCTTCGTCGTCCTGCTCGTATACGGTGCCGGCAAAGAGCCCGTATTCATTATCGGGATCTTGAAACTGCTCAGGATCGACATCTTCTTCACCGCGTTTCTCGCGTGCAGCACTGCGGTTCCCGTTAAAACTGTAGAACTGTAGCAACGCAGGCCACTGAAAGAAGCTCACGCGATAGTTTCCTCTGATGGACCTTCTCGGGCAGGACCAATATCTGACCGAGTGGTAAAGCCCGAAGCGCTATCGTTCAGCTCAGAAGCAGAATCTTCTGTTTAGAAGGTCAGTACGCACCCTCGACCTAGACCAGCGACGTAAGATGCCGGGGCTGGCATCGACAGGAAAGCCAGCTTGTTTGTTTTGTTCGCCGCCATGTTGAACAGTAGTCTCGCAGAATAACCGTATAGTAGTAGTAATCCCAAGGCCGAGGGTCGACTAAGGTGACCAATGTGCAGAGCAGGCAAGGAGAATCGAAAATGGACGTCGGACGGGGAGAAGGACTGACCGAGTGTGCCTGCCCAACCTGCGATCAAGCCTCCCCTGAACTAATATTCACGTGACCCGAATGAGCCGCTGCCAGCACTTGCCAGTTGCCTGACTCCACGACGGTGTACTTACTACTTAGTCTGAATCAGTTCTGATTCGCTCTCCGTAACATGGACGAGCCTCGTCTATGTTCATCGGTGAATACATGCTGCGAAGTCAACTCATGGCAATCCGTCGTCAGAATACAACCAATGACCGCTCTATGTCCCAGCCCAGCCTCGTCAGCCCTGGCTTGATCGTCTGCGTGATCATACTATTAGGGCCGCAGGCCAGTATGAGCGTATCATTGGAGGGCGGAGGCAAGTATTCGCGCATCATATGCTCATCGATTCTGCCCACACTTTGCGCCCAACCCGATGGCGGTGCATTCAGCGTGTGTCTCATGCGGAATCTGCTTGATCCATGTCGATTGTGCAGATCCTCCAGCTCCTGCCAACACAGAATATCGTGCTCGGTTTTGTTCTGGACGTCACGATCAGTCACAGCACAATCGCCGATTCAAACAGCTCGCTTACACTGCAGATCAACCAGACCTGCGTCCGGTCGTCGGTCTCATCCTCGAATATACCGCGCAAGACCTGCAATATCGGCGTAATGCCTGCGTAGAGTGAGTCTGTTATGTCTCGTCGGCAAAAGGAGGATGTCCTCACCGCTCCCACCACAGATCATGCCCACTTGCCGGACCGTTCGTCTCTGGCCCTTCCATGTCGCTTCTCCTGTACCATTCCAAGTAAACGAACCTAGAGGTCCTTTCAACTCGACTTCGTCTCCAATTTGCATCTTGTTCAGCACGGTGCTCATCTTGCCACCAAAGACGACCGTGGGAGATGGTAAGTATAATCTGATCTCAACGATAAGTATGGGATTCCTGACGGGTTTTGCAGCCAGCACACGCACTTAACAAGTAACTCGATGCTCCCCTTCGCCGTCTGTTTGGAGACGGGCGTATACGCGCGTTGTATCGTCTCGCCTGTTTGGCGGTCTTTGAGCCGGAGGAACACGTGTTGACCTATCGGCAAACCCAGGTCTTGCTGGGGATCTGGCATCAAGAAGCGGAAGAGGCAGGAGTCGTGGTTGACCCATTCGACAGACGCCAGCTTGGTAGCCTTCCAAACCTTCGGGTTCAAGAACGGCCCATTAGGGTCGTCGGTCGTCCGCACCACTTTGGTCTCTCCTGACTTGACGAGAGTGCCGATATGAAACTACCGAACCGGGTCATCAGCGTCGCCTTCGCGAACCAAGAACCTGGCAATGTTACCTCAGCGAGCTTAGCCTTGCCCTCCACAGAATGTATGGCAATGAAGTCCTCCGACGCATCCTCGCTAGCAACGAGCAGTATGGAGTCGCCGCCACCCGGGTGTTCCTTCAAGAACGTGGTTCCGTCATACACCTCTCCGTTGACCACGAACCACGGGCGCTCCTTGTCTTGAGCCGCCAGTTCGGCCATGGAGATCTGCCGGTTTACCCCCGGCTTGGTCATGCAAGGCAACGCGTCTGCAGTGGTCCCTGAGTCAGGTACGTCTGTGACTTGCACGGACGCCATCCCGAATTGGGGATTGAGGAGGTCTCCACCCGCAGCTTTGATTCGCTGTTCACATCATCAGCATCCTGTAAAGCCATTTTAACATGCATATATCTTTACCTCCATCCATCCACCAGACGCCGACCCCGCCAACGTCGGGTGCTCAAAATGTAGCTCGACATCTCCGTCGTCCGAAATACTCTTGATCACCGCGACTCTGAACATGCAATTGTTTAGCATGGACGTGGCATTGAGGTACATGTCTCGCGGTTGCATGTTCATCGACTCGTCCATGGCGCACACTTGGATGACAGAGACCTTCGCTAACTCCGAGAGCGGCACGTCCAGGGACCAGAAGCACCAACAACTAGTCTCCGGGTGTAAGTGACGGTTCTTTCAAGGTTGGGGCAACATCTCACAAGGACGTATCGCGTTCGGTCAAGTCTAGTGAGCCGAAGACGACATCTTCGTAGGCCAGCTCCCTGTAGAGATCTTCAGGGTAATCTCTGTAAGTGTATCAGCCGCTTGGCACCATAGGAGATGTGTCACGAACATGGTCGCCAGTTTCCAGGTCTTACCGTCATCAAGGGTTACTTCCACTCGCGTTATGCGCCTCCCTCCTCCAGAATATGCATAACCGCGGATTGGGTAAGAGGCGGGTTCCGTGTTGTTGACGTGCTGCGGTGAGACATGCAATCGTTCGTCGTGGTCCGGCTTCGCTATCACGCTGTTGATGTTGAGCTCTCTGCACAGGGAGTCTCAGCATATGGTGTTGTCGCGCGTGAGGCACTAGGAGATGTGCTGACGTTATGAGATATCTAGGGAAAAGAAGCAGGTATCGCCTGGTCAGCTTGGCAGACATGCTTGTTAAGGCACTGACTTTCGATCATACCACCAGTCCCTCTCTGCTCTAGCGTTATCGGGGGACAATTGCCTTGGGAGGACTTTATTGTCCTGGCTCCCTGAGATGTCAATACGTCATCTTGCCTGCCTCCACCATTGGACTGACCCAGAAATGTAGCTGCGGATGCGAAATATTGCCGTGAGCCGCTAGGATTTCCCCGCGGAACTGGTTTGGCCGGACTTACGTGATGTTGGGACTCATTGTCAGAAACCTCGATTTTCCTCAACCACTAAGGAGAAGGGCAAACATCAACTCGCTCGTTCGTCGCTGAGCGGACGCTAATCAATACCTTCACGGAACGACCGCCTATCTGTCCAGGGACGATCACTGATACCGTCCACGGTGAGCGCCGACCCGTCATAGTGGAACATGTGAAAGCTCACATCTGACAGGAAAGCCGTGGTCTGGCTCTAAAGGTTGGCCGTTCATGCCCCAAGCTGGTCAAGAAACCAATCAAACACCGGCATCGCCATGACCTGCCCATGGATACCTATTAACATTCCCCTTTCCTTACTTGTGGCCCAACTGAGCAGCTGCGACGTTCCGTAGGGACCTTGCGGAAGGTTATCGGCGCCTTCGAAGACGACATGCCGTGCTTTTGGCCGCACAGGCTGCACATGAGCTAGGACATCTGCCAGGTATACTCCCGTCCAGAGTGCGGTGCTGACTGCCAAGCAAGAACATCAGCGATTTGCCTGCGTCTACTGAGCACTCCACGTACCTCCGGCAGCTCCCCAGCTGAAGCCAAGACTTTGGCGGATCACGTTCTGCTCCTTCCGTCGGTTACCTGCGCAGACGAGGGTCACGGGGATCGTCACGACTGGGAACCTCTCCTTCAGCTCTTGCAATGTTATGGTCAACGGGTTCTTGACGAGGCCGCCGATGGACAGGGTCCAGGCTCCGAACTGCTCCCGTTCTATGCGGGGGACGGCGCCGTGATTCCGGACAAAGTGGAGATGAGCGGGGGTGAGAAATCCCTAATAACAAATGCGTGGAGTTATGGCAAGTGGATCGTACCCTGTAATATCGTTTACTTACCGCCTCGATCAGCTTGGGCAATCGCGCTTCGCAATTGAAAGGATGTTTCCCCGTCAAGCGTACGAGGTCTGGGTTCTAGCAGAGTCAGCGCACTGAGGACGACCACAAAGACGCCAAGGACATACTCTATGAACCCAACGATCAGGAGTTTGGAGGTCTTGCTCTGCAGACTCATCTGGTGTTTCGTCTATAGGCAACGTAGGAAAGGATCTCGGGTAAGCTGCATCAGAGTTATGCTTGCTGTCCGGGAGTGCTGAAGTGACAGAGCTGAAATGCGTCGACCGAGAAGTCGTACTGCCGTCCCCGAATGAGGAATCGGACGACGACTGCGACAACGATTCTGAGTCCGGCATCATGGGAGAGCGAATGAGAGGCTCCCAATGTCAGTTCATTCGTCAGAGGATATCCGCAGCGATGGCGTCCGCCCCGCGGACGGCGAAGAGCATATCCAGGCCCGCGTTGGTAGATCAATTGCCGTCGGGAAGTCGAAATGCGCCGCTCCGAGATCAGAACCAGTGGAACATAGGCATGGGTTAGGCCGGCGGAGATTGGAATGAATGGAAGCATGGCCTGGAGTACTTAGCTTCCTGCAAGGGGTGGGGCCCTAAGGGTCGGTGACAGTAGGAAGATACGATAGACGCGGACGAATAATGTTTTGGCTCAAACTCCACGGACACTGCATGGAGTGACCGCGCACTATGAACGCGATCTGTTCGAGTATACACCACAAGTACAAGCGACATGATATCGTTCGCGTGTTGGCGTGTAGGTAGTCGGATTTCATGTTCATACTCGTGGGACTCTGACGACAGAAAGAAGCGCGTTGCAGCCCTTCAAGTGCTATATTGGAATCGAGACGCCATATCTTCGAGAAAAGAAAGGTGACGTACCATCGCGATGATACCGCAGATCCAAAATGCGCGTCCGGCTGGCGCTGGCTGGAATCGGAAGATAAGTGCGAAGACTACCCCACCGAGGTTCCCCATGGCTCCGACGAATCCGCTCTGAATAGGAAGGCATCAGTTGGGATCAAAGGAAGTTAGACGTCATGCATGTACCATGACCCCGTTGTTATCTGCGGGCCCGAGATCATGAGTTCCCAGCCCGAGCCTCGAAGATAGGGAGAAGGATGCGCACTGGGGTTACAATGGGGCACGAGCGAAAAATTTGCGCCGTTCGCTGCTTCATTGAAGAACGCCATCAAGACGAAAAGGACGACCACGACAGCCACTGTGCCGGGGCGTTAGTCCGGAACCATCGATTTCCAATTGACAGGAAAACACGCGCGGGAGGGGTTGGAGCGAGAATCGATGTAGAGTCCGAGTGCCAAAGAGAGAGCACCCTGAAGAGCGCCGCACGCGAGTGTGGCATGTTTTTTGCCAGGCACCTACGTTGAGGCTTTCGTTACGAGGGTATGTGATGTGCAGAGGCATGGAACTCACTCCGAGAAAGCGAAATGCGATGTCCCCAAAGTACCCGCCCAGAGGACGGGTAACGATGTTCAATAAACCATAAATACCAGCGATCTGCGCGTAAACAAGACACCGTTGGATCCACGTGCCCGTGCTACAAATGCAGAGAGAACTCACATATCCGGCCTTAGTCTGGCCCATCTTTTGCTTCTTGTACAAGCCGAACAAGACGCTAGCAAGATTGGCATCGATGGCGAGCTCGTATCCAAATGTCGTGAAGTAAGCCAGCGCGGGAAGCCAGGTCACAGGGTCGGAGAAGACTCGGCGAGCAGAACGTACAGTCAGCGGCTCGTTCACGGCTTTGTCGACCGCAGTCACCGCCGCATCGTATCCCTGCCCCTCCTCTCCCGCCGCTCTCCCGGCGGCGGAGACGGCGACATCTGCCGAGCCGTTCGCAGAGTCCTGCTCGGCGCTGGCCTTCTCGTCCACACGGTCGAGCTTAAGTGCCGCAGGAGCCCTTTCGTTGATTTGATCGCCGTGCGTCCATGGCACATCGTGGCGATCTTGCCACTTGCCTGCCGGGTGGTCCGTGCCGATGAGGAGGGTAAGGGCCGCTACCGAGAGGAGGATGGGCACGGGCACGATCGCGAACGCGGCGCGCCAGGCGGCGTGCCGGCTGAGCCCATCGGCCAAGAGCCGGTTGTAAAGCGCGATCATGATGATGAATGTGAAGCCGCCGCCCGAGTTGCCCCAGCCGGCGACGAGGGCGTTCGCGCGGCCCACGACGCGCTTGTCGAAGAAGGTGGTCGTCCAGGCCTGGCACGGCACAAATGTACCGCCGAGTATGCCTTCACGACAGTGTCAGAGCGAGGCAAGGGGGCGGTAAGGAGTTACTTGCCGATGAAGAATCGGATGGTGTAGAGACCGGAGGCGGTGGTGACCGTGCCCGCTAGTCCAGATGGTATAGCTCCAATGGCGAGGATCGCTGCCATGACCTTGCGCGGGCCATATGCTACATAGTTGTGAGCAGGATGACCGAGCTGAACTTCGTAGCATCTCACTGTCGACGAGGGGACCGACGATCAACCGAACGATGAGCGTTGCACAAAGCGATATCACGTTGGAATTGCCTGGGCGTCGTGGTGAACACGTCGGTGAAAAGATCAAGGCGTTGGACTGTACTGCCCACCAATTTGCTCGGGCGTGAGCTTTAGATCGGCCTTGATGGCGTCCGGTATGAGAGGCGAGAACGCGAACCACGACAAGCTATCAGCGTGGCGGATGCATTATTGGTCCCGCCACAGACCCAGGGGGTGGGCGGATCGGGACTCACAATGCTACGAAGAAGCCGAGCCACGCTCTGAAGTCGGAACCGCTGTCATCAGTCTCATAGAAGCAGAGAACGTAGAGGGGGAGAGACGCACAGATGGAAATTGCGCGAATATTGGGACTTCAGGGAGAGGATAGGGAGGGTGGTGCATTTGCCGTTCAGGTGGTTCACCCGAGGGACGGTGAACCGGTCGAAAAGGGAGTCGGTGGTCATATCGTCGTCGTCGTTTTCACCTCGGGGAAGCGGTGGGTGCGGAGTGGGTGACTTGGGCGTAAGTGCGGACGCAAGAGCGAGTCTGTCGGCGAGAAGTTGCTAATCCTGGACCTTGCTGATATCGGTCCAGGGGAGCTGCATGCCACAGCGTGTGCTATCATAGCGCTGACAGCCTGAGTATCTTCTTACGTCCCGAGAAACTCGCCAAGTTGGCTGTTGAATGCATTCGGCCGTTGCCGATACGAGCGGGTTCCATGACTTTTGTCGAAGAGACGCCACAATCGGAAGAAGGAGACCAAACGGTTCGTCGAGCCCCACCATCCACAATTGTAAGCCACATGAAGCATCCCGAGCAGAAAGACCGGTATGTCGTAGGCGCACAAGGCGGAAGCGATACCAGGCTGCGGCCGGATGGGCGTAACTGAAACGCAGCGTGAGAAAGTGGGGTGATATGCCGGCACCGTCGGTCTTCGTCTGGCCCAAGCCGCAGCGGGACTACCGCTCAGGTGGGCCGACGACGGTTTTGCACACCTCCAGGAGATTCTGACGGGCTGGGCTGGCCCGGGTGACGATAACGTTCCTTGCGATGTGGAGCCTTATTTACACTGGCGCTCTTGCACCCTCGCTCGGCTCTCCAGCACCGTACCCATGGACGCTAGCACCACAACTGCCAAGACCGATGCTGCCGAGCGCAAGACGGTCGTCGTCGTTGGCCTCGGAATGGTAGGCATCGGTCAGTAATACCCATCCTCTCATCGGCTGGCAGGGAGTGAACTCGTTCCAGCCTTCATCGAGAAACTACTCGACCTCGACGAAGCCCACAAGTACAAGATCGTCACCTGCGGCGAGGAAACGCACAGTGAGCGGCATCACCGAAAGGATCGGAACCCTCGCTGAATCTGTCTCGTTCTCAGTCGCATACAATCGGGTCGCCCTTACCGAGTACTTCCAGCACCGTTCGATCGAGAAGTTGTATCTGAACGGGCCCGAGTGGTATGCGAAGCAGTCGCCGGATCGTTTCGAGTTCCACGTTGGTGAGGCCGTGACCACGCTTGATCACGCTTCCCATACCGTCTCGACGAGCATCGGTCGAACCATCCGATATGACTACTGCGTCCTTGCGAGTATCCTTGCATTCGCATTCGCCAACATGTCGGCTCATAGTTCTCTATACGCTGCAGGCGACGGGCTCGGAGGCGACGATCCCGAGCTACTGCAAGCCCGACATGCAGGGCGTGTTTGTATACCGCAACATCGCCGATTTGGAAAAGATTATGGCATACGCCGACCGGGACAACGTACGCGGTGGAAAGGTGATAATTCGCGCGTATCCAATCAAATTTCGTAAGATCCTGATTCGTCGTTATTCTTCAGGCCGTGGTGGTCGGCGGTGGTTTGCTCGGTTTGGAGGCAGCCAAAGCCGTGTACGACCTGGAGACGATCAAGGATGTCTCAATCGTCAACCGCCAAGCATTCCCCCTCTCCCGCCAGCTTGACGCTGGGGGCGGCGAAATCGTCCTCCGCCGCATCGAAGCCATGGGCGTCGACGTTCTCACCAACACCTCCGTCAAATCCATCATCGCCTCGCCAGACGACCCGAACGTATTCGCTGGCCTTGAGCTGATGGACGGCAGAACTCTGGACGCGCATCTCGTCATCTTCGCCATTGGCATCACACCTCGTGACGATCTCGCCAGGAAGTCAGGGCTCGCGTGCGAGGAACGCGGTGGTATCACCGTGAATGACTCCCTGGAGACCAGCGCGAAGGACGTGTACGCTATCGGCGAGTGCGCGAGCTGGCAGCACAACACATACGGCCTCATCGCCCCCGGAAGTACGTTGTACGTTTTCGCATGCATACACCCCAACCAACGAAAGATTGTCCAGTCGAAATGGCCGACATCCTGTCTTTCAACCTTACGCAACTGGCAACTGCTGTCGGCGGCTTCAAACCCCGCCAGATGGTGAGCCACGCGAACCTCTGCAACCTAGGATAGCTACTCATTCTTGAATGGACCAGAACAACCCCGATCTGTCCACCAAGCTGAAGCTCATGGGCGTCGACGTCGCTTCCTTCGGTGACTTCTTCCGCGAAAAACGCGAGTTCGAGAAGAAGCGCCGTCCCAGGATTCCCTCGCCCAAAGCTGAGACTATGACCCTGCCGTCAAAGGCAGAGACAGAGGAGAAACCGCCGGTATGGAACGTGACCGAGGACCGGACCAAGACAGCCCCTGCACAAAAGCCGCTCAGCGACGCCTCTGCGCCGAAGAAGAGGCACGGGGCGGCAGCCGCCATGGAGGGCCCGATCGAGACGCTGACCTACCGCGACCCATTCGCGGGTGTGTACAAGAAGCGAGTCGCTGCCCGCGACGTCCCTATAGGAAGCTGACTGTCGATATGTGACTAGATACATTTTCACCGCGGACGGAAAATACGTCCTGGGTGGTATGATGGTGGACGACACGTCGGATTATGTCAAGCTAGTCGCGCTCGTCAAGAAGAAGAAGGCGCTCGAGATCCCTCCTGGCCAGTTCATCGGCGGAGGGGCGAAATCGGACGAAAGCGGTGCCGATCTCGACGACGACACGCAAATCTGCAGTTGTCATGTGCGTTCGCCGGTTCCTTCGTCATCTCCGGTTCTGACGTTGCCCGTCTCGTGTAGAACGTGTCGAAAGGCCAAGTGGCGCAATGCGTGCGAGACGGGTGCGATAATATCGGAGATCTGAAGGCCAAGACGAAGGCCGGTACCGGGTGCGGCGGTTGCATGCCGCTCGTGACGAACATCTTCAAGGCCGAGATGGAGAAGGCCGGCCACGCCGTTAACAACAATATCTGCCCGCACTTCGCCATGTCGCGGGCCGAACTTTTCAACGTCGTACAGTAGGCCCTTCATCATCACCGGCATACGTTCATGCACTGAACAGTGATTGACGCAGGATCAAGAAGCTCAAGACCTTCACCGCCATCATGGAGGACTGCGGTGTCAACATGGACGCGTTGGGATGCGAAACGTGCAAGCCGGTCATCGGCAGTATCCTGTCCTCGCTATGGAACGAACACGTCATGAACCCGGCGCACCATCAGAATCAGGACACGAACGATAGATTCATGGCCAACATACAGCGGAACGGTAACATTCTACTCGAGTACCGTCTGCTGACACTGACCTCTCTCGATGCGTACAGGCACTTTCTCTGTCATCCCTCGTGTTGCAGCTGGGGAGGTCTGTGCTCTTGTCCCTAGAACACTCTGTAACGTTTTTCACCCACCCGTGATAGATCACCCCGGACAAGCTGATCGTACTCGGCCAAGTGGCGAAGAAGTGTAAGCCGGTTTCGGTCTTGTATCTGCCTCGTCTTGTCTGACCATCTCTGCAGATGGATTGTACACGAAGATAACTGGAGGGTATGCTGTGAGCCAAGTGTTTCGTGTACGTTCTGACCATTTCGTAGTCAACGGGTGGACCTGTTTGGCGCTCAGAAGGCAGATCTCCCTGACATATGGGAAGAGCTCGTGAACGCCGGCTTTGAGAGCGGGCACGCTTATGGTTGGATAATGCCCTTCCCGCTATTTTAACGCTGACCCAACTATCCTTAGGCAAATCGCTGAGGACTGTCAAATCTTGCGTAGGCACCAGTTGGTGTCGTTACGGCGTTGGTGACTCTGTCGGCAGTCAGCATCATCTCTTCCACCCATCTGGACCATGGCTAACGTTCTTTGAAGTGGCCATACATCTCGAAGATCGTTACAAGGGCATCCGCTCTCCTCACAAGCTCAAGGGAGGAGTGAGCGGCTGCGTTCGAGAGTGTGCTGAGGCCCAGAACAAGGACTTCGGACTCATCGCGACAGACAAAGGCTGGAACCGTGCGTGCATATACAGACACTCAGCAAGCCTTCCTAACGACGCGTTTTTTCAGTCTTCCTTTGCGGAAACGGTGGCGCAGTTCCCAAACATGCCCAACTCTTTGCGCAGGACGTTCCGCCGTCCAGAGTGGTTCGGATCATCGACCGCTTCATCATCTACTACATCAGGACCGCGGACAAGCTTATGCGAACAGCGAGATGGATCGAGCAGATGGAAGGCGGCCTCGATCGCCTGAAGAAGATCATCATCGACGACGAACTCGGCATCTGTGCCGATCTCGACCGTGAGATGGACGAGCTCGTCGGCACGTACTATGACGAGTGGAAGGCAGTCGTCCAGGACCCGGTCAGGCGGAAGCAGTTCCGTCAGTTTGTCAACACGGTACGCTGATTCGCAAACTCTTTGCATGTCGGATCCTAATGCCTTGGGTACATAGGACGAACGAAAGCCGCAGATTGAGGAGATCATCGAGCGGGGCCAACCTCGACCGGCGAACTGGGCGAAGGTGTTCCCTCCGGTCAAACTCACAGAGTCGGACATCCGGACGCCGAAAGAGCAGTGGACATGGCGGCCGTTGGCCAAGGTTTCCGACCTGATGCCGACCGATGCGGGGACTACGTAAGCTCAAATTTGGAGCATCGTATCTGTACTCACGGGCCGTGGCTGTAGTTCTGCTGCTGTCAAGTATGGCGATACCCAGATTGCTATCTATTGCGTTCCGAAGAGGGGATTCTTCGCGACGCAGCAGGTGAGCGCACTAATATGCCAAGATTCACCGTAACCGATCATATCCTAGATGTGCCCTCACAAGCGAGCGTTCGTCCTGGATCACGGTATCATCGGCGATGATCCGAAGACTGGTACAGCATATGTATCCTGTGAGCAACCTTCGATAGCGATTGAAATCCGGACGTTCAGCTGAACCTCCACAGGTCCATTACACAAACGCAACTTTGCACTGAAATCAGGGGCATGCCTCAACGACGATGAGTATAGCATCCTTAGCTTCGACGTCAAAGTCGAGGGCGATGGAGATACGGCGGTGTTATCCCTTCTGCTCCCGGAGCCAGAGGAGCTCGACGCTGTGATTGGGTCAAACAAATGGATGGTGCGGCAAGCGACGGCGGAGCTCCTCGACCGAGGTGCTGGGGAAGGCAACGGCATCCAGATAGTGGGTCCCGAGGACATGGGCGAACATGGGTCGTCAAGCAACGTCTCGTTATGCGCCAACACCCAACTAGAGTGGTAATCGTGGTTTAAATGTGTTCGTGTATGTGGTAGTATCACATTGTAGCAACGTATCTAGCAATGACAGCGACGGGGTATCTTTTGGAATACACGCAGTTATATTTTACAAACTAGCTAAACGACATCCGTGAAGTAGTCCGCCAAGCTCTCTCTGACCTCTCGCAGCTTCTGGCTGGTTGCGAGCAGAGCATTCTCGCGGCAGTGAGGCAGGCCATCTAGCATGCCCTGGCTCGGGATCTCCTTCTCCACCAAGGCCTTGATGAAGGTCTCAGCGAGGACCAGCTTGCCGAGAACATCGCCGCGTTGGTGGGTAACGATCTGTGGGCCGAGCTCGAGAACACCACGCCAGAGCGTCGCCCATGCCTTGGCGCACTTTGGCTGGCTCAAGCACCGCGGTGAATGAGCGAATTGAGGGGGGTTGTTCGGCAGCTCGTCATAGAGCTTGCCGAGCGCGTAGTGCCCGGACAGTAGTCGGATGCGCTGCGCGCGGGAGAGGTGCGGATCCGCGTCCCAGTGCTCCCGACCCTTAAGGAGCATGGCGTGGTAGGCTATACCGAGCAGAGGGCGAAGAGCGAGGCGCTCTGCGAGGGTTAGGGCGAGAGCGACGTCCCGGCCGTCGGCAACGTGCCGTCTCCAGCGGGCAGTCGTCGCTTCGAGGAGGGAAGAGTGATTGCATAACGCTGCGAGTTCCGTAATATCCCCCAATGACGGCGTCTGCGTCGAGCCGTTCAAGGAAGGGGAGGATGGCACGGCGTCGAACGCGCCGGGGCGGGAGTAGTAGGTGTGAAGCGCGTCGAGAGCCCAGGTGGCAAGAGTTCTGAATTGGTACTTGTGCGTGATGCGCGCGAGAGCGAAGAGACGTGGAACAGGCGCATCGGGAGAGAGGGCGATCATGAGCTCGGGCGGGAGGGCATAGAGCGCCCAGAGGAGGGCACGGAACTCGTCGGCGGTGTCGCCTTGGAGGCGGATCGGATTGTCGTCGGCCTCGCCCTCGACCGGCGTCGGCATAGTTGACTTCAGGTTCGCGCCCGGCGTACTGGGCTCTGGCGCGTCGGGAGCAAGGAGGGAGAACATGCCCTCGAAGGCGGAGTGGTCGCATGCCAGGGTAGAACGATGGACGCGGAAGAGGGTGTTGCCAACGAGGATGACCGTGTTGCCGTCGGGAAAGTAGTACGCGTTGTCGCGCGTCGGGATCGAGAGCTGCAACATCGAGTCGCGCAGGAAGGCGTGCGTCGTCGCCATGTCCGACGAGCTACCCGCCGTCTCCGCCATCGCGATCGAAGACAACCCGACAGCTACACAGCCACGCCGACGTCTGAGATCTGAGCGCCACATCGATATCCACGATACATGCCGGCGCCCTTTTATGGATTCGTAGCATTATTCTACACCAAACCATACACAGAGGCGAACTCGTCGTGCTCCGAATCGGTGACGGGCGTGTACTCCATAAAGGTAGCCAACTTGTCCGCGTATTCCTGTCCATGCCAACACTAAGTGCCAAGATCGCGTTCGTTGCAGTTGCACCCACCTTGCCGAGCAGCTCGCTGGCGAAGGCATATGCCATGTCCAAGCCTGCCGTAATACCCGACGCTGTCCAGAATTTTCCGTCAACGACCCAACGGGCCTTGGCAACCCAGATGACCTAGGATCTCCGAGTCAGCACCCGCTCGCAGACCGAACCATAGCCGACGGCACCTTCGGGTAAGCTCCTGCGATCTCTCTGAATAGCATCTTGTTAGACGTCGCCCGTTTGCCATCCAAGAGGCCGGTCGACGCGAGGATGGCGGCGCCGACGCACACGGACAGCACATACTTGGCCTTGGCTCCCTGTTTCGTGATGAATTCAACCGCCTCCTTTTCCTGGGCACCGGTGATTGACGATCCTGCGTAGACGTCTACGTTTACCGCTATCACGTCCATCACTCCTGTGCATACCCACCTGCAGGAATGACGATGATATCGTATTGCTTGCCATCCGATCCCAGCGCTGCTTCATAAGTAGAGGTAGGAGAAACGCGGGGTCCCGCCCCATCGGGCTTCACCGGTTCCAAGGATTTGCTGCGTGTGCTTCAGTCACTGCTAGGCTGATAACAAGGCAAGAAACCGACACATACCTCAGAATATCGATATCAAACACGTATTTCGGCGTATACGGCACGTTTCCGAGTTCCAACAATCGCTCGACATACCCGAGAAAGTCGAGCGGACCTGTGCAGAGCGATGTCAACGTTTCGGGTAAGCTACTCTCCAACGATAAGACGCTTATTGGTAGTCCAGGGTAGTGACGTGCTCGTACACGCATACGGCGACCGACAGACGCTCCGAAGTAGACATACTTGAATCGTCGTATCCAAGTACTGGATGATCTTGCGTGCAGGACCGCCGCCTTTATACCCGCAACGGCGGAAATATGAGTCGAACCGTTGAACCGATCACCGAGGACTGCAGGTAGTCCACTCGCCTTCATCTCCTCCATGCGGAGTGCGTTTCGCCACACGTGATGGAAAGATGAGAAATCGAGCCGTATGCTACGGTATGAGATAAGTACGGGCTGCACAGCAGAAGTGATTCCAGCGGTATGCCCAATCGAGTTCGGTGCGCGCATATGCTTATTGATGCAAGGTACCCAGGAAGGACGACGGACCGCGACAGATTCCCAGAGCGGACACCGCGAACAGCGGGGGTATTGTCAATCGCCAGGAGACGCGTACGCTCGCGTACGGCATGTTGCATCCATAAAAACATCGAGTGTCAGATTTCGATTCCAGCCCGACGGTTCTACCCAACGTTTCGCCTCGTAAATTATAGCATCCCCGAGTTCAGATGCGAACAGAACACCATATATGGGGGAAATTGTCGATTCGTGTTCTCTAGAGTCCATGCTGTAGGGCTCTTCCAGCTTCCATCCGCATGTAGACGCGCATGAAGTTTGCTTCGGAGTGTCCATTTATTGGCCGAGCTAGAATGCCTTGATGGCGTGGGTCGTCGGAAGCTCGTGGATGGTGGGCCGGGACGGCGTACGGGCTGAATGCCATCGCCCCAGTGGGGTATGCAACGGAGACCGATCCACTTGAGCTAAGCTTAGGAGATATCTAATGAATGCTAGAGGCGAGCGTCGCGGACTGGCCGACCGCGAACCACGCCACGAGCGCTGACGAGCACGGCGATCCGCCTGACCCTCCTGCGACTGCGAGCCTCCGCCCCACTTGGCCTCGATTCCGATTAGCAAGCGAATCATGCGACGAGTACTTATATCCGCCCTCCGTCGCCGCTCTCTCTACTCCTCGTAGCAATTCCACATGGCTCTCCCCACTCGCAAAATCGGCAACGACCTCGTCAGCGCAATCGGATACGGTGCATTCGACGCTCCCGTCACCTGTACGGGCCGTTTCTGACCATTGATGAAAAGGCGCCATGGGCATCGCGGCCTTCTACGGCAAACCCGATCCCGATGAGGTCCGCCTCAAGGTCCGTCTTGCTTCGACACCTGGCCCCTTGTCACCGTCGTTCTCAGCCGTCGCTCGCAGTTCCTAGACGATCTATACGCAAGCGGATGCCACTTCTGGGACACGGCCGATGTTTATCAGGATAGCGAGGATCTCCTTGGAAAATGGTGTGTTCCTACTCTCGCCCGCCTCCCAATCTCTGACGGGCGCTGTCGTGCTGACCGCTTCGGTTTGTGCATAGGTTCCAAAAGACCGGGAAACGCAAGGACATCTTCCTCGCCACCAAGTTTGGCATTGTCCGCCAGTCAGGACGCTTCGTCAACGGTTCACCCGAATATGCCAAGCAGGCGATCGAGAAGTCGCTCAAGAGGCTTGGTGTCGACGTGAGTAATGACGTCCGGTCTGTGAGATCACAGAAAACCTCATGCGTCGTGTAATAGTACGTTGATCTCTACTATCTCCATCGGTAAGCCCCTCGGTCCTGTCCCACTGCCGCATCCTCACTCTCGGTCAGACCTGATCCGCAGGTTCCCATTGAGGTATGGACCTCACACAAATGCCAGACGAAGTCGCACAACTTCATGCATCTCTTCAGGAAACCGTAACTGCGCTAGCCGAGCTCGTATCGTCAGTGCAAATTGCGTCTCTCCGCCCGACGTGACCGACTTAAACCTTTCACGCATTCGTCTAGTGCTGGAAAGATCAGATACATCGGCCTTTCCGAGGTCTCTGCTGCAACTCTCCGTCGGGCGCATGCGATCCACCCGATCGCCGCCATCCAGGTGGAGTATTCGCCCTTCACACTCGACATCGAGGATCCGAAGATCAACCTGCTCAACACCGCCCGCGAGCTCGGCGTGACGATTATTGCGTACTCGCCGCTCGGTCGCGGACTGATCACTGGCCAATACGTACGTCCGTAACTCACGGATCGCAGAGGTCTAGCCAGGACTCATCGCGTTCTCCTCGCGTGATAGAAAGGGCCGGAGGACTTTGACGAAGACGACTTTAGGCGCAAGGTACCGCGCTACTCGAAGGAGAACTTCCCCAACATCCTCAAGTTGGCCGAAGGACTGAAGCAGATCGGCGAGCGCCACGGCGCGACGGCCGGCCAAGTCGCCCTTGCCTGGCTGCTCGCGCAAGGCGACGATGTCATTCCCATTCCTGGGACTCGCAAGCAGAAGGTGCGGTCGCCTTCCCATCGTCCAACGGCTTTCATCACTCACCGTCTACTGTTCAGTACCTGGAGGAGAATCTTGGCGCCCTCAAGCTGAAGCTGACCCCGGAGGAGGTGGCGGAGGTACGAGAGGTCGCGAAGAAGGCTGACGCTGCCAATGGGCCTCGGTATCCTCCTGGCTTCGTGGAAACGCTTTTCGCGGAGACACCAGCTTGGAAGTAAGAATGCATGTCCAGCGGTAATGCAATCCGAGTGTCTTTCCTTCAGCATGAAGAATCCCGCTTGCACGCCCGTCTCTGTATAATAAAACATTGTGTCGAAGTTTATATTGTTCTTCTACGAAGCAACCTGTTGAGTTATCCCCGAATGGACACATGCTCGTCATGATCCGAAGCTGTGAAGGAGGGCATGGCCCGCATGGGCGGAGAGCTTCTGGTAAATTGGCGTCATTCGGCAACGCCCTTAATGCGATCTAAATACCCACGGATTTTCTTATTATGTACGGCAACCGCCTATTGACTTCGTTTGTGACTTGCTCGTTCCAGTGTTGTTTACTGCTTTGGAATGCTCAACGCCGAATCTCCTGTGCGATAGAAGGTTTCTCGTGCATTCTTTGAAGGTCTAAGACACTCTGTCTCCGAGCCAACGGTTTGGCGGGGTCCTGAACCGGCTCCTGCACAAGTTCAATGCCTTATGCGCCCTGGCTCAGAGCTAGAGCAGACGTGAGAGGGCACAAAGTACAGCTGCGGCCACCAATCCACCACATTACGTCATCAGCGTGTACACAATCCATGCTCATGAGCATTGAGCATGTCGATCCGCCTGACCCTCCCGCTAGCCACTTCGATTAGCAAGCGAAGAGTACTTATAACCGGCCACTAGTGCGCGAACCTCCAGACCCAGTTCAGCAATTGACATGGCTCTGCCCACTCGCAAGATCGGAAACGACCAGGTTACGGCGATCGGGTACGGTCAGTATCGCGGCCGCTTAGTTTCTGGGCGTCCGCAATTGATCTAATCGTGCTCAACAGGTGCAATGGGTATTTCGGCATTTTACGGGAAGCCGGACCCCGATGAAGTTCGCCTGAAGGTATACTCTACGCTGACATATTATGTCGTTGTCGCGTCACTATTCTGAGTGATTGTGGCTAGTTCCTCGACGATTTATATGCCAGCGGCTGCCACTTCTGGGACACTGCCGATATCTACTTGGACAGTGAGGATCTACTTGGAAAGTGGTGCGTCCACGCTTTGATTCTGATTGTGGAGGTGAGCTGAACTGACCAATCTTCTTAGGTTTCAAAAGACCGGAAAGCGCAAGGATATCTTCCTCGCCACGAAGTTTGGGATAGTTCGCGACGAGCCGGGGCGTATCGTCAATGGGACACCCGAGTACGCTAAGAAGGCGATCGAGAAGTCGCTCAAGAGGCTCGGTGTTGACGTGAGTGATACTTTGGTCGCTCCGTTCCAGTGACGCTGACGCGCCAGGTAGTATGTGGATCTTTACTATCTTCATCGGTAAGCTTGTCGCCGCTTGGCTGGTCAGCGTGTTCTCATGTTGGTTCAGGCCTGATCCGCAGGTCCCTATTGAAGTGAGCCCCATCGTCGTAACACCGGTCAAGGTCACCCGTGTTCATGCACTCCTCAGGAAACGGTCACCGCACTGGCTGAGCTCGTATCGTATGTATGCTACATAGGCATTTCTGGCCTGTTCTGATCCCCTTACGCTCGTCTCGCACCTCCTCCCAGCGCTGGGAAGGTTAAATACATCGGCCTTTCCGAGGTCTCCGCCACAACCCTCCGACGGGCACAGGCCATTCACCCCATCGCCGCCATTCAGGTCGAGTATTCGCCTTTCACGCTCGATATTGAAGATCCGCAGATCAATCTGCTCAACACTGCGCGTGAGCTCGGCGTAGCCATCGTCGCTTACTCTCCACTCGGTCGCGGGCTGATCACTGGGCAATACGTACAGCAATTCTGCCACTTTCCTTGTGCAATGGGCGCGAGACTTACCGGTGCGCGATATGACAGAAAGGGCCAGAGGACTTCGAGGAGGGCGACTTCAGGCGCACGGTACCGCGATACTCCAAGGAGAACTTTCCGAACATCCTCAAGTTAGCCGACGGGCTGAAGCAAATTGGGGAGCGCCACGGCGCCACGGCCGGACAAGTCGCACTCGCTTGGTTGCTTGCCCAAGGTGACGATGTCATCCCCATCCCTGGCACGCGCAAGCAGAAGGTACCGTCTTCGCCCCCGCTGGTCGCTCTTGCTCGTTGCTGATAGTTCTCTCCCGCAGTACCTGGAGGAGAATCTTGGCGCTCTCAAAGTGAAGTTAACCCCGGAGGAGGTCGCAGAGGTGCGAGCGATCGCGCAGAAGGCAGACGCAGCCAATGGGCCCCGATACCCTCCGGGCTCAGTGGACCTGCTTTTCGCCGAGACGCCAGCTTGGAAGTGATGCCTGCAATGCGTGTGTATGCACGTCTCGTAAACACCTAACGAATGTATACTACGTGTTGCCAGGATGTCTTGACATGAAATCATTGTACAAGATCACACACAGTGAAGACGTTGGTCTCATTCCTCTATGCCAAGCAACATGCTATCCCGGATAGAAAGCGCGAAGCGTACTCGACAGATGTGAAGTACACATAGACGGATGCATACGCTAATGTTCGGAATTCCTCGCCGAGACCTCATCTCTCAAACACGATCACGTGCGTGATGGCATGGAGTGAAAGTTAGGCGAATCGCAGACCCGCTCACAACCACGGTCAGCACAGACGATCCGACGATCAATTGCACTCGAAACCACATAGATTACGAACACGGTGTTCTCGGGACGCTCACCTTGCGGTCTTGCGCGTACCGACATATGTTGAAGGTCGGCTTGTATGTACTCTATATGGGTAGCAGATATCTTGACGCAGACCGACTCGCCCGAGTACTTCGCGTTGCTGAGGGCCGTGAAATGGTAGCCAATGCCGTCTGCTGTGTGAAAAAGAAAGCCGAACCGACATCGTTGAACGTGGATCTAGGACGAATCGCGGTCTCGAATCTCAGCTCGGACGCGCATCTCAAACTCTCTTACCTCCGCAAGGCATGTCGGGACCACTACCGGATGATGTTCACATGCTTGTCACGGGCTGCTGATTGGATGGACTCGCACCATGGCGCTTATCGACGCATTTCTTCGCCGCAAACGGGGCACGGCGAAGGGTGTTAAAATAGACAGGACTCGCAGGATGAATCTCGCTTTATCAGAGCTTGCCCTCCAACGTCCATCGTTATCGACACCCCGCTCTCCCCATGGCTGAAGGTGACGAAACGTTCAACGGACAGCGCTTGGCCGATCTCTTCCCTCAGGGCAAGCTAGGATGGCGAGGGTATGTTCTCATCCGCCAGGCATATTTGTCGCTTATGCGTCGTCTACACAGATACGTCGAGTGGGAGACAAACCCGGACCGTAAAGCGATTGCGAGCCAGATCCTCAAGACGAAACACTTCACTCCTATTCCAGGTAACATCGTTTCACACATACGCATGAATCTGTTGATCACTGGAATGGGCGGGTTAGAGTTCCAGTTTGATCCTCTGCCAAAGACCAATCCGATCTTGATCGGCCACCGTTGGAAGGAGTACCATGAGGCGCTCGGGTTGAAGAACGTCGTGGATTTCAGCTGGGAGATGGTCCAAAAGGAAAAGTCTGACATGCTCCACGTGCTCGATTTCCCGTATAATGGGGAGACAAAACGCGAGCATCTCATGGGCGACGGCAAGATCACGAAAAACGAGCATCATTTGCACGTTCCGCTTCTATCCCATCGGCTAACTGGCCATCTGACGAATCTATACAGCATCCGCAATCACGGAGGCGTCCCCGACATTGATGAGAATGCTTATGAACTCGAAATCGGCGGGCTCGTGGGCAAGCCTTGTACCATCTCCTTGAAGGACCTCCAAGATCCCGCACAGTTCCCGTGAGCAGCATGCCTCTCGTGTGGATGATATGCTCAGGAGCGATGAACAGGCAAGCTGAGGTCACAGTCACGCTGCAGTGTAGTGGCACCCGCAGAGTGGAGCAGATCGCACTGTATCCAGGTGAAGGGCAGCCGCACGTTGGCCGTTCTACGCAATTGCTGATGCTACGGCCGAAGGTGATGGCGACGAGCTCATCAACGCTCCATGGGGTGAAGGTGCTATGTACGTCCCGCGATGGTCTGTCGATGTTATGCTCGTAATTCTATTTTCAGAGGCACTGCGGTCTATCGTGGAGTACCGCTGAAGAAAGTGTTGAAACGTGCCTGCGGAGGGGTTCTGCCCGAGTGCAGTCATCTTGAGTTCATCGGCGCCGAGTAAGTCGGCACCAAAGGCTATACCGATCATTGGCTAACCTGTGTCCCCTTAGTACATATTTCAAGTGCACAATTCTGCTCTACTGCTCCGCATTGTCTTTATGCCAATCCATTTCACAGGAAAGGGAATGTGTTCAACTATGCCGTCTCCGTCCCCTGGCGCAAGGTCCGCGCGAACGAGGAAGTGTTACTCGCTTGGGAGATGAACGGGCAACCGCTTCCGAAGATTCATGGAGCGCCACTTCGCGTCGTGGTTACAGGCTACATCGGCGCTCGTAGCTGCAAATGGGTTTACAGAATCAATGCCCTGCCAGAGCCCAGCATGGGGCCAGTGCAGCAGCAGGAGTACCTATATTACAACCAGCAGGCGAGCTCGTACGCTGCATGTGACCGTCGCTCCGTGACTGATTTCCCCGGCAGATCGGCAAGTTCAACTCGCTCTACTCCAATGGTTTCTCCATCCAAGGCATGCCGGTCTCGTGAGCACCACATTTTCGTTGTGCCGTGCACGGGAGAAAGCTCATAGTCCTCCAGGAGCGCCATCATGTACCCAGTCGATAGAAGTGTCATCGTACACGAAGGGAAGGTGGAACTCTCTGGGTGGGCATACAGCGGCAACGGGAATTGGCCCGAGAGGGTTGAAGTTTCCCCCGATGGGTACGTATCTGTGGTCCAGTCCGCGGGCCGAGACCTGAAGTCGACACAGCGGTCATGTTTGGTATGCCGTTCAACCTGACGACCTGACGCAGAAGGTGCGTGTTGCGTTTCTAGAAGACCGGCGGAGGTGGACACGAGACGTTTACAGCATTACCATGCATGGCGCCTATGGAAGATCACCATCCCTGTGGATGCCGAGGGCTGGCTCGAGTTCTGCGTTCGAACATGGGACTCGTCCAACAATACCGAACCAACGTTCGTCCGGTCCGCATGGAAGTACGTCGGCCTTCCTCTTCTCTGTTCGTGAAGCTACATGCTGATGCTATCGATAGCTGGGACCTGCACGTCACGTCGAGCTCGCATCGCGTCAGACTTTACAGCGTGAACAAGCTCAGACCCTTGACCGCCAAGAGATTGGCGGAGTTGGAGGCTCATGGCCAGGCGATCGAACCACTTACACTGCCGGTCGGGTTCTCCCTCGAGAGCGTCGAAGATTACCACGAAGCGATGCGCAAACACCCACGAGAGCCGAAGGATTGACGAGTGTTTGAGCGATGCTTTCTCACTGGGGAAAAAGACGGCGACAATTTACTGTAAGATCGCTGGTGTCACAGTGAAGTATCTCAGTGCTACCAGCCATGTAATATAGCAACGTTTGCGCCTCGGCCACTGGCGTGCATGACAATCGAGCACGTCAAGAATCTTCGATGTTGTATACTTATTCATTCGATCAGTATATTGAACAGACAGAAAGCACGAAACAACAGAATGTGGAGGGGTGAAGTCAACGGACCGAGACAGCTGAATTTTCTATGGTCGTTAGCCGCGTGCACAGAGCGATATGAACCATGTTACCGGCCCACTTACTGAGTTCTGAGGCAAAGGCGCCAAACAAAACCTCGGGTATCCAGGCCAGGAACTCAATTAGTCAGCCTATTTCACGAGAGGACGCACGCCGGTTCCATCTTCCTTGAGCGTTTTGCCGGCGTGACTTCTGACCTCCTTTTCGTATTGCGCTAGGCTCGCAGATCAATATCGCTACGCTGGCATTTCAAGTGCACGAAAGACATACTCAGCGGGCGGTCGGGATCCGACTCTGACTTGCTCTTCTTCGCAGGAGGTAGTTCGTTAGTATCATCAGGTGCAGACGATGGAGCAGTCTCCGGTGATGGTCGCTTGCCACGGTTTTTCTGGAGACACCCACTCTGAATGGCTGGGAGATGCTTTCAGAGAGCTGATACCCACGAATCGGTTGTCAAAATTGCGCTTCCTACTCTCGTTCTTAGTGCATGTCGCAAGATGGGTCATTGAATGGCCTACTTGGCGAGGAGTTCCTCCTGCTTTTTCCTATCCTCTTCTTCCTGTTACAGGCCGCATTTAGAGTCTGTCCATGGACGACCAATTATACGAGTGCTAACTTTCTTCAACCGCTGGAATCGCTCCAAGAACGAGCCGTCATTGGAGAACACGTTGGGAGGTTTCGATCCGTGTTTCGACGCCTTCGGCAACGATGGTACTGGTGACGGAGAATGCGTGTATCCAGGCAATACATACCCCCCGGCGGGTGATAGAGGTCCAGCGTAAGTTGCAGACATTGGCGAAGAGATGACGATGGTCAAGTGGAAGGCGTGGAACAAGCGACCGACTCCGGAACGGCGTCGGAAAGCCAGTGACAACGTGACTGTCACAGTCGGTATCTCACTCGAGTGTGCTGGAAAACGATACCATTGAACACACAACCACAAGCTCAATATACTGATGCGACGGGACAGATCAATCCAGAGGAGTAGCAGAGCCTCACGTCTTCATGATCGGCCTCTTCCCGCCATCCGCCTACTCTTCCCGAGTCTTTTGCTCCCTCCCCGTCCCGCACCTCCGCCACGCCCGCCGCCCGTGCCTCCGCGCCCGCCGCCCCTGCCCCCACGTCCGCCTCCTCTGCCTTGCCCTCCTCGTCCTCCGGGGGCATCGAAGTCATCGGTGGAAAACTTCGTGTTCTGTTTATCGCGCCGACCGCCACCGCCGTAGCCGAACTTTTGGTCGCGACCTCTCCGTGAAAGTTTGGTTCGACCGTCGGACGCCTTGCCTCGCTTTTGAGGACGGTCAGAGATGGCATCTTCAACCGCAACGTCGAAGGCGCCATCGTCGCCTCCGTTGTCGAGCGCGTCTTTTCGCTCTGAGACACGCATAAGTCATTGTCGCTTTCATGGGAAGCATTACTGGCACTCACTTCGTTTCAGTCCCTTGAGACGTTCTTCCATCTCCTTCTTGCTCTGCTGTCGTTCCTTCTGCTTCTCCAATTGTACTTGCTTCCCATACTTTTTACCCTCCCGTTCCTTACGCTTCTCTTCGCCTCGTTTGATGGCAGCTGATTCGTTCAGGAGGCGTTGCCGTATGCGTTCCATGTGCGCATCCGACTTGACCATCTCCGCGAAGTAATCTGCCGGCCGTGTGAATGGTAGCGAGTGTTTTTCTGCGAGTTTGCGAGCAGCGTTCGCACTATGAAGCGCTTGCTTGTAGCTACAAGGGAGTTAGCGAAGTGAAGGCGACGGGTAGCGAAGATGTATACAATGCAAGTTCGCGATTGAGGTCGTCTTCTACGTCTACCTCGATCTTTTCGGGGTATGAGAGCGCAAGGGTTTCCGTCCAAGGTAATGAAGGGTCAAGCTGGATGGTCTCGCGTATTCGAGCCAATGCAACCTGCGAGTTGTTCATACTGAGTCAATAATGCAGCGGGGGCGGAGAATGATGTACGTACCGTATTATCAATCTCAATTTTCTGTCGAGGGACTGCGTCCTCATCGACCGAGTCAACTTCATCCAGCGGAATCGCATCCTCCTCTTCGTCTTCCCCACTCGATGCAGTATCTCGCATCTTGTCCTTTTCACGGTCGCCATCCACTTCCCCGTCTTCTTCATCTTCATCCTTGCTTTCCTGCTCATCCTCGTGCACATTCTTGGGGCTCGCATCACTCGATTCATCCTCGCCATCCTCCTCTAATGACTCGTCGTCCCCTCCCAGCGCCCTGAGTTGCTCCGAGTCGAATTCGTCCAAGCCATCCTGCCCAAGCGCCACCATTAGTCGTTGCATACCCTCTTCATCTACCCCCTCGTCGTCGTCATCGTCATCGTCGTCATCGTCGTCGTCGTCGTCATCTTCGTTCTCATCGTCCAACTCGTCTCGGCTCCCGCGATCGTTTTGGGCGACCTGGACGTGCTCTTCATCCTCCGAAACGTTGCCGCCACGTTCTGCCTGTGTTGTCGGTGCGACGGTCTGTTTCTTGAGGGCTGCGTTGGTCTTTTTGCTCGGCTTGAGAAGTCTTGCGGAAAGTCTGGCCATCTTTTGAGTGCGCGGCGCAGGCGCTGGTAGTCGAGAATCTGCAGAGCAAGAGGACACGGAAAAGATGCGCATCGTGTGCCATGAAAGGAAATGCCCCTGTCTTGGTCACACTGGGCGTGTGACTACGAACGCGGGATTACTTATAAGTAGCCCGAGGCCCTGAGCTGGCAACAAGGCCTCAAGCCTGTCTGTCCCCGATCATCTGGCTACCGAAACCCCAGCGCTGCTGTATGGCTAGATCCGCAAGTCTCTGTGATCCATTGTTCACCTTGCCCACTAATATCTGTACAGCCTACTCAACCTGAGTCGGTTCATCATACCGACCTCGGCCCCATATCTTCAACTTCAGCTGGAAGCCTGCTTCAACTTAAGAGCGGTCAGTCTCGGTGGAATCAGGGCGCCTCAGCGACTCAGCATGTTGTAGCGCCCGCCGGATGTGATGGTTAGTGCTCGTTCCTCAGTCGCTGCCATGCACTCGCGCGCTGCTCTCGTGATCACTTACACTCACCCACTGCACATAGCCGAACAAACATCGGCGCTTCTCTCTCAATATCGCCACACCGGAGAACGCGACGTGTTGGACAAGCTTATTGACCTTTGTAGCCTCGAGCTAGAGACGGCTCGCACTCCCGTAAGAACGTTGTCTATGCTATGACATCGGATAACTGAAAAGCATGTCGTAGAACTCTGTCTTTGAAATTCGGAACAACCTAGCTATTGGGAATTTATACCGCTACCGTCTGGGCGGCCAAAAAGTCGATCTAGATGCCTGCATTCAGATTTGTCGCGAATCCCTATCAGTAGCAGATCAAATTGGCGATGAAACGTCCAAGTCACGCCCTACGATCATACTCGCCGAAGCCCTCAGGGAAGGTCACGATCGTTCCCGCATCAACGAAGCGATAGATCTCTGTCGTTCCGCCATTGAGACGTGTCCCGCAGACAGTGCTATCCGAGTCGAGCTTCTCAATAGCGCTGGGCACTCCCATCGTATGCGCTTCATCTTCTTTCAAGACCAGGACGACCTCGATCGAGCCGTAATCCTCCATGCCGAAGCCTTCGCCCTTGGGCGCGATGGTGATGAAGAATTCCCAACGACATTGATGAAATACGGTGTTGCCCTTCAGGTGCGATTCGGTCGGGCCGGATCCCCAGAGGATATACACCGAGCCGTTGAACTTCAACGGAGAGCCCTCCAGCTCCTGCCACCCGGTTCTCCGGACCGCCTAGGATACCTGACAAATCTTGCTCTCACGCTTTGTGAGCGATTTACGGTCTTCGGCTCCTTGCCCGATCTAGACGAAGCTATCACGCTTCAAAGCAGCTGCGTGGATGAATCCGACCAGAATCATACTCGGCGTTCTACGTTCCTGGCCAACCTCGCTCGATCACTCCGCATAAGATTCGACCAGTCTGCGAATGTGAACGACTTAAAATTATCCGCCAACCTGCTGCGATCGGCTTCGTCATTCTCCGCGCCCCTGCATAACACTACCTTGGTCGGAGTTCTGAACAGGTTATATTGGGAGTCGGGAAACCTGAAATATATCGAAGAAGCTATAAGTATTGGTCGCTGGTGCGTAGCTGCAAGCGGCCTTCCAGCTTCGCACCTACCTATAGCGCTCAACAATCTTGCTATCGCACTCAACTCAAGGTACTGCCACCTTGGGAACGAGGATGATATAGATGAGGCCATCGCACTGTGTAAACAATCATCGGCACTACAACACCCTGGAGATCCCAGTCGTGATATTCCCCTCAAGAATTTGGCGGAACAATTCCTAGCGCGTTATGAATACTCCGAGGATCCGCAGGACCTGCAGGCAGCTATTGCGCTCCTCCGCGAGACCCTCAACCTGCGTCGAGAGGGACATCCATTGCGAATGACTGCATTGGAATTGCTCGCGTCTGCTCTCGAAAAACAACCAATCATTGGTTCGGATATCAGCTCGCTCGAAGAGGCAATATCGTTGGGTCACCAGGCGTTACTCTGTTGTGGGACGCAACATGCCCATAAACAGGTAGTAATCCGCCGTCTCGCAAGTTCGTACAGGAAGAAGTGGCGAATTACCAAGGAATCGGGACAAATCATCCGCGCGCGAGAACTCTTGGACGAAGCGTTTACGCTGCTACCCTTTGGACATCCGTACCGGGCACATTGCATTTTTGACGTCGCCGAGATCGAATTAGAACTCGCCAAACCCGTTGGTTTATCCACTCTACTGGAAGCTATGGATGATATACACTGCAGTGCTTTTTCCCGTCTCGAGCGGGGGATGCGCATCATGTTCCGGTTCATTCCGGTATTATCTCAACAGGACGACAGCACTCGTAGCCTGACTGCTGAGATATATGCTCGAGCTATTTGCTTACTCCCTCGCGTTGCTTATTTCGGACTCGATCTCAGGTCTCGTTTAAAAAGTTTACGCATCGCGGAATCGCTTCCTCTCGACGCCGCCTTATTCGCCCTTAACTGTGGGAAGATCCGGGAAGCAGTAGAGCTGCTTGAACAAGGCCGTGCTTTTTTCTGGAAACACCGCCTCCGAACACCATGGGAGGATACCGATAGCATACCCGAAGGTCTCCGCCTGGAGCTCATCGAGTTGAGCTGGCAACTGGAAGAGGAATGCTACCAGTCCAGGTCATTAAACGATTCGTCAATGAAGGGTCGCCTCGAGCAACAGGCAATTCTGACGCGTTCTCGAGGCGAACGCCTCGAGGAGGTGATCAATGAAATCCGCCGTATTCCTCGTCTCTCTCGCTTTATGCTATCGGAGGATTATTCGGGTTTATCTATGGCTGCAGCGAGCGGTCCTGTGATAATCCTCCTACCGGATCGAAACTCTTGCTACGCCATCATTATCCGCGAAGGTGGTTTGGTGGTATCAGAGAGGCTATCCACGATCACGGACGAGTGGTTGACGGAGGCTGGCGATGCCTGGACGAGAACTGTTATGGCGCCGGATTTGTCCAGAGCGCGTTTGGGCGTTCGACGAGTTGATATGAGGGCTTCGCAGAAACAAACACAGGTTCAAATCCTTCACAAATTATGGATTGGAGTGGCCAAGCCAGTGATCGAATTACTTGGGTTTTCTGTGAGTATCGTGATTGGAGTTATCAGCGTATGAGACAACTGAGGGTGATATTGCAGCCTGCTCAAGGACGCGCGCGTCCCAGAATATGGTGGTGCCCAGCGGGGAGGTTGTCGTTTCTTCCCATCCACGCCGCGGGCGATTATACCAGGAATGACGGTATGACATGCTCGAGCTACGTTGTCTCTTCTTATACGCCGACCCTGAGTTCCCTACTTCAAGCAAGGAAAACTTACCAGCCAGTCAGGAAGTGTGATTGTAAAGTATTGCTTGCTGCAGTTCCTGAGCCACCAGCCAGCCATGTCGGGGCATACCTGCCGTTCACAGTCCAGGAGGTGGAGGCAGTGAGTTCCGCAATACCTTCCGACATGCTCATACCAATCAGCGGCGGGGAGAACGTTTCTCCATCACATGCGGCTGCGGAAGGTACCACCTCGACAGCCCTACTTGAGGATCTTCCACATGCAAATATACTCCACTTGGCGTGTCATGGAGTCCAGAACGCGCAAAGCCCGCTTGAGAGTGGGTTTCTGATGAGCGACGGCCTTCTAACCATTTCGCGTCTCATGCCCGTACCTTTACCCCGAGCCTTCCTTGCGTTTCTCAGCGCATGCGAAACGGCAAAGGGAGATAAAAGGCAGCCCGACCAGATCGTGCATTTAGCAGCTGCTATGCTTTTTGCGGGTTTCAAAAGCGTCGTGGGCACAATGTGGTGCGTCGCACTGTAACAGAAATGAGAAAAGTACATCTGAACCTAAGACAGGTCTGTTACTGATGCGGATGGACCCACTGTTGCCCAGATCGTGTACGATGAACTCATTGGGGGTGACTCCGAGTTTCTGGATCCCGACGATATACCATACGCGTTGGATACAGCTGCGCAACGGTTGAGGGGCATGGGTCAGCCGCCATCTCGATGGGCACCCTACATACATCTTGGTATTTAAGGCTAAGGAGCTGTGAGAACATGCATAATGATGATGTATCATGTATTGTAACATACGAACTAAGCTGGATCTTACAGATGAGATACGAGGTGACGCATATCGCACAGGAATCGCCATGTCTATCGGAATTGTATCTCGTTGATGTAACGGCGGATCTCCGCGCTCCATTGCTGTTTCGACCATGCGTTTTCATGTAATGCACCAGTAATAATCACTCGGCGTCGAAGAGCGTGAAATCGTTTGAGTCGGTTTGTGCTGTCGCTCTCATCGTCGTCACAGGCGAAGGCAGAATCCCATATTGCATCGCCCATCAGTGTCGGAACCAGCTCGTCTCGTTCGCTGAGGAGGAGCATCATGTCACGTTGTAGCCGGGCAAGAACTGGGGGATGTTCTGGATGAAGACGCGAAGCCTCCTTCATGGCGGTCACAGCGTCCCAGCGATCCCATGCGAGTTCCGCCATATGATAATAGGGCAACCATCGCTGAGGGTATAGCGCTCTGACCATGCCTGGGATGCTCGCAAAGGGGTTCTCGATTATCAGCCCCTTTATACGGGAGTAGTCACACTCCATAGGTATTCGGGAGGGCAAAGAATTCTCGGTGTCCGGGGCTGCATGATAGATGCGGCTGACGGGAGCTGGGTCTTGCAGACGTGACATAAGGCAGATGGCAGCGGCCCCGCCAAGGGAATGTCCGTAGAGGATGATATCGGCGGAGGAATAGCGTCGGAGAGTATGGTGGAGGACGTGAGTGTAGTCACTCAGAAGCCCACGTTCCGTAGGACATCTATTGGTGGATTTCCAGTAGGACCGTGGAGCTACGGCCATGATGACCGGCGGCGCAGGCTCGCTGGCTATCGCGCAACCAGCAGGCCAGGAGGATAATAGTGTATCAAAGACAGGTATGCGATGGAGGGGATTGCCAGCATTGCCTACAGCGGTACAGAATCAGCACGCGAGGAGATATAAAGGGTAAGTATTGGGTATTGCGCACCTTGCAAGTACACGATCACCGTCCTTGGGTCAGTGTTTGCCTGGTGCCGCATGACGATACCGGCCAGGCAAACACCATCTTCGCCAGGCACGTTGATTTCTTCTATCAGGATATGTTTCCCAGCAGTATGGTAGTGCCCCAATTGTTCGTTGCGGGCGCCAGGAGGAACATAGCCTTCGCAGCCATCGATGAGGTTGGTGAGAGTAGACGTCAAGTTGGAGCTTACCCATGTAGATGATCTTCCGCTGAAAGACGTACATCATGAGACACTATATTTTGTCAGTCAACGACAGGGCGAGGTTACATGCGACTCATCGAACCTTGTACATCCATAGCGCTGTGGGAAGACCTGCAACGGCGGCTACGGCGAGGCCAAGCGACGGTGGATCAGATGTCGGTTGAAGAATAGAAGCTGCTGCTGCGATGTTCGTGTATGGAGGTACATTCGGAGGTTGCGGTCTGGGGTTGATCGACGGTGGAACCTCCCTGACCTGACAAGTCGGCGTACGGCGCTCGGGCAACAGCGGGACCCTTCGGAAATGAGACCATCGGGATGCAACTCTTCGCAGCCATGTCATCGCCGCTCTACTATATCTTGACTGCGCGTCCTGTTGCTTTACAGTCCTCCATTGAGTGTTTGTGATGGTGTATGATGCCGAGTGCCAAGGTGTACTGGATGTAGCTTGAAGGTCCCGGAGAAAGCCGAGAGCCAGTCAACGACAACCCGGTGCCGTCACATTGTCCTACTGATAACCCCTAATAAGCCCAGCTCCATGAACCTAAGGTAGGGCTCATTCATATATGGTGCACCGAGTGCACAAAAATACAATTACTAGTAAATAGCCATGATTTCCTAACAATTCAGGTAAACTTCGAGATTTTGATTCGTGGTATTGTAATCGCGAGTTGATGTTGGTTTCGGAATCCAGTCTTTATCGTATTTCCGAAGGAAATCCAGTGTTTCCGATGTCAATAGCAGAGTTCGGCATTCAGAATCGAATTTGCGAGTTCACAAGAGGGGTTTCTGAAGCCGTCCAGCCTGGACGGGTCGTGGGAAATTGACATGATACCACTACATTTGTAACTGATCTGTGCGAAGTGATTGAAGTGACCTTAACGATGCTCCATTCTGATCATGACAATGCAACTCATTAATGTGTACTTCATTAGGTTTGAGTCCCAGCCTGCAAGGGTGACATGTAAAGACTACACTAATCCATCTGAGGCCCCCAACCATTGTATCCGTCCATCCAGTGCTTACCCTCTACATCATTGGTAAGCACAATAGACATCCTCTGACCGCTGAAGTGCAGGTTGAAGTGAGTTATCTTGGTGCTCCTAAACCATAAGATATCGCCTGGCTGAAGAGCAATGACCAGGCCCAGCTCATGCAAGACGATATGACCTCCCTTCCAGTTGCCCAGTGCGACTACGACACATATGTCAAAGTCTTTCTTGTCTCTGTGGCCACCAGTCGCAACAGAGATGTTGATGACAACACCAGAGAAGATGCCACCAGGAGCCACACCATGTAAGGGAAGTCTCTGTGCAAACTTGGCCTGAATATCGCACTCCGCCGGAAGATGATGACGCAACTACATATAATATCAATATCAATATCATCAAGTTCAGAGCGAGCATGTATAAACTTACTGCACGTATTACCTCCAAGATGAGTGGTTTAAGATCATTCAGGATCTGCTCACGTTCACTACCATCTGCCTTGCCCTCCTGTGACATCGAAGGGAAACGCTGAGCGTAACGGCGGCATGTTTTGGTTTGTAGCTTAAAGGGATGAACACCCGTAGGGGCACCGACACCCTGTTAAACATATTCAGTATACAGCACTGCAGCATAATAACAACAACTTACCGACTGCAGGTACCTGTTCAAAGTCAGATAATGACAGCAGAGGTACCTGAATCCAGGAACGGTAGAGTCGCCATGAATGGATTCTGGGTATGTCGCTCCCATAAGGGTCCCCACCCTCCCAGCCAGTGATGGATCTTGACGAGCATGGCCGAGGAGGACAGCGCACTTCACACCGTGGTTATCATTGATCACCAAAGTTCTGAAATATATATTATTAGCACCTACAGACCGTGAATTGTAGAAGTGGAACTTACGTATCCGCAGGGAGCTGTGGGACCTCCACATAGTTTTGAGGTCGTTTCTTGAGACACTCATACTAGTAAAGAACTATGAGATCAATTGATGAATGTGACAGGAGTGAACTCGCCGCCTTCTTAAACGCCTCAAAGCTATCAAACTTCTTACGATGCTCAGCTAGCGCCCTCTGGTGCTCGGTCCACAGACGTATACCATGATTGCTTCTTTTTTCCACCGGAGAAGGAAGATCGATGCAACGGAAGGGCACCCCAATGACTAGTGTCTTACTGGACAGAGGTAAGACGTTGAAGGTGAGGTTGAAATTTGGGTCGGGTGGATGGGCAACAAAAGATGGCGGCTTGCCATGTTGTTGCTTGTAGGGACATAGCTGGTACTTCTGTAGATAATCTGCCCAGCAGCGACCATGCCTAGACATTCTCCAGCCCCTATATCAAATTGGTATCTGTCCTAGTATAGTTTGAATCGACATTGGACTTACCTCACAGTCAAGTTCTTGAAGTAAGCCCTGGTGTTATTGATGTCAGGGGACTCCAAACAAACTAAGTTTCTGTCTTCGTCGGTCATGTTGAGAACGACATGAAAGCACACCATGCGGTTGATCATCTGTAAGGCAGGTATTATGTGCAACCTTACTAAGTCACCTGCATCGCCGGCTAATCCGGTCAGTACTTTGATAATTGTTATGGTGAGAAAGCCTACCAGGAGGATTGAGCATGAATTCCCAAATTTCCGACAGGAAATCATCCTCGTTGCTCCTTACGGTGGTCCTCACATTGACTAGTGCCAAAAGGACCAACATGGGTAGGCCGCCTGCACACAGTCAGTTTAAGATAGGGCAACAGAGTTTCTACTCACGACTTTAGCAAA